>NC_042615.1:778865638-779170915 GCF_901001135.1 Rhinatrema bivittatum
TTAATTTTCAGCACAAAGGTAGCATGGGCCTGGATGTGCTCCCTGCGCTCCTCCCCCCACGAAGCACCGCGGAGGCAGGAACTACTCTGACCGCTTCTTCCCGCAGCTTGCCTCTGCCTTCCATGCTGTCGCAGCTGAAGAAAAGAGCTGATCTACTGTGAGCCGCTGACTGGAGCCACAGGAGCCTAGGCCAACGGGGCTGAAGCGTGGGAGCTGCTCAACTGGGAGCCGCTGGTAGGCCCCGCAGCAGTTTTCTGGTTTTTTTTTTTAAACTCTCCGAGGCTCTCATTTTTGGATTCACACGACGACGGCAGCAATAAGGTGGCCACCTGCGCTTGCTTCTCTTCTTTCCTCCCGCTGCCTCCCTCACGCCTGCCTTGCCTTGCTTGGTCTCGAGTCTCCTCTGCCAGAGATAGGAACACACAAACCTCCTGGGACTACCTCACCAGGGGGCTGAGCACTTCCTGCTGCTCCCAGGTATGACTGCTGTCATGCTCGGCCCGCTACAAAAAAAAAAAAAAAAAAATTACCAGTGCCCCCCTGCCAGCATCTGGGCCTTCCAACCTGCTGCTACTGATAGGAATCACTACCTGCTGCAGTAACAACAGGGCGCCTACCCAGACCCTATTCTTTTGGAGCCCTGCCTGAATATCCCCTGATCACCAATGGAAAAGTAAAATATATTTTTTACATTTATTCACAGGCAGAATGAGAGAGAGTCACTGAGTATGTATGAGTGGCTGTGAGTTTTGAGCATGTGTGAGCCTGTGTGTCACTGAGCATATGTGAGTGTGCATGTGTGAGAGTGTGTGTTTGTGAGAGTGCATAAGACATAGTATGTATGAGAAGAACATGTGTGTTAGACAGTGCATGCATGTAAGAGAGAAGAGTTTGTGTTCACCCCTGTGCCTGCCTGATCCATGACATCTCAGGGTGATAGGAATCAAAAGTTCCTAGGTATAACGAGTGATGGATTTTTAATCCCTAACATTTTAAAATTATGAGACGTTATTAAATGTGTCTGTTTTAAAATATTTTATTATTTTCCGATAATTGGATGTCTTGTCAACTGTTTTGAAATATTTTTTTTTTAGTATGTTTTACTATTATGATTGAAGTTATATATTTTCTGATTTTGTTTGATATTTTATGAGGAAAGATGGTGATTCTGTTTTTATATTGTTGCATTGGCTTGTTGTGGTTTCCAGTTCAGTTTTTGTCTGGATGTTTCTGATTATACTTGAAGGCCTTTTTATTCTGTGTTTGAAGGTCTGTTTGTGTCTCCATGTGTAATTGAGGTGAATTATTCTGCTAGCATGTAATTTTTGTTTAGGGATCTAATACACCTTGACTGGTTTTTGTTTCCCAATAGGAGGTGTATTGGTGTTTTAGAGTCTGATGTAATATTTACCGTGTTTTCTTTTTATAGGTATGACTGTTTGCGTGCTAGCAGTTACTGCTGTTTTGCTGTGGAGATTTACTATATTGTAATTCAGTTTACCCAACTCTTTCTGAGGTCCAGGCCCACACCCAGCAAGCATTAAAATAGGCCTACTGCCATAAGAACATAAGTGCCATGCTGGCTCACACCAAAGGTCCATCTACAGTGGCCAGTCTCTAAAAGATTCAATTTCTTGCTGCTACCTCCCTGTGACAAATGGTGGGTCTCCCTGAGTCACCTGGTTAATAATTATGGACTTTTCTTCCATTAACTCATCCAAATTCTTTTTAAATTCAGTTATGCTGGCTGTCATGATCCCATCCTTAGGCAGTGAATTCCATAACTTGATTGTGCATTGAGTCAAAAGAGAGACAATTGAGGCAGGATATGATTGTGAGTGGAGCAGAATAGCTATTTACCCTTTCAAACAACATAAAAATTAGGGGATACTCGCTGAAACTAACAATGGTGGTTATTCGTAATGCAGAATCCATCATTGTATATGTAAAATTAGGGTTATTTTTCCCTTTATGCATTGTTTTGCTTTTGTACATATTAAATTTCATCTGCCATTTAGATGCCCAATTCTCCAGTCTTGCAAAGTCCTTCTGTACTTCCTTATAATCTGCCTGTGTTTTAATTATCCTAAATATTTGTGTTAATCTGCAAATGTGTTCATTTCACTTGATGCTCCCCTTTCTAGATCACTAATAAAAAATTGAACATCACTGGTCCCATGATAGATCTTTGGGGCACATCACAATTCAGCTTTTCTCCACTGAAAAAAAACTGACCAATTAGTCCAACTTTGTTTTCTGACTTTTAACCAGATACCAATTGATATCAAGACAACACCTCCTACCCCATGGCTTTTTAATTTATTGACGAGAAATATAGGCTCCATGTGTTTTTGTTTTTGGCAGGGTTTTCTGGTTGGCACTACAGCAGCACATGTAAAAATAATGTACATGTCTGAAGACTGCATAGTTACACAATGTTAGGTTCCATATTAGGAGCTACCACCCAAGAAAGAGATCTAGGCATCATAGTGGATAACACATTGAAATCATCGGTTCAGTGTGCTGCAGCAGTCAATAAAGCAAACAGAATTATTAGAAAGGGAATGGTGAATAAATCAGAAAATGTCATAATGCCTCTGCTTCGCTCCATGGTGAAACCGCATCTTGAATACTGTGTACAATTCTGATCGCCGCATCTCAAAAAAGATATAGTTGTGATGGAGAAGGTACAGAGAAGGGCTACCAAAATGATAAAAGGAATAGAACAGCTCCCTATGGGGAAAGACTAAAGAGGTAAGGACTTTTCAGCTTGGAGAAGAGACGGCTGAGGGGGGATATGATAGAGGTGTTTAAAATCCTGAGAGGTCTAGAACGGGTAGATGTGAATCGGTTATTTACTGTTTCGGATAATAGAAAGACTAGGGGGCACTCCATGAAGTTAGCATGGGGCACATATAAAACTAATCGGAGAAAGTTCTTTTTTACTCAACGCACAATTAAACTCTGGAATTTGTTGCCAGAGGATGTGATTAGTGCAGTTAGTATAGCTGTGTTTAAAAAAGGATTGGATAAGTTCTTGGAGGAGAAGTCCATTACCTGCTATTAAGTTCACTTCGAGAATAGCCACTGCTATTATTAGCAACAGTAGCATAGGACAGACTTAGTTTTTGGGTACTTGCCAGGTTCTTATGGCCTGGATTGGCCACTGTTGGAAACAGGATGCTGGGCTTGATGGACCCTTGGTCTGACCCAGTATGGCATGTTCTTATGTATTTTGGGTGTCCTTCATGTAAAATTATTTATAAATGCATAAATATTAATTGTGTATGGGGAAGGTGGGGCTAGAGGTCATGTAAGACTGTAAAGTTCATCTATGGTGCCTAATACTCTTACAACAACCCTGACTGCACTGGCTCCACATGGGAAAGCAGGTCCATCTGGAGCTGTGCTGCTTTGGGTCAGTGGCTCTCCCCATCCACACTCATACTTTGCATTAAAGTGTGTGTGGGTGTAAGTCTTTCTGACAAAGACACATACACTCTTTGTTGCTCAGTATGTGGGTGTGTCTCTGTTTGAGGAGCAACAGAATGTGTAATGTATGTTCTATTTCAGAGCGAGCGTGCGTGTCTGTTTGTCTGACACTGGCTGGCAGTGTGATTGTCTCATTATTTGGCAACTGATTCAAGAGCTGATTGGTTGGAAAGCGACTAGCACCAGACCAGGAATCCAGGATCTATCTAAATATTATATATATGAGAGATGGAACCAAACTTGTGGGGAGCCAAATAAATTGCATGGATGGAAGGGAGATAGAACAGAGGTGCACTCCAGGTCTAGGATGCACTCTACTATTTAGGGAAAATGTGAAATCTATAAGATTTTTTTTTTGGCTCAATTTTGCCAAGTTCCAAGTCACATGATGCACCTCTCAAGGGGTGAGCTTTAGGGAGCTGTTGAAAACACAAGCTACCAGACCCTATTTCTTGATGAAGTCTGATACCCCGAGGGCTGGTTCTGAAAAAAAATCCCGTAGGCTGACATTTTCCTGCAATCCGCCCCTGCATAGGATTTTCATGAACTGCCTCCATCCTATCTCATGCATATTTATTACTGTGGATATCCTGTTTGTGGTGTTCAAGGACTGGTGCTACCTATACCATAAGATTATCCATATAGCCACCTACAATTATATCATCTTTGGATTACTGGTCCCAAGAAAGCTATCACAACCTACAAAGAATCTAATTCCCCAGGTGGAAAACTTTCCTCCCTTCAGCAGTCAAAAGTACCTGTGGACCTAAAAATGTATCTAATGCACTGTAGATATCCTGAAAATAGACTGGCTATAGGGTCATCAGGGTTGGGGAACTCTGCACCAAAGTCTTGAAAAACAGACTGGTCTCACTTCAGGAATAATCAAGAAATACAGTCAATAATGCACTGCTTGTGAAACCAGCTCAACTTCCCCTCGACCTCCAGCCACACAACCATCCACTTTCCAGTTCATTTTTCTCTCTGATTCCATGACAACTTAAAAATTTAAAAAAAGGAGCAAAGCAGGTTGAAAGGACATTGCAAGTTATTATTGGAATATCCTTTGTAGCATTATAAATAGATTCTTGGCCCTTGGGTTGCTGCCATCCCAGCAAATAGCATCTATGTTTTGGTTTACTCAGGGGTGTCAAACTGCAATCCCAGAGGGCCACAAACTGATAAGGTTTTCAGGCTATTCCTAACATATTAAGATACAGTACTTACATGCACTGCTTCCATTGTATGCTTATGTACATTATTCAGGAAATAATTTCCCCTTACCACTGAATAACCAAAACTCAAGGAAAAAGATTTACTGTGGGCTCAGGTAGGATAAGACCTGTAACCCACAGACACCCATTATTGAAAGCTGTGCAGCCCACAACTCTACTACCCCCCCCCCCCCCCCCCCCCCACTCACACAAGGCATTAAGGAACTTAAAAAGTATTACAGTGGGCTCTGGTAGAATTAGACCTGTGTTCCGGAGACACACACTGTATCAAGTGCAACAAGTACAAAAAGCCTTCTCTGTATTAAATTCTGAAGAATTCCTTGAGAAAAAGATTGAAGTGTTATCGGAAAGAGAGAAAAAACCCAATGCATAGAGAAATTCCAGATCAGAAACGAAAGAAAAAAAGCTCACGGTGATGGATGACTGTCATCAGAGGCACTAATCTCTTCCCTTGCACAAATGCAAAGCGATACGTGGATAACAAAACTCAACTAAAGAGGTCACAAAAGGAGTCCAGGAACAGCAGTAACCTGAACAAAGAAAGCTGGAAAGCTATGAGCACAAATGCTCGTAGTTTGGGTAATAAAATCCCAGATCTGCAAGCCCTAATGGTGGAGGCAGACTTGGACGTTGTTGCTGTCACGGAAACCTGGTTTACAGAATCTCATGACTGGGATACGGCTATACCAGGCTATAACTTGTTAAGGAAGGACAGAGAGGATAGGAAAGGGGGAGGAGTGGCTCTTTATGTCAGAAACAATATCCAAGCATCTGAGCTGCAAGGAAGATGGGGCAATGAAGAAGCACTATGGGCCAACTTAAAAAAAAAGACGGGGCATCCATTTTTATTGGAGTGGTTTACAGGCCTCCAAACCAAAAGGAAGAGCTGGACAGAAATCTGGTTGAAGACATCCACAGGATAGGAAAGAAGGGAGAAGTGGTGATCGTTGGAGACTTTAATATGCCAGATGTAGACTGGAGAATCCCATCTGCAGAATCTAATAATAGTAGAGAAATAGTAGATGTCCTGCAAGTAGCTCTGTTCAAACAAATGGTAATGGAACCCACGAGAGAAGGAGCTATACTCGACTTAGTGCTCACTAATGGAGATAATGTCTCAGACGTCCAGGTGGGTGCCCACCTCAGCACCAGTGATCATCAAATGGTATGGTTTAATATCACAAAAAGGGCACGAAAAAGAAGCACAAAAACCCGAGTTCTGCTGTTCAAAAACACAGACTTTGATGAAATGGGGAAGTACCTGGAGGAAGAACTAAAAGGCTGGGAGAAAGAGAGAGATGTGGATCAACAGTGGACCAATCTAAAAGGAGCAATTACCAAGGCAACTAATCTATATGTTAGAAAAGTAAAGAAAAGCAATGGGATCACGTGATGTGCTGAGCCGGCAAGACGTGAAAGTCACTGGCTCCCAGGCCTGCCTCGCCTATCGTAGCCCATCTGATCGCGCAAATTGCTCTTGACTCTAACAGGGCCATCTACTGCTATCTATTGCATGTCCACCATTCGTACCTGGTGTCGGACATCGCCGGGCATGACCACGAAAAGCGGACGGAGAGAGAAGGAAAAACCGCGGGCCCCTGACGCCAAGATGGCGACCGCTGGCGAGGGGGAGTCTGCTGCTGACCCTCCTGCACTCACGGTCTCGGAGATTAAAGCGGCGATCAAGGAAGCCCTTGATGAAAAGTGGTCTTTACTGCATTCGGAGCTTGGGGAGGTTCGGGACTCCATAGCGGCATTGCACCCCCGGCTAGATCAGATGGAATCCCGCGTGTCCGAGCTGGAGGATGGGGCGGGGGCGGCCTCTACCAGCCTAGCGTCGCATACAAAAACCATAGCGGCCCTCACGCAGAAAATAGAAGATTTGGAGAACCGGACCCGCAGGGACAACCTGCGGTTTATGGGGTTCCCCGAAGAAATCGCAGAGAGATCGCTATGCTCGCTACTGGAGAACTGGCTGCCGACGGCCCTGGATCTGCCGCACTTGCGTGGGAAGTTAGTCGTCGAGAGAGCCCATCGTTTGGGGTCCAGGTCAACTAACTCGGGGCGGGCCCGCCTAGTAATAGCTAAGATCCTTAACTCCGCTCATAAGGCGGAGGTCTGGCGGGCCTCCCGTAATAAACCTCAGCTGACTTACCAAGATCACTCCATCCGCCTGTTTCAAGACTTTTCGGTGGCCGTCTCAGAGGCACGCCGGCGGTTTTCCCCGCTCTGCACGACCCTTCATAACCGCGGCATTAAATTCTCTCTCCTTTACCCAGCTCGTCTCCGCCTGTGGCATGCTGATAAACCCCATATGTTTGATACCCCGGCCGCGGCGCAAGACTTCCTGGAGGCAAATGGTCTATTAGCTGCTGGGTGAGAATCAGCCTTTTCTTTTTTTTTTCTCAACTTTTCTCAGCCCGTGGGGCGGCACGCAGTTTGCGCTCCTCGGATGTTTTTTTTTTTGTGGTTTACCTTCGTTCTACTAAGAAATGGGGACCTACTGAACACCAACCTGACATTTCTTTTTTCTCTCTCTTTTTTTTTTTGATCTTCGTTCTGGAGTCTTGGTTACCTTTTGAGACTTGGACCCTCCTTTCCCACTCGGGCAGTATTGTGCGCCCCGAGAGATGAGGACTGCAAGCCCGGACAAATTATTCAGCGGCAGAGAGTTTTTTTTGGTTTTTTTTGTCCTTATGGTGCCTGCTACGGATGGCTGTCCGTGCTTGGACATCGGGCGATACCTTCGGCCATTTTGTTTACCCCCTAGGTGCTTACCGGGGCCACGTGTTCATTTTTTTTTTCTCTCTCTCAGGGTTATGCCTACTTGGAGACTCAATCCGGCAGGGTTTATTTTCCTTTTCCAGATACTGTTCCCTTCTGCGATTTATCATACCCTGACGGCTCTGGTTTATGGAGGGAGCCCACATTTGCATCTGGGACCTTTTTTTGTATATATTCTTTTTTAGTTTGTAAGCGGGCGGGAGACGGGGTTCCATTTCCTTTTAGCCTCGTGTTGTTATTGCATGGTTTTTTTTTACTACCGCTCCGGTGGGGACCCATTGTAACGGCCCTGTTGCGTGTTCTTGTTTGGGGTATTCGACTAATTGTTGACCATGAGGTAGGCCTGGTCACGTCGATGCGGATCTCTACGCTCTCCAAGTGGAGGGTATGGTTTGGATGAATCGGGGGGATGGGGTGGGAATGGGGGGGAAGACGGGAGGAGGGGATGAGGGGTGGGGGTTGTTTGAATCATCGCTACTGTCCCGTACATTTTTGGCTCTCAGTGATTTCACACCACTTGTGTGGGCAGTTGCTGGGATCCTATTGGGTAAGCGGTGGAAGTGGAGGGGAGGGGGGGCGGGGGGGAGGACATTACCCTATTCGGACAGACATAGACGGATGACTGTGCATGGACTTGGCATTGTGCCTGCTGCTGGAGGTTATGCGGGGGGGGTCTTAGCTGGGAGGACCCCTGTCGCTTACTTTGGCCGAAACCACTTTCCCCACTTTGACGTTTCTTTTGCCCATGAGTAATTCCACTAGGATTGTCTCCTGGAATGTCTGCGGCCTTCATTCCCCCATCAAACGTACTAAAGTGCTCTCTTTCCTAAACAAGCACTCCGCGAAGGTGGCGTTCCTACAGGAGACCCACCTTACGGATGTTGAGCACGAGAAGTTGCGCCGCCTTTGGGTGGGAGAGGTCCGCTATGCCTCGGCCTCCACTAAGTCGGCGGGGGTGGCCATTTTATTCCATAAATGCCTTCCTGTTACTATCCGCGCGGAAATAAAAGATCCCCAGGGGCGCTTTCTTATTGTGGTCACGGAGCTCTTTAATCACACAGTGGTGCTCTGTAATATATATGCGCCCAATATATATGACCCCCGTTTCTATCGTGGGTTGTATTCTCATCTGATTCCATATTTGTCTGACACTCTAATCATAGGGGGCGACTTTAACACTGTTAGGGACGCGCAACTCGATGCCTCCCGTAGTCGCGATTGGGACGCAGGGGTGGGCCGCGGCCCAGCCATGTTGGAATCTCAGCTCCACCTTTTGGATGTTTGGAGGACCCTACATCCTACTGAACGAGACTTTACGCATCTTTCTAGAGCACACGCCTCCTTTTCTCGGATCGACTACTTCCTCCTTAGCGTTCACGCTTTCCCTCGTGTCTTGGAGGCAGGGATTGAGAGCATTGTTATTTCGGACCATGCCCCGGTATGGGTGGACGTGGGGCTCATGCCTCCCTCTACTTCACCAAAACAGTGGCGCTACCCTTACTTTCTGGGGCAGGATGAGAAATTCACCGAATTCCTTAGGGTCAAATGGAAAGATTTTGCAATTCATAATCAAGCCCATGAGTCTAATCCCATCCTCTTCTGGAATACTGCTAAGGCAGTGTTGAGAGGCGAAATCATCTCTTATGTCTCTCATCGCCGGAGGACTCTCGACAGGCGGATTCTGGCCTTGAGCACCCAGGTCCATCAAGCCCGGGCCTCTCTGATCCGGTCTAATACGGCGGACGCCCGCGCCCTTTACCTATCCAGACAGCATGCTCTCAATTCCTTACTCCACCAACGGGCCAAAAAAAGTTTCCTTTATTATAAGTTTCAGCTCTATCAACATAGCAACAAAGCTGGGAAACTGCTGTCCAATCTTATTAAATCCTCTAGGGCAAGCAGGTTTATTCCGGCACTACGTATTTCCCCGACCGAGGTAGCTAGGGACACTCAGACCATCCTTACCCGCTTTCGGGCGTTCTACTCTTCTCTCTATGCTTCCGAGGGTTGGGATGGGCAGCGCTGTCAGGAGTTCTGTGACAACCTTCCGCTCCCGAGCTTGACTTGGGAACAACGGGATAAATTAAACGCCCCTATATCCGAACAGGAGGTTCAAATTGCTATCCATTGTTCTAAAAATTTTAAGGCCCCGGGGCCCGATGGGTTCACTGCGGAATTTTTTAAATTGCTCAAGGATTCTGTTTCCAAACCTTTGGCATCGACATTTACTGAGTTAATTGCCCGGGGCTCCTTTCCAGATCACGAGAATGCGGCCCATATGGTTTTGATTCCTAAACCTGGGAAAGACCCCCTCTTGCCGGAATCTTATCGCCCTATATCATTGCTCAATTATGACCACAAGCTTTTAGCTAAAATTCTGGCGGACAGATTGGCGGTTTGTCTTCCATCTTTGATTGGCGAGCATCAGGTGGGCTTTGTCCGTCGGCGCTACGCGAGTTCTAATATTCGGAAAATTCTATCGGCCATGACGATGAGTCGGTGGATGTCCCACCCTTATCTGGCCATTAGCTTCGATGCGGAGAAAGCGTTCGATAGGGTGGAATGGGATTACCTCTTCTTTGTCCTGCGGCGTATGGGATTTCAGGGCCTTTTCCTACAGGCTATCCACTTGCTTTACAATGGGCCCAAGGCTCGCATAATGGCTAATGGCTCTCAGTCCGATACCTTTCCTGTGGCGCGCGGTACTAGACAGGGTTGCCCCTTGTCTCCTCTGCTCTTCTTGTTACAGTTGGAACCTCTTCTGCACGCAATCAATGAAACACCGGAGATACGGGGGATTCGGATGGACTCTCTCATCTTTAAATACGTGGCATTCGCCGACGATCTCTTAGTTTTTATCACTAAACCCCAATCCTCCTTGCCGCCCCTTTTGCGCGTACTTGAGATTTTTGGGTCCTTCTCTGGCTTCCGTCTCAATGAGTCCAAATCTGCAGCCTTAGCCTACCCCCCCACCTTGCGAGATACCTGGATTGGCCCCTTCCCATTGCAGTGGGCGGGAGATAGCTTACGCTATTTGGGGGTTTGTCTTCCCTCAGACCCGGAATCCCTTTACCAAGCCAACATCCCGGGCCTTCTTCACCACACTAAGGACCAGCTGGCGGCGTGGAAGGGTCTGCCTCTTTCGGTCGCAGGGCGTGTCGCACTCATCAAAATGACCCTGCTTCCGAAGTGGCTCTATCTTTTGCAAAATGTGCTGTTATTTTTGAAGCATAGGGACTTGGCCCTGGTGGACAGCGCTATGCGCCGCTTCCTGTGGCGTGGTGGGACTTCCAGGATTCCGTTGAAGTGGCTACAGAACCCGCGAGTGGGGGGGGGGTTTGGGGGTCCCGGACCTCGCTAAATATAATCTAGCCTGCAACATGCGGATCCTTCGTAATTGGTTAATAGAGACTTCTGACTACACACCTTTCTGGGTGGAAAGGGCTCTCTTGCACCCGCTGGCCCCGTCGTATGTACTGCAGGCTAAGGCAGGTCACCTTCCCCCCTTTCTGCACGCTTCCGCTCTTATCCGACCCTTGAGGTGTACATGGCGTCGGTTGGTGAAACTCTTACACATCCCCACAGTTTGTGCTTACTTCCTCCCCATTCAGGGTAATGCTGAGTTTCCTTCCGGTTCCCAATCTACGATGTTTCGTCAGTGGGCAGCTAAAGGTATCACCCGCCTGGGGCATTTATGGACCCGAGAGGGGTTGTTCATGCAGTTTTCGGATTTTCAAGCCCTGTATCAGCTGGGGCGCGCACACACCTTCTACTATTTGCAGGTTCGGCACTATGTGAAGGCTTTGCCGTCTGACACTCAGGAGATGGCAGTTTATGTGGCGCTCGATAATGTTTTCCACTTTGAGAGGTTGAGGACCCCTTCCATTTCTAGTTATTACAAGGCCTTGCAACAAAAAACTCTGATAGATGTCTGCTCCCCCTTGGTTGCGCGCTGGAACGGGGATGGTGTGTTCTGGATCACTAGTTTTATTTTACGTGTATGTTTTAGGCGTCTATCCAGGATCTCATCGAACGTGTATTATCGGGAAATGCAGCTCAAATTTTTATGTCGAGCTTATGTGTCCCCTCAGAGGGCATACCAGTTAACAGTAGCGTCCTCGCCGGAGTGCCCGCGCTGTTTCGTGGCGGTGGGCTCCATGTCTCATGTTTTTTGGGCATGTTCCCCTGTGCACCGCTTTTGGCGTAGACTGGTTGATTACATGTCAGCTCTGCTAGACGTGGCATTACCTTTTTCACCCCTGTGGGTGCTTTTTGGCTGCGTTTCCCCACTCCGAGTTCGAGATCCTGGCTCGCGCCTACTTTTCCAAAAGGCATGTTGTGTGGGGAAGAAAACCATCTTACAGGTTTGGCGCTCCTCGGATACCCCATCTTTTGGTGCGTGGAGGAATCATTTCCATGCGATGATGACGATGGAGAGCATGGTGGCCCGGGGCTCCCCCGGAAGACGACGCAGCTTTTCCAATACGTGGAACTGTTATCTCCAGCAGCTTACTCCCCAGGCACGCAGTCTGGTCCTGAACGATTGACGGGGCTCGTAGCGCAGGGGCTCATTGTATTGCTGTACTTCTTGTGAATGCGCAGTTCTTAATGTTTGTTCTGTACTCCGCGGAAATTAGGGTGGTGGGGGGGGGTGGGGGGCTACCCTGTCGGGTGTAAGACTCACTTTACAGAGAGGGATCTGAACAAACCCATCTCTGTGTTGTTATCTGTTTTTCTTTGTTAAAACTCAATAAAAACCGTTTTACACAAAAAAAAAAAAAAAAGAAAAGCAAAAGAAAAATGAAACCTATCTGGTTCTCAAAGGAGGTGGCTGACAAAATAAAGGCTAAAAGAACAGCGTTCAAGAAATATAAAAGATCCCAAAATGAGGAGCACAAAGAAGAATATCTGGTAGAACTGAAGGAGACGAAGAAATTAATCAAGACGGCAAAAAGTCAAGTGGAAGAGAGGATTGCCAAGGAGGTAACAAAACATTTTTCAGATACATCAGTGAAAAGAGAAAAGTTCAAAGTGGTATATTGAAATTGAAAGGTAGAAAGGATCAATGTGTGGAGAGAGACGAAGAAATGGCAGAAATATTAAATGAATACTTCAGTTCTGTGTTCACTAAAGAGGACCCTGGAGAAGGACAGTCACTAGTTAACAAGAAACTGGAGGGGAGTGGAGTAGATGTAACTCCATTTACAGTAGAAAATGTATGGGAAGAGCTGGTGAAACTGAAAGTGGACAAAGCCATGGGGCCTGATGAGGTTCATCCCAGGATACTGAGGGAGCTCAGAGATGTGCTGGCGGGTCCGCTGTGTGACCTGTTCAATAGATCCCTAGAAACGGGAGTGGTGCCGAGTGATTGGAGGAGAGCGGTGGTGGTCCCGCTTCACAAGAGTGGGAACAGAGAGGAGGATGGAAACTACAGGCCGGTTAGCCTCACCTCAGTGGTGGGAAAAGTAATAGAGTCGATATTGAAAGAAAGAATAGTGAACTATCTACAGTCAGAAGAATTGCTGGACCAGAGGCAGCATGGATTCACCAGGGGAAGGTCCTGTCAGACAAATCTGATTCACTTTTTTTGACTGGGTGACTAGGGAATTAGATCGAGGAAGAGCACTCGATGTCATCTACTTGGATTTCAGCAAAGCTTTTGATATGGTCCCGCTCAGGAGGCTTGTGAATAAAATGAGAAGCTTAGGAGTGAGCGCCGAGGTGGTGGCCTGGATTGCAAACTGGTTGACAGACAGAAGACAATGCGTGATGGTAAATGAAACTCTCTCTGAAGAGAGAGCAGTTTTAAGCGGTGTACCGCAAGGATCGGTGTTGGGACCGGTCCTTTTCAATATCTTTGTGAGCGACATTGCGGAAGGGATAGAAGGTAAGGTTTGTCTTTTTGCGGATGACACTAAGATCTGCAACAGAGTGGACACGCCGGAAGGAGTGGAGAGAATGAGACGGGATTTAAGGAAGCTGGAAGAGTGGTCGAAGATATGGCAGCTGAAATTCAATGCCAAGAAGTGCAGAGTCATGCATATGGGGAGTGAAAATCCGAATGAACTGTATTCGATGGAGGGAGAAGGGCTGATGTGCACGGAGCAGGAGACAGACCTTGGGGTGATAGTGTCTAATGATCTAAAGTCGGTAAAACAATGTGCCAAGGCAATAGCTAAAGCCAGAAGAATGCTGGGCCGCATAGAGAGAGGAATATATAGTAGAGATGTGAATCGTGTGCCCGATCGTCTTAACGATCAGGTTCGGATGGTGGGAGGGAAAAATCGGATCGTTAGAGATTGTGAATTGGAATCGTTCCGATTCCAATTCACATTGTTAAATTTTTAGTGAGGCCTGAGCAGATAAACAAAACCCCACCGACCCCCCCCCCCCCAAAAAAATGTTAAATTACCTGGTGGTCCAGTGGGGGGGGGGGGGTCCCCGGCGCGATCTCCCGCTCTCGGGCCATCGGCGCCATTTTGGCTACCACTGATAAAAAGGCGCAGATGGCCCGAAAAAAAAAACCCACCCCGACCCTTTTCAAATTACCCCTTTGCTTCTCCCACCCTCCCGACCTCCCCAAAAACCTTTTAGATGTACCTGGTGGTCTAGTGGGAGGTCCAGGAGCCATCCCTTCAATCGTGCCGGTGCTGGAGGTTTCAAAATGGCGCCGATCGCCTTTGCCCTTAACTTGTCACAGGGAGCGACCGTCGCTCCCTGTGACAAGTTAAGGGCAAAGGCGATCGGCGCCATTTTGAAACCTCCGGCACCGGCACCGGCACGATTGAAGGGATGGCTCCTGGACCCCCCCGCTAGACCACCAGGTACATCTAAAAGGTTTTGGGGGGGGGTCGGGAGGGTGGGAGAAGCAAAGGGGTAATTTGAAAAGGGTCAGGGTGAGTTGTTTTTTTTCGGGCCATCGGCACCTTTTTATCAGTGGTAGCCAAAATGGCGCCGATGGCCCGAGAGCGGGAGATCGCGCCGGGGACCCCCCCCCCCCCCCCCAACTGGACCACCAGGTAATTTAACATTTTGGGGGGGTTCGGGAGGGTGGGGGAGTATAAGGAATTTGTTTTAAAAGGTCGGGGTGGGTTTAGAGGTTGTGTTGGTGTGCCGGTTTTCCCACCCTCCCCCAAATAATTCCTGTGCCCTATTTAACGATACAATATAAATGCTCCTGACGATAAATCGTGGGCATTTGTATTGTATCGTGTACTCTAACGGTTTAGAACGATTTTAAAATTATCGGACAATAATTTTAATCGTTCAAAAACGATTCACATCCCTAATATATAGTAAGAGAAAGTAAGTGATGATCCCCTTGTACAGGGCCTTGGTGAGGCCTCACCTAAAGTACTGTGTTCAGTTCTGGAGACTGCATCTCCAAAGGGACAGAGACAGGTTGGAGGCGGTCCAGAGAAGGGCAACCAAAAAGGTGGATGGTCTACATAAGATGACTTATGAGGAGAGATTGAAGATCCTAAATATGTACACCCTAGAGGAGAGGAGGAGCAGGGGTGATATGATACAGACTTTCAGATACTTGAAAGGTTTTAATGATCCATGGTCAACAAACCTTTTATGTTGGAAAAAAATCAGCAGAACTAGGGGCCACGATTTGAAGCTCCAGGGAGGAAGACTCAGAACCAATGTCAGGAAGTATTTCTTCACGGAGAGAGTGGTGGATGCCTGGAATGCATGAAGTGGTGAAGACTAAAACTGAGAAGGATTTCAAAGGGCCATGGGATAAACACTGTGGATCCATAAAGGCTAGAGGATGGGAATGAAGAGAAGAGCCATGGGGGTGGATTACTGGAGTGGAGGCTAGTACCTGGTGATTACTACCCTTACTCAATAAGCCTTCGCACGGTTAATGCAACTCCAATTGCAAGGGGAAATGTGGAAAAGAGGATTTGCATTCAGATAGCTACCAACAAGGTCTGAACTTCACAATCTGGGTAAACAAATAAGCGTGGGCATAGCTTGCTTATTACAGCGGTTACTACCCTAAACCAATTAAGCCTGATACATCACTTTGAATGCATAAATGGCGTTGCTCTCTGCTTCAACGGCAGGGGGAAATGTGGAAAACAGGATTACATTCAGACTACATCCAACAAGGCATTGATCTGTGCAGTCGGGGTAAATAAGCTTGATGCAACTTCAGCATTACTCTCTGCATCAATGACAGAGGAGGGCAGGAAATTTGAATCAAACAGTTACCAACAAGGGCCCTGAACTTGGTAGTTGATGAAAAAGATAAGTATGGCAAGATACGTGTGGGAGCTTGCTGGGCAGACTGGATGGGCCAATTGGTTTTTTTCTGCTGTCATTTCTATGTTTCTATGATTTAGAAAGACATTTCCCTATAGAGGGGTCAGAGAGAACATTTAAAGAACTACTGAAGGATTATTTTGTCCAGAGAAGTGAAATTTACCAGACCACTCCATACAGGTGCTGACCACAAATATGATTATCATTTTAAAGTACTATATGAAAAAATGAATTTCACTTTGCATTAATCATAACAATGTATGGAAAGAATTCAATTTACAAAACACTTTACAATAAAAGGAACAGTCAATACACATATTAAGCAAATTTAACGGATTCACCAATTCCAACATCAAGCAAGAATGCCAGGGGAATTTTTTTTTTTTTTTTTATTCCCTACTATGAAATGTTTGCTGTTAACTCTGCACAACTTTCATTTTCTGCTTAGTCGCTCCACCTGAGAACTACATAGTTATTTCTAAGCAACCCTGCAAAACAGCAGATGCCTATAATGGCTAAAGCGTAGCTTCGTTTCGTGAAGCACTCAGCAACTCTGTTAATTTCCGCGCTTCTCTGGTGTCAAGCGATGCCTGGAAAAAAAAACCATGTTGCCCACCTAGAGGAGCACCATTCCATTCCGAGGAGTTCTCTCTCTTCACGGCTATAATATTCCCACTAAATAAATAACAGGTGGAACCGTTATTGTTATCCATCCAGCAATCATACAACTTGGCGTGGTAATTGTTACACCCGTCTACGTTGTGATAGTTGTCATGGTACTACAAGCCCAACGACGACGTAGGATGTAAAGCAGCCACGGGGTTGACAGTGTCCGGCCCAGTCACAAGCCCGAAATGCAACAAGATTTGCGCACAGGACCAAACTCGGGAACGAAGGAAAACAAAGCCCATCTCTCAGGGGCGGCTTCAGCCCCTCTCTTCTGCAGGGAGTATGGAGAAGAACCAAGGACTCCTTTCCACCGCCCGACCCATGCACACCACAGAAGGCAAGGACCAGCCTCGGCACTTACCCGGTTACTAGACAGCCAGGCTGAGAGGGGCAGCAGCAGCAAAACCCTCTCCACAGAGCCGTGCGCGGCCAGGCCAACCAGCGAACCCCCCGCCGGAGATGGAGCGAGCGAGGAAAGGGGCGGAGCCAGGACGCAGACTGACAAAGCTCCTACCCAATCCCGGCCTCTCATTTGGACTAGCCGACTCCGACTCTAGAGCCCCACGGTGCCGAGGGGGGGCAGGAGGCGGGAACCTTGGGTGTGAGGGGCGCGTGAAAGCAGCAGCAGCAGCAGCAGCTGGACCAGCGCGAGAGGAGAGAAGGTCGTGTGTGGGGCTGAATTTGGTAATAAGCCGCTCTTCCTCCGCAAGAGAAAGGACACCAGTCCAGGACCGACCTAGCAAGAACAAGAGCTGCCATCAGTATAGCTCAGTGTTCTTGCTTCCTGTTTTGGTGCTATTTTCTGAATGAATGTTCTGTCTCTTTTATTATGATCAGGTCCGCTGGTAGTAAATATCTCCATCCTGATGAGTGTTTACTCCTCCATTTTATAGTAACGCTTTATATGTATCAGTGTGATGGTTCATGCCAGTTTGTAGGCTTCTGATAAGCTTCAGTAAAAGTGTGACAGGTTTCCTTTGAATTAATAATGGAAGGTGCGGATTGGCAGGAATTCTCAACGCTCTGTCTTCATAGAAACAGACTGCAGATAAGAGGTGCAAGGCCATCCTAGTGCAGTCTACGATACACCTGTGGGAATTCTGCACTAAAAAATTGAAAATTCTGCAAAATTCTGAATTCTTTATATTGGTCAAAATAACACAATATATATGACCTTCTTTAAATAATTAATTTAAAATGTAATACAGAAACAAAGTTATTACTTAAAGATGTAGAGTTGAAAATATTTGGAGCAGAATTTTCCTAGAAGCACATTGTAAAAGTATCCCTTTCTCCCTACTCCCCTGGCCAGTCTTCTTTCTAATTCCTTTCACAGGCACTATCTCTCCCTTTCCCCCTCCTCTCTATTTTCACTCCCAGAGTTTGAACCCCTCTCAGAACTGCTCCTCACACAGGCTCCCTCTGTCCCTCTCTCTCCTGCCATACACACCTCCTCATAAAAGGCTCGCTCGCTCTCTTTCATACATACACCCACATCCCCTCATGCATGCTCCCTCGCTCTCTTGAATATAAGAACATAAGAAATTGCCATACTGAGTCGGACCAAAGTTCCATCAAGCCCAGCATCCTGTTTCCAACAGTGGCCAATCTAGGCTACAGGTACCTGGCAAATACCCAAACACTAAGTAGCTCCCATGCTACTGATGCCAGTAATAGCGCAATGCTGTTTCCTAAATCAACTTGATTAATAGCAGATAATGGACGTCTGCTCCAAGAAATTATCCAAGCATTTTTTAAACCCAGCTATATTAACTGCACTAACTACATCCTCTGACAACAAATTCCAGAGCTTAATTGTGTATTGAGTAAAAAAGAATTTTCTCCAATTAGTTTTAAATGTGCTACTTGCTAACGTCATGGAGCGCCTCCTAGTCCTTCTATTATCTGAAAGAGTAAATAACTGATTCACATTTACCCGTTCTAGACTTCTCAGGATCTTAAAGACCTCTATCATATCCCCCCTTAGCCGTCTCTTCTCCAAGCTGAACAGCCCTAACCTCTTTAGCCTTTCTTCATAGGGGAGCTGTTCCATCCCATTTATCATTTTGGTCGCCCTTCTCTAGTGCAATTATATTTTTTTTGAGATGCAGCAACCAGAATAGCACACAGTATTCAAGGTGTGGTCTCACCATGGAACAATACTGAAGCATTATGGCATTTTCCGTTTTATTCACAATTCCTTTCCTAATAATTCCTAACATTCTGTTTGCTTTTTTGACTGCCGCAGCACACTGAGCCGACTGTTTCAATGTATTATCCACTGCCTAGAGCTCTTTGGTGGGTGGTAACTCCTAATGTGGAGCCTAACATTCAGGCCGTTTCAGTAAAGTCCGCGGGAGAGCGGGCGAACGCCCGCTCTCCTGGTGCACGCACCAGCCACTCGCCGGTGTGCGCGATTCAGTATTTAAATTAGGTGGTGCAGTAGAAACAGCCAAAAGGAGGCGCTAGGGACACTAGCGCGTCCATAGCACCTCCTTTTAGCCGGGAGCAGCGGCTGTCAGCGGGTTTGACAGCCGACGCTCAATTTTGCCGGCGTCTGTTCTCGAGCCCGCTGACAGCCCCGGGCTCGGAAACTGGACGCTGGCAAAATTGAGCATCCGGTTTTCGGCCTGACAGCCGCCGGCCCATTTTAAATTTTTTTTTTTTTAACTTTTTTTTACTCTTCGAGACCTCCGACAATATCGCCATGATATTAAGTCGGAGGGTGCACAGAAAAGCAGTTTTTACTGCTTTTCTGTGCACTTTCCCAGTGCCGGCAGAAACTAGCGCCTACCTTTGGGTAGGCGCTAGTTTCTTAAAGTAAAATGTGCGGCTTGGCTGCACATTTTACTTACTGTATCGCATGGGCATACCTAATAGGGCCTTCAACATGCATGTTGAGGGCACTATTAGGTGCCGTGGGTTGGACGTGCGTTTTCCTCCCCTTACTGAATAAGGGGTAAGGGAAAACGCGCGTCCAAGGGCAGGTTAATAGTGCGCTCCGTCGGAGCGCACTGTACTGTATTGGCCTGATTGTGTAACTACAGCATGGGTTATTTTTCCCTATATGCTTCACCTTGCACTTGTCCACATTAAATTTCATCTGCCATTTGAATGCCCAATCTTCCAGTCACACAAGGTCCTCCTGCAATTTATCGCAATCTGCTTGTGATTTAACTTCTCTGAATAATTTTGTATCATCTGTAAATTTGATTACCTCAATCATTGCATTCCTTTCCAGATCATTTATAATTATATTGAAAAGCACCCATAGAGGCTGCCTTCCGTTTTCACGCATACACAGGCTACCTATATCTCTCTCTCTTACACACCTCTGTCCATTGGCTTCCTCTCTCTCACACACACCCATCCCTTCACAGATGTTCCCTCTTGCACACCTACAAACAACTTTTGCATAGGTTCCCTCTCTCACAAACAAGTACACTCCCTTACATACACACAAACCTTTTTTCATATACACTAGCTCCCACTCTCACACATATGCACACTCCTTCACATTGATTCCATCTTGCTGGCACACTTGCTCTCTCTCACACACACACACATACACGCACACACCAGCTTACAGTTGTACACACACGCCCCTACACAGCCTCTCAGTTTCTCACACAGTCTCTACACCAGGGCTTCCCAAACCTGTCCTGGGGGACCTCACAGCCAGTCATCGGGTTTTCAGGATATCCACAATGAATATGCATGATCATGGAGACTCGATATATGCAAATTGAACTCACGCATATTCATTGTGGATATTCTGAAAACCCGACTGGCTGTGGGGTCCCCAGGACAGGTTTGGGAAGCTTTGCTCTATATTCAGATTCACTCTAACCAGGGCCTGCTCCATCTTCTCCACGAGTGGGATTGGCTCTGCTCACAGTTGCCGAGACCTGCACACTGTTCGCCGCGATGCAGCATGCCAGGGCCTGCTGCTTCCTCCTTTGCTGCAATACGGTAAGTGGGGGGACTTGTTGCTTCCTTCTTCACAGTTAGTGAGATGGGCTCTGCCCACTACAGGCCTGCTCCAAACTCTGTGCAGAAAATGGAAATTGTGCACAGGAGGGGAATTCTGCGTAAATTCTATGCTCCGCAGTAGCGCAGAATTCCCCCAGGAGTAAGTCTATCCATCTTCAGACAGCCTAAGTCTTCTAGTTAAGAAAATAAGTTCCATGGTGAATTAGACCAGTGTTTCCCAACCAGTGTGACATGGCATACTGGTGCGCTTTCAGTCTTGTTCAGGTGTGTCATGGAAAAGTCACCATTGCTTGATACTCAGATGCAGACCAGCACCAGGACTCTGCTCTCAGCCCCTCACAGCAACAAGGGACACCAGCAGTGGGTTCTTAAACAAATGGGAACTCCTTTCTGAAAACAGGTAATCATGCTTGCCTCCTCTTCCTAGCTATAGTATGAGCCCCGGAGTGTGGTAATAAATGGGCAGCATGCAGGGCATGGGTACCTGGGCCTTGCTTTGTGCAGCACACACATTGCTCCCAGCACCTCCTCTTTTTCCCCATCTTGAACCTCCACTTTTGAGTCCTTCTACTCTCTATCCTATCCCCAGGCAGAGAGTGCACTGAGCACTGCATGTGACTTACTCTGAATGTTGGAAGTAGAAGCAATAAAGGAGCTCTGGCAGCCACATACAGCAGCCAAGGTAACTAACTGAGCAGGCTGCCCACAGCACACCGACGACTCCCTTATCCTGCACCTGTATATAAAGGGAGCTGCTACATTGAGATGGATTTAGATGTGTCTCCACTCGCTCTCTCCCTTTGTGGTGGGACTTTCAGTGCTCCCCTGGTTCTTCTTTTGACCATATGCAACCTTTTCATGTCCACACTGCCTGCTCCATGGGGATTGGTGTGCCACACAACATTATTGTTAATGTAGGTGTGCTTTGGGCTTGAAAAGGTTGGAAAACACCGAGTTAGACCAGTGATCCACTGAGCCCAGCATCCTGTCTCAACCAATCCAAATCTCTTGGAAATAACTGGACGATCTTAATTGGGAGATCCATTCTCTGTTGTGATCCCTAAGTCTACCTGGCTAATAATTGCTAATAGACCTGCCTTTCAGAAACGTAGCCAAACCTTTTTTTAAATTCCATTGTATTACTATGGAATTTGACCACATACTCTGGCAACAAATTCCTCAGTTTAATTGTGTATTGACTAAAAAAAAAAAGATTATCTTAAATTTGTTTTAAATCTGCTATTAGTTTCTTGGAGTATTCCCTAGATCTAATACTGTTGATAGAGTAAATAAATTGTTCCAAACCACTCATGATTTTGTAAACCTCTATCACATTCCTTCTCACTCATCACTTCCCAGCTCTGAAGAGCCCTAACCTGTTTAACCTTTCATCATAACGGAGCTACCATCCCCTTTACAATGTTTGTTGCTCTTCTTGCACCTTTTCTAGCTCTGCTATGACTTTTTTTGAGATGGGGTGACCATGAATCGATACAGCAGTATTATGTTTTCAGTTTGGGATTTTTTTCCTTTTCAAATAATTCTGTTTGATTTTTGTCTGTTGCTGTCCATTGACTCCAAGGTCCTTTTCCTGAGCAGTAACTGCTAATACAGAGCCCATCATTGTGTACTTACTGTTAGGATTATTTTTCCTTATGTACATAACTGTGCACTTGTCCACATAAAATTCCATCTGCCATTTATATGCCCAGTTCCCCAATCTCTTGTGGAAGATTCTTGTGGTACCTGCTCCTGTCTCCTGGCTGCAGTCCCAGGTCTCCCGGGTTACCCAACACCAGAATTGCCAATCCATGAAATTTTTTTATTTTTTTTTTAACTGACAATCTGCCTGATTTTTACTAATGTAGTTTTTTTTTCTACAGACACATGTAGACTTAAACTGTCAATTCACCTTCTTATGCCTTGAAGCATATTCCCTGACTCCAAAGAAGCACAGTTCATAGAGCCTGAAGCCACAGCACTGCTGAAGTCAGGTTCCGTCACTCATGACCAGAACTGTCCCTAGAGCAGGGCGGATTAGAGCAACTCTCCTGTGGCCCCACACTTTGTGGGTGCACAATACTTTGATGTTCTTTATTGCAATCTTCTATGGGTAAGAAGAGAGCAATGCTTGTGTACCTGCATCTGCCTCCTCTGTTGACAGCTTCAGTCTGAAGTCTGTAGATTCATGAAACCCATCAGCATCACACAGTCGGATTTCTCATTTAATCTGGAAGAGAAGGTTGCAGAAACATAAGTACTGCTAGTCTGCCGCTGAAGCTGCTCTCAGCTGTTTTGTTTTGTTTTTTATTACCCGGACAAAGGCAAAAGACTGCTAAACAAGAGGGAAAGGACTTTCCTTGGAGAGGTCAACAAAACAGAAGCAGCTCACTTAGATGAGCAGGGGTGGGGTAGAAGAGGGAAAGGAAAAGAAAAGCTCACAGTCTATGCCTGGTAAAAAAAAACTATTCCTCCAGAAGATCCCTGGCTGCCAGGCTATGTGTTATGGGGAAGGGTATCCAGACATTATCACCGTAGTATCTACTCAACCAAGGGAAGGTGTCAAAGACTGTCACCTTGGGAGAAGCTCAACCAAGACGGAGTCAACGACTATCACCGCAGAAGCAGCTCAGCGGGGGGAGGGAGTCGAAAGACTTGTCCCAGGAGCAGACCAATCCACTCCTTCACCTGACCTAAAACCAGGACTCGGTCATAGCACAGGATGCTTGCCTACCATCTACTGGAGACAATGAATAATGGCAGACTGAGTGCAGCACAGGGATCCTATAAGGGGTGATGTCAGTGAACCTGTTCTCCTCATCTGGTGGCTGGGAAGTATAATCTATGTAGCTGGACTGACCTAGCTAGATGTGGAAGGTATTTTTAAACAATGTCTATACATTATGTCAACTCTTAACTTTTGCAATTGCACCTTTAAGTTTTTTCCTATCTTCTTTGTATCAGTCTCCCTTTTGAAAGTTAAATGCTAGAGCAGTTATTAAGTCAAACTTGAACGCATTATTATCACTATTGCCAAGTGACCTCATTACGCTTACAACCACTTGCACAAAATCCTGTGCTCCAGTAAGGATGAGATCTTGGTTCCTGGACCAGCTGCTCCACGAAGCAGACATTTATTTTTTCTAGAAACTTTACCTTGCTAGCATGTCCTAATATGACATTTACCCTCACAGTACTGGGCCAACTGAAATCTCCCATTATTATTGTGTTTCCAAAAGTGTTGGCCTCCCTAATTTCTGTTAGCATTTCATCGGCTCTTTGTTCATTCTGGCCAAGTGGATAGTAAATACCCCCACTGCTATACTCTTCCTCCTCATGCATAGAATTTCTATCTATAAAGGTTTCACAGTGCATTTGGTCTCATGCAGGATGTTTATCCTGCTTGACTCTGTGCCATCCTTAACATATAGCGTTCCCACCCCATCAATTTGTTCCTTGCAAATACAATATAGTTTGTACCCTGATGTCTCACTGTCCCTTAGGTTATCTCCTACCAAGTCTCTAAGATACCAGTTACAGCTACCTAATTCAGTGCTATACATTCTAACTCTCCCATCTTATTTGTTTAGTTTTCTTGCTTTTGCATGCAGACATTTCCAGGTATGTTTTTTGTTTGCATTTACAAACTTCTTAGCAATTGAAGGGAATAATTTGGAATCTTTTAACTCAGCTCTTTAGTTAAAGGCACCTGGTCTACTTTTATCTTTACTGGAAACTGGGTGGGGATGCTCTAATTTCCTTGTTTTGATAGTATCCTTTGAAGATACCTCCCTCTGAACTATGCACTGCTGAGCAACTGTCAGCTTTCCCCAATATTCTAAAATTGCTCTCTCTCCTTTTTAAATATTAGTGCCAGCAGCCTAGATAAGGTAAAACCCCCTCTTCCCCAAAATGTTGCCCAGTTCATAACAAATCTAAAGTCCTCTTCCCTGCAGCATTGCTTATCCATGCATTGAGATTCCAGAGCTCTGCCTGCTCCTAGGTTCTGCACATAGAATAGACAGCATTTCCAGGAATGCTAGCCTGGATGTTCTGGATTTCAACTTTCTACCTAAAGGCCTAATTTTGGCTTCCAGAACCTCTCTCCCACACTTTCTTATGTCATTGGTACCCACATGTACCATGACAGCCTGCTCATAAGAACACAAGACTTGTTCTTCCCTGGCACTGTCTAAAATCTAGGTTACATGTGAAATCGACAACCTTTGCAACAGGCAGGCACATTACCAAATGATCATCACATCCACCAGCCTGTGAAGGAGTGGCCCTAAAATCCCTCCTTAGTCTGGTCCACCTTAAATCCTACAGGGAAAGAGAGCTCTGTGGGCAGGACCCTTCTGGGAGGGGGCTAAGAGTAAGCCCAGCTGGGATCAGAAGGCCCGCTTGAGTCTCCAGGAGAAGGCAGCCCCTGTCCTAAGAGAAGGTTGTAAGTGAACTGCTAGAGGTAAGCAGTCTACCCAATTGTATATTAATTGATGTCAATACATTAAAGTTTGTTAAGAAGGCTGGAGTCAGTGTGACACGTCTCCAGCTTAAGAAAGTTACTCAGCTATCCCACGTATGGCGTGTGATGGAGTGACCCTATTTTTCCCTCTAACTTGTGCAGTACCAGGCTAAACGCCTGGTCCACCTTAAATCCTACAGAGAGAGCTCTCTGAGCGGGACCCTGCTTGGAGGGGAATAAGATTGTGAGTCCAGATGGGATGAGGAGGCCTCACATCTCCAGGAGTAGGAGCTCCTGACCCTCTCTGGGAAGTTTGAGTTGTAAGATTACTGCAGAGGTAGGCAGTTATTTTGATATTATTTGCTGTTTGTGTTAATAAAAGTTGAATTACATGAGAAGAGGTTGGAGTCAGTGTGGTTCCTGCACCAGCCCACAAGATTTTGCTCAGTCACCCTCATATATGGGTGTTAGGTCAGAGATTTTCACTACGCAAGGCACAGAGAAAAAGCAAGTCTCCAGGGAAGACTGGAAAAGAAAGTTTTTCCCACAGATAAGCAGGCTGAATTAGCCATGCTGTCTGGGGATGTCTTCTGGGATGGACGAGGCGGAGCTTCCCTTAGCTGACAGAGCTTTGCTCTATGTGAGGCTGCGCATACTTTCCCGCATTGCGCCATCTTCCTCTCAGTCTTGTTTCTTCCACACACAAGTCGCAAGCGGAGCTCCTCGACTCCTCTCGGATGGTCGTTCTCTTGAACATCTTCAGTGATTTCTTCGCCCAGTATGCCTCCCATACCACCGGGATTCAAGTTCTGCAAATGCAGCAAGATCAGGTCCACGACGGACAGGCACAATTATTGTTACTTGTGCCTGGGCCCAGAGCATGACATGACCAACTGCAGGGACTGCGGTCGCATGTCCCCCCGGAGCCAGAGGCAGTGCGCCGCCAAGATAGTGCGCCTTAAGAAGGACAACTCCATGTCTTATGCCCCAGCATCAGAGCACCTGTCAGCCCACTCCTCCCCAGGGCCAAGATGGAAGCGGGCCTCCTCTGTGGGACCCATGGCACTGCCTTGCAGACAGTAAGAGGCCCGACCCTCCGTGCCCTCCAAAGATGCACAAAGTGTTGGGAGATGCATCAGTGTGCCGGACACCGACCAACGCAGGACCATCGACACACTCGGCTGAGGCGTCATGCTGGAGAGATGTGTCGCACGAACATTGATGTCAGCGACACTCCATGCCTGCGTCTGAATTGAAGCATGGGAAGCACTTGACACACAACGCACTCGAGCACTGAGGCAAAAGCCAAAGCATAGCAATGCCTCAACGAAACAAACTGCACCAGTTGGCCCATCGACACAAGGGTGGCACAGCTTGACGCAGGACCCTCCATCCCGCCATACGGAAGGCTCCTCTAAGTTGCTGACCCCAACACCAGAGTCTGTTGCATCCGTCGGTCTCAGACGGCTTCGACCTCTGTGCCTCACCTTTCTTCCTTCTCTCTTCTCAAGCCTTGGGAAGATGGCTGCTGCCGCGTCTTCATGCTGCTCTCTCCGACATCCCCGGAACAGCAACGGCGACGGTGTTCGCCATGTTTCTCCTGAGGGCCTTCTAGGGTGCGCGCACACACGCCACCCATGTCTTTATCCACGTCATGGCGGGAACCTCGGGGCATCCCCTCCGAGTGACGTCATGCTATCCAGGTATTTAGCCTGCCCTTCGTTTGCTAACAAACTGAGTTAGCAAGGATAGTGAATGGATTGGAACGCCTCCGGTCTAAGCTGCTCTGCTGCTTCCTTGCTGCCGCTGGAAGCTCTCTCTGCCCTTCGGGGTATTTCATCTCTAACCTGGGTACCCGCTCCTCAGGGCTCTTATCCTTTTTTCAGGTGCCTATCTGGGATACCAGGTACTCGCTCCTCGAGGGCCTGCTCTCCCTGCCTTGGTGCCTGTAATTCAACTACTTCTGCCTGCCAGGATCTCCATCAATGCAGCTATCTACTTCAGTGAGTAATCTAACCTTGTCAGTCTGTCTCACCTACAGCTCAGCGCTGGGAGTCTGCATCCGGGACTTCCTCTACTACCTCGTGCTGCCTACCATCTATTCAAGTGTGGGACTGGTCTCCTCTGCTGAGGACCCCTGGACTGCTTCTACTGGATTACCTCACTACTGCCACCCCTGACCAGTATCTCAAAGCTGTATAATAAATACAAAACCTCTGTGTCTGTGTGTAGAGTCTAGCCTAGTACTGCGGTTCCTCACTATTCTCCGTACCTAGAGCTTCACCACCACAAGGTAACCCTGTGGACCCACCCTTCCTTTCTACCAAAAGTAGTGTCGGCCTTCCACATCAACCAGTCACTCTGCCGACCTGCTGTCTGAAGCCTCACAAGAATGAGGGGAAAAGGCGGTTGCATACGCTGGACTGCAAGAGAGTCTTAACGTACTACAAGAAGAGAACGTAGTTCCTCGCAGTTGTTCGTTTCTTTCAACCCAAATTCCCCGGGTCAGCCTGTTACTAAAGGAACCCTTTCCACTTGGATTTCACAATGCATACAGTTCTGTTATGCTAAGTGGTCAGAGACTCTTGCCGGATCACAGAAAGCGCAGCAAGTTCGGGCGATGGCAGCCTCAGCATACAAGACAAAAAATAAAACTGCCTTTAAAACAGAAAGTGGTCCTGTGGGGCCTAGAAGAAAGACAGGTTTAGGTTGTCAGCAGAAAAAGCAGGCAAGCTCTGTCTAGAGTTAGAGCTCATTCACAGTGAAGTTAGCACTGGAAATGCAGGAAGTTTTTTTTCATTTACCTTTTATAAAGAAGAAAAAAAAAAAAGAGAAATAGTGGTATAAAGAAGCTGGGCAGAAATAGGATATGGTCCCTACAGAGGCTGCAGCTACCAGAGTGTAGCACAGGTTATGGCCTCTTATCAGCAAGCTTTGGCTCTGCACTAAGCACTAGAATTCAGGCCAGAAAAAGTATCACGAGTAGGTATGTGATTCAGAGCCTCCTAGAAGGACAGAAACAGCTACAGGAAACTGACCTGAAATCCCAGACTCTTTGGACAAACATCTGGGAAAAACATGAAGGAGACGGCATGTATAGCTGCTAGTTTTGACTAAAAGAAAACCAGGACTGGACTTAGTACAGCTGGAAGCAGAGAGAGCACCACAGCTAACTAAGTCAACTGTCTGCTCTGCCCTGAAAGTGACACTGCTTCGGAGGAGACTGCAAGCAACAAGACAGCTGACATCAGACCAAATCTTGCCTGGCAAGACCCCAAAGAGAAGCATGCAAGGAGACATGAGAGTGCCATGAGGAACCCAAAGGTCTGGAAACACACTGGGCACAAGTAATTGTCTATCTGGCAGAGATAAAGATGGATACATAGGCTATACAGCAGCTAAGACACATGACTGCAGCTCTAATCTTCTGAGGGTCTCAACGCCAGAGAGAGCTGAAAGCATCAATGGGGCTGAGGCCAAAACAGATTCTGAGTAGCAAGATCCCACAGAGATTACAACTGAGCAGGAAGAGTGCCAGATCCATCAGTAATTGAGCTAGCAATACCAAAAAGCCCATGGTGGAGCTTCATAGCCTGGCTGGGTAGAGGCAACACAGACTGCCCAGAAGGGGAGAGTACCGAACGGCCTGCTGGATGCTGCACTGATTGTCCTATGGAAGGCAATGTAAAACGGCCTGAGAAGACCCGCTGTTGTGAAGCCAATGGAGTGTACCATGCAGACGGGGCAAAAGAGCAACCTGTTTCTCGAAAAGAGAATGAGAGTCAGCAGAATGTGACTGAGATTCAAGAGAGCTCTTGGAGGTACTTTAAAGAGCGGCCCGAGGAAAACAGCACAGACTGGCCAGAGGAAGGCAGCATGGAGAAGCTTGAGAGAGGTGCTGCTGAGATACCAGATGGAAGTGACGCAGAAAAGCCAGAGGGAGATGCTGCCATGGAGAGCCCAAAGAGAGATGCCATGGAGACCTCAGTGAGAGGGGCTGCAAAGGAGCCAATGTGTGGCACTACAGCGGAGCAAGAGACTGGTGCTATTGAGAGCACAGTAGCAGTCTCTGCAGAGTGGCCATAGAGAGATGCTGCAGATTGGCCAAAGACAGGCAATACCAGAAGCCCAGAGAGGGTCGCTGCAGAGGAAATGGACTCAGCATGTGCCACTGTGGCAGCACACTAACTAAAGAAATCTGAGGTCACCATCACTGGCCTGAAGGCACAGTTGGCAGATGTAAACAGGAAGCAGGACAAAAGCCAGAGGCAAAAAGGAGCAGCTGTTACAGAGTATAGACCACTTGCAAGCAACCTGCATCCCACCAGGGCTGCAAGAAAAGGAAACTGCTGCCATAACATACAGTTGCAGAAGCAGCTGGCGGAATTCATTCGGAGCCTTGGATAGGAACAAGCCAAAGCATGGGAACTGGAAGTCGCCAATGCTGAGCTTCAAGCCCATGCACAGGAGGTAGCCCTCAGGGAGAACAGTGCCCAAGAGAGAGAGAGAAGAGACAATCAGATTGTGCACAGCTGACTGAAGCACATTTGATGCTTGCACAACAGCTAGCAGACTTGCAGCTGTTGTTATTATGTGTGTGTGGATCCTTGGGTGCTGTGGAGGTGACCACGCCCACAGGGAGGAGCCCCATGAGGAGCCACAGCACTGGGCTAGACTAGTACTACACAAACACAAGAGTTCTTTTATTTAAGAGCTTGAAGAGAGCCACCAGAGGAGGCAGTAGTGAGGCAGTCTGTAGTTGAAGTCTCAGGGACAAGTCTGTTAGCAACTGGGATAGGCTGACAACCTTCTGATTTTTTTTTTTAACTCTCCACTTCAAATTAATTGGAATACTTTTAAGATGTGTAACAGCATCCCTGCTGTTACCTCCTAAATTTGTGTAGAGCTATTTGTGTCCCAGTGAGTTCATTCATTCACCTTGCCTTTGTTAATTGTGCCTCAACTTCTAACCAAGACAATGTGATAGGATGAAATATTCACAAATACAGCCAGAGGCAAATCCTTTGGGCCATTGTCTAGGACAACCACACCTCTTGCCCTCGCGCAGTAGGTCACTCTGTATCCTGTAGGACATTGAGCTGTGCTATTATAGAGAGATCTGAAAGCTCTGAGATACCTATGCTTTGCTAATTACCCATCAACTCGTGCACTGTAAAACGTTTGGTGTATGTTCCTTCTGCAAATTTGTGGTGTGCTATCCTTACTGCTGAGTTAGCACTTGAACTGCAAGAACTACAGTTCTACCATAGTGGTATTATACTGCAAGGCACTTTGTGCACATACGGGTAGATTTTCAAACCCTGGCATGCTTAAATCCCGGGATTTACTTGCGCCAGGCCAATTTTCAAATGGGCCCGGCCTCACGTGTAAGTCCTGGGGCTTTAAAAAGGGGCGGTCTGGGGGTGGGGTGGGTCTAGAGGCACCCGGTACAGCGGCCATTTGCTGCTGTGCCAGGGGGATCACGCGCCGGCAGGAGCAAAAGGTGAAATAGAAAAATTAGGGGGAGTTAAGATAGGGGGAGGGCGGGGAAGGGAGGTTAGGCTAGGAGGGTTGGAGCGGACTGGGAGGGAACTGGGGAAGGCCCCGATGTGTCGCCGTGCGTATTTGCAAAACTATACCCCCCCCCTTGCGTGCGCCGACCCAAAGTTTATAACATGCACGTGCATGTTATAAAATCATGTGTCCATGTGTGCGTAAGTTTTGGAAATCTACCCCATAATGTAAGGTTACACCTATGATTGCAGTGTCCCAGAAACAACCAGAAAACCAGCAGTACCACAGGGAGTTGGGCTTCCACTTCCCCGCAATAAATAAGCACTCTCAGCCATTGCTCTCTCTCAGCTGTGGGTACAGCACAGTAGACATAACACCAACATCAGATATCTCAGCTTTTAACTCTTTTCATCCCACAGAAAATACAGAATGGCTCAATATTACTTACCACCTTCTGGCAGCCCCCACCTGATAAACAGACACAGCTTCTACTTACATCTTCTGTTCCTTCACCAAGGAGAGGGGCAGGGAGGGAGAAAGAGTGAGCATAACTGCAGCCTTTATTTTTTTTTAATCACAAGGGCTATCAGGTTCCAGAGTATCCGGGAACCACTTTCCAGAGGCTGTACAGATCCCCTAAGGAACCCGGGATTACTTTCCAGTAACTCAACCAGGGCAGATCTGGGAAGAGACTCCTGTTGGAAAATTAAACCCATAATGGTGTTAGACCCAGGAATACCCCAGCCTCCCCATCTTTAAGAGGAGGCTGAAGGGCTACGACCTGCTTGCTTCATAGCCAGAGCATTATTATTCATGAGGAGCATGCAGGACTGAACTTCTTTGCTCCACAGAGAGAGCATTGTTATTCAAGAGGGGCATACAGAATTAAATCCTGCTTGCTACATAGACAAAGTATTCAAGAGGCGCATATAGGACTAACCTGCTTGCTCTATAGCCAGAACATTACCAATAATGAGTATGGAGGACTGAACTTGCTTGCTCCATGAGCGTTACTCCTTAAGGGGAGCCTGTGGGGTTGTAATCTGTATGCTTCCCAAACCTTTTAAGAGGAGCCTACAGCCCTCATATTTTCTCTGGCTCCACTACTAGAGCCTTACCTTTATTACAGACCGATACAGTAAAGCGCGGCCGCGGTTACCCTGCTTCTAACCCGCTTTGTACCCACAATTTGGCCGTGTAAGTCCAACCCGCGATTCACTATCCCTTTTAACCCATCCTTACCGCTTCTTGAAATCAACAGGTAACTCTTTCCGCCCGCGGCATGTATATGAGATGTAAACGATCGGATTAGCTATTCCCTCCCATACAGTAACGTGTGCCCCGATTATCGCCTTTTTAACCTGCAGTTTTGCCGCGTGTTTAACCTGCTAATTTACCGCCTACCCTTACCCCTGCGTTAGTGTGGAGCGTCAGGCAAGCCCCAGCAGAGAGAGACGAAATTTCACGGGCACACTTTCCTGTGAGGCTTCAGCAGCCTGGGGCGGACCGGGCGCTCCCCATGCGAGGCGGCTTCCAGCAGCCCCCGCCAGCGAAGGTGCATGAGCGCACGCCGTGAGCTGAGCACCCGGTTGGACGTCCGAGGTCACTGCATGCACTCATGCACCTTCGCCGGCGAGGGCTGCTGGAAGCCGCCTCGCATGGGGAGCGCCCGATCCGCCCCGGGCTGCTGAAGCCGCTCTCGCCGCCGGCTGCCCCCGGGAGGAGGGAAGAGAGGACTGGGGCTGCTCCGGAGCTGTCAGCGCGCCCGCATGGGAGACCAGCACCCATGGACGCGACCAGGGCAGGTGAGCGGGGGCTGGGGGAAAGTTTGCCCGATCCTGGCTCCTCTAAAAGTCTTTTCCCGGGGGGTGAGGGGGTCAGGCAGTGAAGCAATCATTTGCACAGGACAACAAAACAAACTGTACCAGCCCTTGTCCTGTATCCACTTCCTGGTACCTGTCATTTCAAATGTCATTTGAAATGACAGATACCAGCGCACCCAGGATACTGTATAGGCACTGTATAGCGCTCTTTACAGTAAAATGGATTGCGCTTCATGGACGTGCTTTGGACGCAGCTTGCATTTGCATGCCATTTAAATACTGTATCGAGCGGTATGTGATCCGGACTGTGCGTGCGGCAAACGAGGGTGTGCCCGGCACTACCGCACTCTTTCTTCCACATCCTTACTGTATCGGCCTGATAGTAGGCAAGAGTTTTCACTGAACCAGCCTCAGCCAGTATTAGTATAGGGTGTGGTCAAGCAGGAGTACTCCTCTGCAGCTAGAGATAATTAGTTAAAGACTGCTCGCTTTATAGCTCAGGTAAGTTCTGAACATCTTTTAAAGATGTTATAGATTTCCCCCAAAACCTTTGCCCATTAAGCTACATTTTTGTTGAAGGGCATTGCACCTGCGCAACCTTGAGCTACACTGCAACATGTTATACCTTAAGCAGGGCTACTGCAATTAAAGGACTTACCCGCTGTAAGACAGCCGAGCCTGTTATCCTGGCTTACTCTCAGGCCGATGCAATATCGGCGCACGAAAAACGGGTGCTCATGACTGAGGGCCTGATTTCCTAACATGCACCCATCCACCTGTCCCAGGCGCATGCTGCAGTAGGCAAAAGAGCCGCTGCATTAAAAAGGAGGTGCTAGGGGAAATTGTGCATCCCTAGCCCCTCCTTGGCATCTGGCCCCCAGATGTGTCTGTGCGTGGGTTAGGGAAACAGACACTCAATTTTACAAGCATCCGTTTTCCTAACCTGTACCCAGCCACGAGTTAGGAAAATGGATGTTCTTTAATTGAGCATCCGTTTCCCTAACCTGACTGCCAGCAAGACTTTTTTTTTTTTTTACCTTCTCCCTTTTTCTGTTCCTCTGACTTAATATCGCTATGATATTAAGTCAGCGGAACTACAGAAAAGCAGTTTTTTCTGCTTTTCTGTTAACTTTAGGGATTCCTCCAGAGCAGGTGTTAATTTTTGAGATTAAAAATGTGTGCATCAGGTGCACATTAATTTTTTTATATAAGTGGGTAATAGCTACTATCGTCATCAACATGAATTTACATGTGATGAGCGCTATTAGCTATGCGCTGGTTTAGACGTGCGTTTTGGATGTGCTAATCCCCTTATTGCATAAGGGGTTATGGATATGCGTCCAAAATGCGCATCCGTGGGTTAACCAGTGCATCAGCCTATCTGTTAGGTACTAATTAACCTATGCAGACTGTCACACTCCTGCTGCGTAATGTTTAGCCTTGCAGTAGTCTTGCAGGCCTTACCCAGCCTGTTTGGAAAACTCATAGGCATATCACAAATGTAGCACTTAATACTATAAAAAAGAGCAGGACAATAGTTTAAGAGCAAGGAATTACCCATTCCTCTGCGGTTTTATATGCTCAGCTGCAGCCCTCTCTCCAGCATATGTATATCCACAAAGAAACCGGTTCAGCCGCTGCTTACTTGTTGGTAGGTGACCTGACTTCTACTTACTTCTGCAGCTCCTTCACCTGTGAGAGAGCAAGGCAGGGGTGGAGACAGCGAGAGTGCCTTACAAGCCTCCTGAGAATCCAGGAACCACTTTCTGCAGCTAAGTAATCACTGATGTACTGGGCCAGGCACTGTTTGCTGGAGGTTTTGCAGGCAAGGAGAGACCTCCAGGAACTCAACCAGGACAGGGCTTGGGAAATGTTATCACTAGGATGACTCAGGAGCTCAACCAAGGCAGAGCCTGGGAGAAGTAATGCTTAGGGGTAGTTGTCCCAGGAGCAACAGGACTCAACCATGCCAAGGAACACTCCGACTCTATATCTACATCCTCTTCATGTGTCTGCCATGGCTGGAGACAGAGAACTACTGGTTTTGGCCAAGGCCATGCCTCCTTTATCGTCTTAAAATAAGGTCATGTAAAAGGTGTGTCTGCTGTCTCTGTCAAGCTGAGGAGGGAAGTCCCTATTGTAATGACTGGTCTAGCAATATGATAAGGCATTATTTGATTTATATTCTACCTATCAGGACTTCAAAGCAGATTACATTCACATACCGTAGGTATTTCCCTATCCCCAGAGGGCTTACAATCTAATTTTGTACCTGAGGCAATGGAGAGTGAAGTAACTTACCCCAGGTCACAAGGAGTACCATACTCAAATACACACCCACTCTACACTCGCTCTCAGTCACACACACACGCTGACATCTCTCTCAGACTCACACATTCTGACAGACACAATCTCTCTCTGACTCACAAATACTCTGACAGGCATACAATATCTCTCTTATTTGTTTGATTTATATTCCTCCTTTCGGCAGGTACTGTAGGTATTTCCCTATCCCCAGAAGGCTTACAATCTAAGGGCGTTACTAAGCTGTGATAATGTATGTGAAACGGCATTTATCACATGATAAACCCTTTTACTTAACACTTTTTTTTTGTACTTTAATTTATAGCCCACCGATGCCAAAGCCCTAGGTGGCTTACAATAAAACATACACAGCATAATCAAAACAAAATAAGTAAACATAAAGAAAAATCTGCTCCAAAGTACATTATCCCAGTTATAGGACATCACATCCATCCATGGGAATGTCTGTCTGAAAAAGAATGTTTTAAGCATGCTCTTGAATGTCCTTATACAATCCAGCATCCATAGGTCATAGACAGAGTTCCACAAAATGGGTGAGGTTACAGAAAATGCTTGCTCTCTGGTGTCTGTCAACCGAGCATGCCGAACTGAAGGGACACCCAATAGACCTCTTATTCCTGGGGTCTACTGGGACCCTCTCCCCCTTGCATCCAAAATAAACCCTGGTGGTCAAGGGGAGCCCCTGCCCCCCCCCCCCCCATGCCTTTTGAAGACTCATTGTTGGTGAAATGGTGGCCTGGAGCATCCTGTAGCTCTGGGCCACCACTTCACCACCACTGCACCTTAGGGGCAATGGCTAGTCGGCATCATTTTGGAAAATGGCATCGACCGGCTCAAAGCTAGGGGGTGCTCCAGATTGCCACTACATCAAGTCTTCAAAAGAAATGGGGGGTATCTGGGGAGAGGGTCCCTAGACCACCAGGGTTTATTTTGGATTTTACTAGTGGGGACCCACTAGACCCCAGGGATGATGATGTCTTTTGGGGAGAGGTATCAGGGAGTGTATCTGCTACTTGGGGGGTTGATAGGGAGGCTAGTTGGGTCTGAGGCTATTTTATACAAAAGGGAGGGGGTTTTGGAAGTGAGGTGAGGCATTGCTCTGCACCAGTGATTTATTTTTTTAAACTTTTTGGGTTCATACTGCTTGATAGGTGGTTGAGGGGAGGTGGGCAGGGGAGTATTTTGGGGCCTCAGAGCCCTTTAAACCAATAGTGGCCCTGTGGGAACTGGGTTTTTCGGACCTTTGATAATATTTTATCACAGAAAAAAAGCACAACTCTATACTGCCGAGATATATTCTCAACCAATAAGCCTTGATTCTGTGGTTACACTTCTAACATTGCTTTCTGCTTCAATGGCATGGCATAGCAGATATTACCATAAGCTTACCGGGCAGACGGGATGGACCATTTGGACCTTTTCTGCTGACATTCCTTTAGGGAAGATAAGGCCATTGCAGAAAGACTAAATGAATTCTTTGCCTCTGTGTTTACAAATGAGGATGTTGGGGAGATACCAGTTCCGGAGATGGTTTTCAGGGGTGATGAGTCAGACGAACTGAACGAAATCACTGTGAACCTGGAAGATGTAGTTTGCCAGATTGACAAACTAAAGAGTAGCAAATCACCTGGACCGGATGGTATGCATCCTAGGGTCCTGAAGGAACTCAAAAATGAAATTTCTGATCTATTAGTTAAAATTTGTAACCTATCATTACAATCATCCATTGTACCTGAAGACTGGAGGGTGGCCAATGTAACCCCAATATTTAAAAAAGGCTCCAGGGGTGATCCAGGTAACTATAGACCAGTGAGCCTGACTTCAGTGCAGGGAAAAATAGTGGAAACTATTCTCAAGAACAAAATTGTAAAGCATATAGAAAGACATGATTTAATGGAACATAGTCAACATGGATTTACCCAAGGGAAGTCTTGCCTAACAAATCTGCTTCATTTTTTTGAAGGGGTTAATAAACATGTGGATAAAGGTGAACCGGTAGATGTAGTGTATTTGGATTTTCAGAAGGCGTTTGACAAAGTCCCTCATGAGAGGCTTCTACGAAAACTAAAAAGTCATGGGATAGGAGGCGATGTCCTTTCGTGGATTACAAGCTGGGTAAAAGACAGGAAATAGAGAGTAGGATTAAATGGTCAATTTTCTCAGTGGAAAAGGGTAATCAGTGGAGTGCCTCAGGGATCTGTACTTGGACCGGTGCTTTTCAATATATATATAAATGATCTGGAAAGGAATACGACGAGTGAGGATATCAAATTTGCAGATGATACAAAATTATTCAAAGTAGTTAAATCACAAGCAGACTGTGATACATTGCAGGAGGACCTTGCAAGACTTGAAGATTGGGCATCCAAATGGCAGATGAAATTTGGTGTGGACAAGTGCAAGGTGTTGCATATAGGGAAAAATAACCGTTGCTGTAGTTACACGATGTTAGGTTCCATATTAGGAGCTACCACCCAGGAAAAAGATCTAGGCATCATAGTGGATAATACTTTAAAATCGTCAGCTCAGTGTGCTGCAGCAGTCAAAAAAGCAAATAGAATGTTAGAAATTATTAGGAAGGGAATGGTTAATAGAACGGAAAATGTCATGATGCCTCTATATCACTCCATGGTGAGACCACACCTTGAATACTGTGTACAATTCTGGTCGCCGCATCTCAAGAAAGATATAGTTGCAATGGAGAAGGTACAGAGAAGGGCAACCAAAATGATAAAGAGTATGGAACAGCTTCCCTATGAGGAAAGGCTGAAGAGATTAGGGCTGTTCAGCTTGGAGAAGAGACGGCTGAGGGAGGATATGATAGAGGTCTTTAAGATCATGAGAGGTCTTGAACGAGTAGATGTGACTCGGTTATTTTCACTTTTGAATAATAGAAGGACTAGGGGGCATTCCATGAAGTTAGCAAGTAGCACATTTAAGACTAATTGAGAAAATTCTTTTTCACTCAACGCACAATAAAGCTCTGGAATTTGTTGCCAGAGGATGTGGTTAGTGCAGTTAGTGTAGCTGGGTTCAAAAAAGGTTTGGATAAGTTCTTGGAGGAGAAGTCCATTAATGCCTATTAATCAATTTTACTTAGGGAATAGCCACTGCTATTAATTGCATCAGTAGCATGGGATCTTCTTAGTGTTTGGGTAATTGCCAGGTTCTTGTGGCCTGGTTTTGGCCTCTGTTGGAAACAGGATGCTGGGCTTGATGGACCCTTGGTCTGACCCAGCATGGCAATTTCTTATGTTCTTATATGGAAATACCCCCCACCCGGTGATATTTTGCCTCCTGTGATAAAATATTGCAGCTTAATAAATTACCCCCTAAATTTGCAATACACCAAGAAGTGATTTGCCCAAGGTCAAAAGGAGCATCACACACACAGTCTCTCTCTAACACTCACATACACACAATCTCTCTCACACAAAAGAACAAAGCTCTCTGACAGACACATTCTCTCTCTCTCAGACGGACACATATTTTGACACACGCAATTTCACTCACACTCATTAGGTTTGCTGCTGAACACCTTATGTTCTTCTCGCTCAATGAGTTCACTATCTTCCTAGAATCAAGTAAAACTCTTGCGCTTGCTATCAACCCTTCCCCAGGCTCCAGCAATCCCTCACCCTATGCTTACCCCTCCCCAGTCATTAGCTTTACTACCTCTATCCACAGGAGCCTGCTGACGCTATCCGAGTTCAGCCTATGAGGGCTCACTGGACGTTTCAGGTACCTCTCCCATTGCTCGCTCCCTCCCTTCCTTCCCGTGATTGGAACCAGCCTCCAGTTTCCCCGCCCCAGGCGTGTCTTCATTGGCTATGTCCCACAGTCTCCACGACCTTCTTACATATGATTGGTTAATGGAGATAGATACTCAGCAGGAACTTAAAAGGAGGGGCGGGACAGATCGCTGTTAAACAAACAGTTTCTGCTTTTAGTCGGTTGTACTCAGTCAGCAGGAACCAGATGGAAATTTAAAAATGGGTATAAGAACAGTCAGAGTCGTCGCTAATTAAATAAAACGGCTAAATTAAACTCCCAAGTGTGTTCACGTTTCTAAAGTCTCCATCGGGATGAAAAGGTCACTAAATAGCAATAAAATCGCTAACAACCCTCATTCCCCCCCCCCCCCCCACTCATTTTTATGTGCGGGAGCACGGTTCAGCGTCCCCTCTTGATGACGCAGCTTTCAGGTCGATACTGTGCGACTGGCTGCTGGTAAGGCGATTGTTGTTCCCCCTCCCCCATCCCTGTGTGTTCGCCCCAGCTGTTTGCTCTTTGTGCGTCGGAGTGGAGTGCGCTGGTGGGGTCCGAGCTCAGCGGCGAATTCGTGGTGAGTAGGCGGGTGGGCTTGTGTGGCAATTCCTGTTTCAGCCTGAGGACGCAAGCAGGGGGTAGGGGTGCATGCAGCATGGTGCGTGGACAGTCTTGGAGCCCCGCACGGAGGAGTGGGAGTACAGATTTGGACTCTGTGAGGAAGAGGAGGCCCCGCTGCACTGACTGCGCGCACACGGTGAGGGATAGATGGGGGTTGGGATCTTTTCCCAGAGTGGGGGCTGGAAACTGCTTTGCTTTCTTGGTGAAACGCTGAACGGAACCTTAAGAATCTGCTGTTTTTACCTATAATAACTACTTTTTCATTGGGCCGGGGTTGTAGAAGAGAGATGGATCAGCGACTGTGGAGTATACTGGGTGGGGGAAGGACCAGGACTGTGGATTGAACTTGGGAGAGGGGGCAGGGCAGGGCAGATGGCCTGTCTTATAATATCCAATATGTTTGTGGGAGCACAAAGGTTTGCTCACCTCTAGGCTAGGCTGATCCTTAGGCATCATACTGAGACCTAAAAAGTTTAATTATATAGTAACATACTGAATGGCTGTAGATAAAGACCAAAATGGTTCATCTAGTCTGCCCAGCAAGTTTTTTTTTTTGGTTTTTTTTTAAGGGTAGTAGCAACTGCCTCTCTGTGCAGGCCACCCTCATGAGCTACTAACTCTAGGAAGTTTTTGGGCTTTTTGTTTGTTTTTTAAAGTAGGTACTTGGCTGTAATTTTCACATCTCTTATTTTGAAAATACTTAATATTTGAAAAAATATATAGATTTAAAGGAAGTAAAGAAACCAAAGGCATAAATGTGAGAGAAGACATAGTTAAAGTATATAGGCAAGTTGATGTTTTGAAGTTGTGTATTAAGTAATTGTAGAAACCAACAGTACTTAAGAACATAAGTGCCATTCTGGGTCAGACCAAGGTACGTGAAACCCAGCATCCTGTCTCTGCCAGTGACCAGTCCAGGTCACAAGTATCCCGCAGATCCCCAATAGTTGATCTGTTTCTTGTATCTTGCTCCCAGGAATAAGTGCTGGGTTTCCCAAGTCAACCTGGTTAATTGTTTATGGACTTGTCCAAGCGTCTTCAGAACCTCATTATCGGGCCAATACAGTACAATGCGCTCCGACGGAGTGCACTGTTAACCCGCCATTGGACGCGCGTTTTTGACGCGCTAGCGTTACCCCTTATTCAGTAAGGGGCTGAAAACGCGCGTCCAACCCCCCGAACCTAATAGCGCCCGCGACATGCAAATGTATAATAATGGCCCTATTAGATATTCCCGCGCGATTCAGAAAACAAAATGTGCAGTTAAGCCGCACATTTTGCTTTCAGAAATTAGTGCCTACCCAAAGGTAGGCGCTAATTTCTTCGGGTGCCGGGAAAGTGCACAGAAAAGCAGTAAAAACTGCTTTTCTGTGCACCCTCCGACTTAATATCATGGCGATATTAAGTCGGAGGTCCCGAAAGTTTCCAAAAGTAAAAAAAAAATAAAAAAAATTTGAAGTCGGCCTGCAACTGTCTGGTCGAAAACCAGGCGCTCAATTTTGCTGGTGTCCAGTTTCCAAGCCCGTGGCTGTCAGCGGGCTCAAGAACCGACACCGGCAAAATTGAGCGTTGGCTGTCAAACCCTCTGACAGCCGCTGCTCCGGTCCAAAAGGAGGCGCTAGGGACGCGCTAGTGTCCCTAGCGCCTCCTTTTGCCTGTTTTTACTGCCGGGCCTCATTTGAATAGAGAAACACGCGCACAAGAGAGTGGCCTGTGCGCGTGCCGGGAGAGCGAGCGTTCGCTCTCCCGCGGACTTTACTGTATTGGCCCGTATGATAGTTGCCTCAGGCAACAGATTCCATACCTTGATTGTATGAGTGAAAAAATACTTCCTCCTATTTGATTTAAATCTGCCAATTGCTAGTTTCATGGAGTTAACCCTAGTGCTATTTGAAAGAGTAACCATCCTTATTTACCCATTCCACCCTACTTATGATTTTATAAAACTCAATCATATTCCCTCTTATTCATCTCTTTTCCAAGCTAAAGAGCCCTAATCTGTTTACCCTTTCTACGTAAGGGAACTTTTTCATCCTCTTTATTGCTTTGTCCCCCTTATCTGTAACTTTCCAAAGTTCGCTATGTCTTTTTTGAGATGGGGCAACAGAACTGCACACGTGCATCTCTACAAAGGCATTATGATGATCTCAGTTATGTTCTCTATTCCTTTCCAAATAATTATTAACATATTTGTGTGTTTGACTACTTCTGCATACTAAGCCGAAGATTTAAGACATTGTCCACAAGGACTTTGAGGTCCTTTTTCTTGGGTGGTGATTCCTAACATGTAACCCAGCATCATGAATCTGTAGCTGGATTATTTTTTTCCTTCATGCATGCACATGTCCATATTAAATTGCCTCTGTCATTTAGAAGCCCCATTTCCTTGTCTCACAAGATCTTTCTGCAGTTCTTTGCAGTTCACTGTTGTTTTAAAACATAAGAATTTACCATACAGGATCAGACCGAAGGTCCATCAAGCCCAGTATCCTGTTTCCAACAGTGAACAATCTAGGTCACAAGTTACTGGCAAGATCCTAAACAGCAAATAGATCCCATGCTGCTATCACACAGTGCTAAGTACTGGTTGTTTCTTAAGTCTTCTTGGTTCATAACAGTCTACGGACTTCTCCAGGAACTTGTCCAAACATTTTTTAAACCCAGCTACACTAACGACCTTTACCACATCCTCTGTTAATGAATTCCAGAGCAAAGTTGTACATTGAGTGAAAAATAATTTTCTCTGATTTTGTTTTGATTGTGCTATTTATTAACTTCATGGCATGCTCCCTAATCTTTGTATTACCTGAAAGAGCAAATAACCGATTTACATTTACCCATTCTATTTCACACATTTTATAGATCTCTATCATATCCCCCTCTCATCTGTCTCTTCTCCAAGCTGAACAGTCCTAACCTCTTTCGCCTTTCCTCATAGGTGAGGTATTCCATCCCCTTTATCATCTTGCTTGCCCTCCTCTGTACCTTTTCAAATGCAACTAATCTTTTTGTGAGATGTGGCCACCAGAATGGCAGAGAGTACTCTAGGTGTGGCATCACCATGAAGCGATATGGAGGCATTATGATATTCTCCAGTTTATTCTCCTTTCCTATTAATTCCTAACATTGTTTACTTTTTTGACCACTAGCATTCACTGAACAGAGGATTTCAATGTATTGTCCACTATAACACTTAAGTCCTTTTCCTTGGTGGTAATTCCTAATGTGTAACTTAACATGTAACTGCAGTGTGGATTACTTTTTTCCTAAATATTTTTTATGCATTTTCCAAATACAAACAACAAATTAGTTTGAATACAGATATCATATTTTTACAGGAAATACAATTTCAAAGGAAATTTCTCTATCTGATTATACATAGGTAATAGTAGGAGAGTAGGTGTATTAAGCGGTTGGCAGAGGAAAAATAAGGGATACAAGATCCCTCATATTAAACAATTGAAATAGGAGGAGTGACATCTAGTATACATTCAAACTACCTCCGGTCCCACAGCTGTAACATCTTGGGTATGTGAATCTAAGAATGATTGGAGCTGTGATGTTTCAAAGAAAAGATATTTTTGATCCAAATAGTTAACCTCACATTTACATGGGAATTTAAGAGTCATTTTAACACCCCCCCCCCCCCCCCCCCCCCCCATGGCTTCCACCTCAGATCTCAGTCCAAAACTTTCTTCTCTTTTCCTGAGTTGTTCTAGATAGGTCTGGATATATCCATACCTTCTCTCCATGGAAATTTGCAGTACGATGATGCATAAAAAGTCGAAGAACTGCATCACGTTCAGACGCGAAGGAGAATGAGACCTGCAGTGTTGATCTGTTGGTTCTAATAATTTCAGGTGTAGATTCAATTATATCCATCAAGTTCAAAGAATCCTCTATAGGCTTAGTTCCAGTAATTGCATTTACTTTTGAAGAAGTATAATACATTTTTGATACCACTGGAATTGCTTGTTGAGGCATTTTCAAAATATATATGAGATATTCTTTAAACATATCATACGGTGATATTATATCCAATTTTGGAAAATGAAGAATTCTAAGATTCAAATATTTTAAAGAATTCTCAATCACCTCAAAGTTTTTCTCATTGAGGATGTCTGCCTGGGCAAATCTTTGTTGCCAGGATTCTATATTTCCCATCCGTTTTTCCATTTGCTCCAACCTAGTGTTATTTGTTGAAATAGAAGGCTCAATATTAGCAAAACGTTGGCTAGAGTCAATTGTTGATCTAGTCAGGTTAGTTATTGCCATCTCCAAGGATTGATGGCAGTCCAAAGAGATTCTAACGACATCTCTGCAAGCTTCTCAATTATAGTTACTGTTCCTTGCAGACTCAGATATCACCTCACCCGCTACAGCCTGGAATCCTCCTCTCCTCCTTTCCACCGGCAGTCCCAAGTCAGCAGAGTCCCAAGATGTTACTAGACAAGAGGGCCTCACCTGGTTTACTCCCGAGGGAACTTCAGGTGGTTCGGCTGTTCCTTCCTCTTCTCTGCCACTGACGAAATTTTCAGTTCAATAGGTAATCAGATGGTGGGGTGGGGGAGGAGTACACGGAGCGCCGGGACTCAACGATATCTCAGCCAGTAGCGCCGACACACGCTCCGTGTCACAGCCTACAGTGGCCTCTACTGGCGTGGTTCTAGATGTCGGCGTGAAGAAGGTGGATATCCACGATTGTGAAGTCTCCAGCAAGGGAGATGATGTCTATCTCCCTTACCTTTGCCTTCCACTTGGTGTGCGGCATGTTGTAGCCACAATTGAAGTGGAAATATAAAAAAAAGGTATTACCGCGGAGAGCACTTCTTTCATGTCTGCCTCCTGTGGATTACTTTTCCACATGTGCATCACTTTGCACCTATGCATATTAAATTTAATCTGCCATTTGAATGGCCAGCCTTCCAATCTTGCAAGGTTCTCCTGCAATTTTTCACAATCCATTTGTGATTTGACAATTCAGAATAATTTTGTTTGCAAATTTAATCAATTCATTTGTTCCCAGTTCATTTTTATAAATGTATTAAAAAGCACTGGTCTTAGTACAGATCCCCGAGGAACTCCAATGTTTACCCTTCTCCACTGATAAAACTAACCATTTAGTCCTACTCTGTTTCCTATCATTTAACCAGTTTGCAATCCACAATAGGACATTGCTTCCAATCCCGTGACTTTTTAAAATTTTCTCAGGAGTCTCTCATGGAGATCATTGTCAAACACCTGAAAATGCACATACACTACAGCCACTGGCTCACCATTATCCACGTTTGTTGTGGGGTGGGTTTTTTTTTGTTTTAACCCCTTCAAAAAAAATGTAGCAGACAGAAGGGAAGATATTTTCCTTGTAGAAACCCATACTGGTTGTGTCCCGTTAAATCATGTCTGTCTATATATGTTCTGTGATTTTTGTTCTTTAGAATAGTTTCCATGATTTTTCCTGGCACTGAAGTCAGACTTGCTGATCTATAGTTTCTCGGATCACCCCTCAAGCCCTTTTTAAAAATCAGGGTTACATTGACCACCCTCCAATCCTCTGGCACGAAGGACAATTCCCAACAATAATGTGCATCTATACCATCTGGTCTAGGTAATTTGTGACTCTTTAATTTGTCATTTTGCCTTATTACATCTTCCAGCTTCACAGTGATTTGTATGTATTCTTCTGAATCTTCATCATTGAATACGGTTTCCAGCACTGGTAGTTCTCCATCCTATTCAGTATACACTGAAGGAAATAATTATTTTTATTAGTTTTTGCCTGTATGGCCAGCTTCTTCTCAAATTCTCTTTTAGCCTGCCTTATCAGTGTTGTGCATCTAACTTGCCAGGGCTTCTGCTTTTTATTATTTTCCTCAGATGGATCCTTTTTTCCAATTTTTGAAAGAAGTTCTTTTGGTTAAAATATTCTTTCACCTCGCCTTTTAACCATGCTGGCAGTCATTTGACCTTCCTTCCACTTTTTTTTTTTTAAATAAATGGAGTACCTCTGGACTGGGCTTCTAAAATGGTATTTTTAGAAGTCCAGTTGGACCACGCCTGATGTAAACTTTCAACTATTGTAGCTGCACCTTTCCAAATGTTTTACAACTATTTTCCTCATTTTATCAAAGTCTCCCTTTTGAAAGTTTAATGCTAGAGCTGTAGACTTACTTAATGTCCTCCCAGTCATTAAGTCATATTTAATTACACTATGATCACTGTTGTTGAGCGGCCCTACCGCTATTACCTCTTGTACTAAATCTTGTGTTCTACTAAGAATTAGGTCTAAAATGGCTCTGGCTATCCCTCTCAGTTTCCCAGACCAACTGCTCCATATAACAATTATTTATTTAATCTAGAAACTTTACCTCCCTAACATGTCCTGATGTCACAGTTATCCAGTTAATATTTGGGTAATTGAAATCTCCCATTATGTGCTGCCAAATGTATTAACTTCTCTAATCTCTGTTAGCATTTCATCATCTGTCTGTTCATTTTGGCCAAGTGGATGGTAGTATACCCCCACTGCTACACTTTTTCTCCTCACACGTGGAATTTCCACTCATAAAGATTCTACTGTGCATTTAATCTCCTGCTGGATCTTTATCCTGTTGTATCCTGTGGCATCCTTAACATAAAGGATCTTTATCCTGTGGCATCCTTAACATAAAGCCCCCACCCCCAAGTTAATCCATACTATCATTGAAATATAATTTGTACCCTGGTATAGCAGTGACCCATTGGTTATTCTTCTTCTAAAGTGTTCAGCTGTTGCTGTCCATCCAGACAGATGAACAAAACACAGGCTATCTGTGCCCACTCCAGAGAGCTTATGCCTTGATTTTACTTGCCATTCCTTGCCAAAATGGCCTTAAGTGCAAGAATTTGCTCTCTGTTGTGGGCACTTACAGCTAGCTGAACAAAGTGTTAGCTCCCTGGGATGGGCGTCTACAGTTAAATAGTATGACAAAGTTGGACTCCACAGTGCTGGTGTACTGTTCAGCTGTAGGTGCCTGCCTCAAGAGCTTACACTGGAAATTTAAACTCCTGAGACAGAGGTGGAGTAAACTTACGTTTTTGGTGGCCAAAGTTTTTCTATGGCTTTGTTCAGTCTGATAGAAGCAGCTAGACACTACCACACTGGGCAAAGCAAAGGTATAACATGACCGCCAGAAATGTGAGTTAAATTTTACTCCAGCTCTGACCCATGCACTGTCTCCGTTTGTATGCAAATTTATCTCATTTATTTGTTTATTTGGTTTTCTATACCGAGGTTCAACCAGACATATCACACCAGTTTACAGAGTAACAGCGGTTCTATAAGAAATATAGCTTCTTATTTTACATTGACAACTTTGTAACATATGTAACAATATAACTTGTGGGGTAATAGTTATTTCCCTAGCTCTCTGGAAATCCTATTTACATTGAAACTTTATAATGCGTATTCATTGTGGATATCCCGCAAATCCAGCCTGTCTGTGGCTATTGAGAACCAGAGTTGGCCACCTCTCCTCTATATTGTGCCACTTCTTTGGGTTTTCCAACAACTTCTCTTTCCAGTCTTTCCTGTATGGTTCAGCAGAAGGCGACAGCCTTAGGCTGCAACGTGTCTCCTTGAGTTCTGGCAGCGTGGTTGGTTGCTGTGGCTCTCCCCGGCCTCATCTGATAACCACTGTGACTCTGCCTAGACCATGCTGGCAGCTGGTGCTGCCATGGGTTCTTTTTGAGTTCTGCCTGTGGCAAAGGTTGCTACCACCACCGCATCTCTTTCCAGCTCCAGATGCTGAATCCTAGACACCTTGGTGACCAGTTGTTGCAGGTTCACTCTGTGGCTTTGGTAAGACACACGTTCACTGCCTTGAAACAAACAAGGCTGGTGTCCGGGGCCCCTCTCAGCAGGATTCGCTGCCCTAAAATACAAACTAAGCCATTATTCTGCAAGCTACCTTCCTAACAAGATCTGCTACTCGGAGCACTTCTCGCCACACTCACATACCCACTCCCTAAGTCCTCACAACTACAGATTCCAGGTTAAACAATGTTTTATTACTAATGCTGGATTATGCCCCAGAAAGCACCACAGCAAAGGTAATATATGATATAGCAAAGAGAATTGTTGCAATAATGTAGTACAAATACAATTAGGAGGACTGCTGAAGGTTCAGGATTCTCTGTCTGTCGCTCTTTCTTCCGTGCCTCTGTTAATTATACCCTTTTTATGTGCACATCTGAAAAAATCTTTTGAGAGACTGCATGCAGTTTCCCAAAACATGGTCCAGGGAGAGAAAACTGTCTTTCTCTTGTGACTCTAACTTCCTCACCACAGAGTCTGTGCATCTGTTGTTTTACTTCTTCCTTTCCCACATTTGTTATACAGTCATGTGATGCAGGGGTCTGTGGTGAGAACGTCTAGTCCAATGAAGCCTACCTTCTTAAGACATCCTAAGCCAAGCTTGTCAGACTTAGGTCAAGCAATTCCATTATACCGGTCATCTAGATTTTTCCGTCAGCATGCAGGATGAAGCATCCATGATGTGGATGAGATTGAGTCGTCTCTCCTGGCTAATAGAGCTTTAAGCTCTACTGAACATACGTGGGAATTTCCTGTGCGGGTGTTACCTCGTGAGCCTCCTCAGTTATTTTTTGTCCAAGCACAGCATGGATGCATACTCAGTTTCACCATTTTTTTTTTTTTTTTATAAATTCTCTAAAAGTTGTTCTTCTCTTTTAGTTGTCTTTCTGTCCCTGCAGCACCCACAACAGAACTTTCAGTGTTACAAAACATTTTTTTTCTTAAACTTGCCTTCTTAAGATGTCTGGCAAGAAGAAACCAATAGTGAACAGTTTTAAGAACCGCAACTGTGGTAAGGTGATGGTCCTCATAGATGGACATGACTTAGGGAATTGTTGTCTCAGTCCACACCCTGACTAGGCAAATTGTTATGCCTGCAGACAAATGTCCCCATGTACTCAATGTTCCTTAATGTATAAAAAGAATTACGTAAGTTGCTCAGAAGCTGCAGTTGGTTCTCCTCCTGCAGTAAAGCATTGTTTGCGTCTCCAGGAAAAGAGTTGAGGAGGAGCTCTTCAAAAACTCACTCATCTGTGCAGCAAGCTGAGGCCTCTGGTTCAAGTAATGCTGACCGCCCTTCATCAAGGAAGAAGCAGCATTACTCTGTGGGGATGTGGAGCAACTGGTGCTGAAGAAGCATAAATCCAAATGCGGTACAGCAGCCCCCTTGATGCATTGACACCATCACCTCTTGACATATCAGCTCTGCAATGACAGAGTGTAGCATTGCTATCGATGCATAGCATACAGACATGGCGCTGGTATCCTGTACAGGGCTCTCACTGGCGCACTGCGCAGCTTCTCCAACCTTGATGAGAGGAAGGAACAGTGTCTTCATACCATTCCCCTGCTGTGCAGCGCGCCAGTGAGAGCCCTGTACAGGATCAATGGGACCTTGTAGCAGCACAGGAAGCTGAAAAGGAGACTCGGATCAGCTGGCGGTCCCGATCCCACGGCAATCGTAGGGCTATATTGAAGGAGAGCATTGCATGAGAGGGCCGTGATCGGCCCTGGCTGAGGAGAGCTGCATGGTGCATTACCAGACCCGATGCAGGGATCCTCAAGTAAGTAATGATAGGGGTGTTAACTAAGGCAGCATAAATTACTGAGCTACAGAACAGGAACAATAGGAACTCAGAGTATCTTTTACCCAGCGATATTGAACTTGTAGCTGGTCAAAGGGACAGAGTATTAAGGGCAGCATGGCAGAAAGTGGGCAGGTGCACAGTCTTTGATCCGGGGTTACATACTGGTCTGCTCCAAGGAACCAGCAGGGAATGACCACAAAGGGGGGTGGAGTACATGAGGGTGAGGACACCAGATGCAGTAACTTCTCACTTTAAGCACACAGGACACTACCGAATTGACACAAGTAGTCAACCAAGGTGGCTGAATTCAGCATGAAAATCAAGTCAAAATGGCCCAGATTCCACCGCAGAAGTCCAGGCAGCGACACAGCCAAGGCATTCCAGTGCAGGGCCTGCAGCAGGACCCTCCTCGGGGAGCCTGGGCACTTCTTACGCACTACCAGGGCCCTCCCAGGGTTGCACAGCCACACAGTTTCGTACTGTCAGCAAATTATCCACGGCCAAATGAGATCTTCGCAGATGGGCAGCTGCTTCCACAAGCAATGGCCAGATTGCAGTAGTCACAAAAGCCAGGAATAGCACATGGACAGGCCAAGTGCTCCCATGTGGTCTGGTCTGTGGGTGGGTCCACATGTGGGCCCATCCTTTGGCATGTCCTGGCTACAATCAGCTGGATGATCTCATGCCGGGGGGGGGGGGCCCCCCATACACAGCCGGTTTTGGGGCCTAGTGCCACAGTGGGCAAAGTCATCATATGACAGCCACATGGGGGTGTACCTTAGTCTACACTATCCCTGGTATACTGGCCAATACAGACCTCTGGGCCACAAGTCAGTTCAAGCATTGCTAATATGCACAATGATGGCAACAACAGGGTTACTGTGGTGGGAGATCATCCCAGCACTATACGAGTGTGCACCCAATTCAGAAGCACCTCCTTTGCAGACCCAAGATTGCAACAAACAAGCCACCCCCAAGATGCTCCTGAGACGTTCATCAGGTCCCACCCATCAGACCTAACACTGGCATTCAAATTATCAGCACAGCTGAGCAGAGCAATGGAACCACAAGGGGTGAGTTGCCAGTAGACACGGGTGATAACGAGTAATCCGCTAGTGAAAGGGTGGCCACACAGGTGGGTAAACAACACAAGGGAAAAGCAAAGTGAAAGCACAAGAATAGCTCAAGGTTCGATAGTTGTACGGCTGTATTGGAGTTAGAGTTCCTCCAATGGAGCACTTCTCGGCCCGTATTGGAAGTTGCGTAGGTGTCCAGGAGTCCCTCAGTCTTCACCACCTTGTTGCAACTCTGGGAGAGGGTGCCTAAGGCATTACGAAAAAAAACCAGAAGGCACACATACATAGACATATTCAGGATCTTGGAAAGGAGGCGAAGGGAAAAAAACAGTGATCAGGTGCGCAGCACAAATAAGAGTACCCAGAAACATAATCAACTTAATTTGAGCATTTCTACGGATGATGAGCATCATTGGGCAAGATGACCCTTCAGAATACGGTCCCATGCTGAGTTATGTGGATCTCATCTTAGTAGCTTACAAAGGATATGACAGATGGGCTTAGCTGAACTACAAGAAATGTTTTAGGAGCAAGATGGAGAACTGTTTTATTTCCTGGGGAATGCAGAATGTCAGCCTCTGGCTTAAGCAAATAACACTGGTACTCACAGCAGGTCATACAGAGATTCCTTCTTGCAATGGCGTGGTCCCCAGATCAGTTCAAGTCCTTAACCACATCTGCTGGCATTACAACAAATCCTCGTGCATCTTCCAGAACTGTAAGTTCAGGCACATCTGTTCAGCTTGCAGCTTGCAGGTATCCAGCGACCAAATGCGCAAAGAAGCCTGCAGAAGGAAGTTCTACCAGGCAGAAATAAGTCTTCCATTTTCCTTAAGGCCCTATAGACCTGGCTGCATGGCTGGACCTGTACCCCAAGCATGGGGAAAATTTGAAAATAGAGCAAGGCTTCTGTGTGAGGTTCCTAATCCCTTCGTGGATGCATGGATGGCACCACTGCAGACAATGCTGCTTCCACCTTTCGACACAGACATCATCCTGCAAAAATTGTACATGGCACTGCATCTGACAGTCCCATTCCCATGTTATCTCCCTCCCCACACTTAACTGAATGGTCTTGTTGCCTTTGGCAGTGATTCCAAAAAAGGAGTCTGGTATATTTTAGGATAATTCAAAATCTATCATTCTCCTCCCCCCTTCTTCAGGGCTCGATGAATGATCATTTGTCACCGGAGGATTGCACAGTCCAAAATGCATCCTTTGACAATGCCATAACCTTATTATGGGACTGCAGTCAGGTGCCTTAATGGTGAAAATGGACATAGAGTCCTCATTCAGGCTACTATCAGTTCACCCACATAGTTTTCCTTTTTGTTAGGCTTTAAATTCCGTGACTAGTATTATGTGACAAGTACAGAGCACCCCATCGGCATGCATCCTGCACATATTTTGAGCTATGCAGTTCCTTTTTGCACTGATCGCAATGCAGCGTGCCAGCCTGAATAATATCATATGTTACCTTGACAACTTCCTAATCATGAGTGCAGCAAAATCTGATTCTTGTGCCAGATTACTCTTAAGTATTCTAAATTTATTGCCAGCAACTTTGGTGTACTTTTAGCACACGAGAAAACTAAAGGCCCATCCACCATCATTCATTTCCTAGGCATAGAGTTTGAGTCAGCATGATTTCTGGATTGCTGGCTGACAAACTGCAGAAGCTGCGTAAGATGTTAGTTAAGGCACTGCATGCCAAGAAGCTTTCTCTTCACAAGATTAAATCCATCCTTGAATTTCGCATGCAGAGCGATTCCAGTGAGAATTTCTTTTGAGAAAGCTAGCTGCAGCAATATTGGATGCTAGACAGCTGCATCACTTTATCAGGATATTCAGGTCCATGAAGAATGACATCATCATCTGGGCATCCTTCCTGGACAACTTCAACGGTATGTTTGTGGCAGGAGCCTCAGATGTCCAATCAAGACTTGGACGTACAATCTAACACTTCAAGTTGCTAGGAGTTTGGGGTTCACTGTCAGGATGCATGGTGTGGGTTGGGACAGGGATAAATCAAACTTTATATTCCTCGAATTGTTCACCATCCTGCTGGCTTTGTTGTGGAGCGACAAGTTGTGGACAAGCAAAGTTTGCTGGTATGACAATTTGGCTGTAGTTCAAGTCCTTAACAGATAGTCCGCCAGATATCCCAGAGTGGTTGAGTTACCAAGGGAAGTAGTGCTGACTAGCCTGTGCATTAATACAATAGTAAGAGTGCATCATGTCCCAGCATTTGCAACAGTGTGGCGGACTCCTTATATGCTAATTGGGATTTATTTCATAAACATAACCATGGCAGATAAAGCAGTAACCCCAGTCCTGGATCACCTGTGGGAGATTGGGCTCCAACCACCAGACATTTTCTCCAAGGATCTGTAGCTCCTTCTACATGGGCAGCATATTGCAAGGGTATAAGCAAGTGCGTGGCTTCTTGACCTAAAATATATAGGTAGTTGGGCCCATTTCAGATGATCTTATTGACAAGTATAATGCCTGAGTCAAAGACACGAGCATATCCAGGGGATCGGTCACAAACAGTCAGGCTTGCCGCCTTTACAAAGACACAAGGTTGGGGGGATCCCACCAAGGCATTTCTGGTTTAAAAAAAAACTGGTTGGGCCAAGAAAGCGGGGCTTGTCAGACACGAGGTGTCCCATAACGCATGACTTACTAGTGGGCCTGTGACATACCAGTCATATGAAAATCTCTGAATTTGAAACCAGACTGTTTCTCTTGGCATTTTCCATTGCATTTTTCAGCACATTAATAGTCAACAAGTAGGTGGCCTTTGCCAAGAGTGATGAGGGTTATTCTGGTATCCTTGGGGAAAAACGTGAGATGCATGTGTCAAATGGTGCACATATTGATACACAGATCAAAGATTGATCAGTTAGGCCGTGGGGAAAACCTCTTGAAATGGGTTGAATCTCAGGTTACCTGCCAGGTGGAGAATTTGAAATCTTGGTTGGTTGTTTTTGGCCTACAGGTGGCACCCATTTGTTAATCTATACTGAGAGTTCCCCTCACCAGGTATCAGGTCTCTGCTATTCTCAGGATAGCGTTAACCAAGTTGGGCCTAGATGCTGATCTGTTTGGTACTCACTCCTTTGAGGATCAGAGCAGCCACTAGTGCTATGCAGGTGGGTTTGTGTATTGATATGATATAGCAGATAGGAAGATGGAAATCATCTACAGTAAACTCTCAAGTTAGGATGGATCGGACATAGCCTGCCACTCTTGACTATTAACCTTTTCATTGCAGATTTGTTTGGTCAAAGGATAGTATGGATTGTAGGGCATCCCTTCCTCTATCGGGCTGCCAGGAGGGCCCGAGAGCAACCCTATGGACCATGTTTAGGTTTGTGTTCAAAGGGGATACACATTGGTTGGGTAAGCGTGGTATGCAATGGGAGCAGCTCTTGCTTCTTCTCTGTCGCAGAGGGGATTCAGTTGCCTCTCTGCCACTATCATCATACATCTCTGAGGCAACGACTTAGATGACATATCATGCAAACAACTGATACAGCTGATCAAAGGTGACTTGCCAGAATTATCTTCCTGCTTCCCTCGCATGTGTATTTTTTTTTTTTTTTGGTCTGATGATATATCATGCTCTGCATTGATAACAAAGTCTTCATGTTTTATGTTAACAAACAGGAAGGCACAGGGTCATGTACTCTGTGCTAGGAAGCACTAAAGATATGCAGTGTGCAAGCAGGAATCAAGTTGTCTTACAAACCACCTGTATTCAGGGATTTCAAATGCTAGTGGACCATCTCAGAGTTTTTCCATCCGCACAAAAGGTCTCTGCAACAATTAGCTGATTAACTATTTGACTTATGGTGTCTTCTGGCAGTCGACCTGTTTGTATTGGAGCAAAATAAAAAGCTGGAGACATTTTGCTCTATTCTGCCCAGCAAACTTAGGTTAGCTCAGGACACTTTCTGCTCAGTTGGAATACAGGCCTTGTACGCTTTTCCACTGATACCACTGAGCCACAGAACAGTGTGAAATGTGCTACAGGATCGAGTTTGACTGATTATAGCTCCAGCATTGCCTACACAAATGTGGTTTGTATATCTCATGCAACTTTCCAGCAGTTCTTCATCCATCTAGGAACAGACCCTGCCTTGTTAATTCAAGATGAAGGAACTCTGTTTCATCTGACTCTTCTATCCCTCCACCTGACAGTTTAGATGTTGAATTCTAAGTAATCTCTGATCTCTTTGCCAAGAGAAATTGCAGATATCATAGTTTCAGCTAGGAACAAGGAAAGCCTATGGTTTTAAATGGAAAAGATTTTCCATATGGTGTCGTCCAAAATGCTTTGGACCGGTTTTCTTGTAAGCCCAAACAATTATTGACCTACTCGCTCTTCCTTTCCAATTAGACCTTACTACATCTATGAGTACATCTCAGCACCATAGTGGCTTACCATGTTTCAGTTGACAGTCCATCTCAACTTATCCATTGGTGTTGAGATTTATGAAAGGCTTATGGCATATTAAACCTTCAATACTGAAACCTCCGGTTCCATGGGGTCTAAATGCTGTCCCCTCTCAATTGATGAAGCTATTTTTTTTGAACCTTTGGAATCATCTTCTCTTAAATTTTTAATATGGAAAGTAGTATTTTTTTTTTTTTTTTTTGTGGCAGTGACTTCAGTCAGAAGAGTTGACAAACTCCAAGCACTTGTTCACTGTCCACCATATATGCAATTCTTCCACAATAAAGTGGTGCTTCACATTCACCCAAAGTTTCTCCCAAAAGTCAATTCTGCTTTCCATATCAACTAATCCATCATATTGCCTACCTTCGTTCTGAGGCCATATGCACATGAAGGAGAGAAAACCCTTTATGCTTTGGATTGCAAAATGGCCTTAGTTTACTACAAGAAAATAATTTGGCCTCATTGCCAAGCTTCACAGTATAGCAATCACCAAGTTTATCTTGTCCAACTGGATAGCCCGCTGCATTCAGCACTGCTATATAGTTGCAAATCACAGACTCACTTGACGAGCTTCAACAAAGAGTTATGGCCTCTTCCATTGCTCACATCCATGAAGTGCCTCTCAAAGCCATCTGCAAAGCTGCAATGGCCCACTATTGTCTAGACAACCTCTTGAGAGCTGACATTTAAGTCAGACAAGCAGTTTTGTGTAACAAGTTTTCTTGCAGTATGCTTTCCATGGTGAAGTCCAGATTGCTTACTCAATAAATGCTTCTTCAACCCTCAGCTTGGGAATAACCATATGTCATTGTTAATTCAGCCTGCTTATTGATGGGGAAAAGCAAGTTTGCTTAATGTAAATGGTGTTTTCAACAGATAGGATGATTTAGCTATGCTAAATATTTATTTATTTAGACGTTTTATATACCGTCGTTCCATACAATGATCACAACGGTTTACAGCAGTAACATTCATCACTCAAATCAGTATGTAGTGTAGTATTATAAAGTTAGTATACATGAACCACATGTAGGAAAACAAATAATTATTTAAGTGGAAAAACCCTCATAAATGAGCTGAAGATATTACGTTTTACAATTAAAACTTTATTGTGCTTTAAATGAGGTTCCACAAGATAATCTCTTTAGTGCATCCAAGATCTAAATGGATCTGACCAGGTCCATTAGATTCTCATATTGCTACATTTCGTGACCTAATTTTGCAAGACATTAAAGAACTTGAATCATCTAAAGTCAAAAAGTATGTTAATTTTCTGGCGGATATGAGGGAGGCTTTGCAGACTTTATCTTCTAATACTTCAATTGTCATAAAGCCTGCCGATAAGGGTGGGAGCGTTGTCATTCAAGACAAAAAGCCCAATATATCCAGGGATTAGCGGAACAAGTTCAGGATGTGAAATATTATCGTTTGTTAGAAGAAGATCCTACTCCACAATTGCAAGCTCAAATTTAAAAATATATTATCTGAAGCCAATACACCTTTTTTAACTAGGAAAAAACGTCAATTCTTGCAAGTGCCACATCCATGTATACCTATCTTGTTTGGGGTTCTGAATGTGCACAAGACATTGAACAAGCCACCTTTGAGACCCATCATTTCTAGTAATGGATCATTGTTGGAGCCACTGGCTATTTTTCTTGATAAATGTTTGCAAGAATATATCAAAACCATGCGCTCATATGTACAAGATACAACTCAAGTTCTTAAAAAATTACAGGACATCACCTTATCTTCGGATCATACAATTTTGGTATCCAAGGATGTAGTATTATATACTAATGTATCACACACAGTCGCTATGGACGTTGTTTTGGAAGCATTCTCCTCTCAATCACAGATGCATCGGGTACCTATGTCATTTTTACTATCCATAGCTCAACTGGTTCTGCGACATTATTTCATGTTTTGTGATCAATTTTATTTACAGATCCATGGAATTGCTATGGGGTCTTCAGTGGCCCCATCTGTCGCAAATTTGGTGATGAATTAATTGGAACGTACTCATATTTACAAATCTCCATTTTTTTTCAGTATGTCACTTTTTGGATCCGTTATATAGATGACCTCCTGTTTTGTTTTTTTTGTGTTTTGGTTTGTTTTTGTTTTAGTTTTTTGTTTTTTTTAAATCCAGTGAACAGGATTTAAAGCAATTTTTAGAGTAGCTAAACACCATTGATGTTGATCTGAAATTTACTTCTCAGTTTGCTTTCAAAATCCCATTTTTGGACATTTGGATTATTGGCAAGGCAATAGACAGAAACACCCTATTAAGATATCACAGCTTTCATCCTAGGGCATTCAAAAACTGACTTCCAGTTAGTCAATATTTCCATCTGTGCCGGTTATGTTCTTCTTTGGATTTCAAAAGACAAACACATGATTTGGCGACACGATTTTTGGAACGGGGGTATCTGTTATCAGCAATACGAATTGCCTATAAGAGAGCATTATATTCACCCAGAGCTTCTTTGGAGTATCAAGCTAAACGTTCTTCACCTTCAAATGTTTGTGTATTACAGCAGTGGTCCCCAACCCTGTCCTGGGGGCCCACCAGCCAGTCTGGTTTTCAGGATATCCACAATGAATATGTATATGAGAAAATTTGCATGTTGTGGAGGCAGTGCATGCAAATTTTCTCTCATGCATATTCATTGTGGATATCCTGAAAAACCGACTGGCTGAAGGGCCCCCAGGACAGGGTTGGGGACCACTGCATTACAGCACACAGATAAATAGTCTGCGATCGTTCAAAGTATTCATCGCCATTGGCATATCTTACAATTACATTTGGTGTTTTCCGAGAAACCAGTGATATCTTTCCAAAGAGGACCTAACCTTAAAAATCAGGTTGTTCAAGCCGCTCTACCTACTATTGGACAGGTATCCAAGAATTGTGCTCATGAAGCATGTGAAAATTGTGAGGTGTCCATTGACAATACAAGGAGTCACTTAGCAGCATCAGATAACCAGTAGAAATTACAAGAAGTCATTTCATACTGATTGTAATTCCTGTAATGTTGTATATGTATTACAATGCACTTGTCCCCAACTTTATGTTGGTCGTACTTCCCGACCGATTAAGGTACGGTTGAGAGAACACCGAAGTCGCCTGCATACACAAAATTCAGAGGCTCCCATAGTCAAACATTGTTTGTTTGTTTATTAAAACAACATACTTTTGATCAATTACAATGGACAATCTTGGATATCGTTCAAACATCTAATAGAGGGGGTGATACTCGATCCCAGTTAAATTACAAAGAACAACGTTGGATCTTCAATTTGTCATCAGAACTTCCATCCGGCATGAATGAAAGCGTCAAATGGATAATGATTTAAAGAGCTTTTTTTGATTGATTCATTGGTCCACACAGTGGTGTTTGTGATTGGTTGAATGACGAGCCTTGGGCATGTTTAAAAGTTTAGTCTAGTAAAATGGCAGATCCTTCGGAAATGATATGGCCACTGTGTTGTAACAGGAGAAAATGTTTCGCTGTTGAAAAGACACATATGTATAGAGTCAACGGACCTTTTTATATTATTGGGTTCATCTTGGGCACTTTAAGTATTTTGTTTTTTCTTTTAGAATAACGCAAAATATATAATCATTAAGGCCCCTGAGGAAGGTCTACGAAACACTCGCTCGTGTCGGGCAGCATACCAGTGCCATATGCAGGAAGAAAAGCAAATAAGTGTCTCTTTTCAACTTGGCTTTTAGAAAAAACAATTGATTAATAATATAGAGGTGGCGTAAACAAAAGTAAGAGTGGAGAACCCAGTGATTACATTTTCACTGTGGTAACATGTAAAAGTATTGTTCTACCTTTATAAGTGAATTTCATTAACAAAATAAAAAATGTAATATCTTCAGCTCCATCTATGAGGGTTTCTCTACTTAAATAATTATTCGTTTTCCTACATGTGGTTCTTTATTTTTTGATGTTGTCAATACCGCATGATAACCAGTTCTAATGTTATATTTAGTATACATAAACAGGTATTCACAACTCAATCTCCAGCAGCACTCATCCTATCACCAGCATCACATCCAATCTCCAGCAGCACATCCAAGCTCCAGCAGCACTCATTCAGCCTCCAACAGCACTCATCCAATATCCAGCAGTACTCATTCAGCACTCATCCAGCCTCCAGCAGCACTCATCCAGTCTCCAGCAGCACTCATCCAGTCTCCAGCAGCACTCATCCAGCCTCCAGCAGCACTCATCCAGCCTCCAGCAGCACTCATCCAGTCTCCAGCAGTACTCATTCAGCCTCCAGCAGCACACCCAATCTCCAGCAGCACTCATCCTATCACCAGCAGCACATCCAATCTCCAGCAGCACTCATCCTATCACCAGCAGCACATCCAATCTCCAGCAGCACGCATTCAGCCTCCAGCAGCACTCATCCCGCACCGATCCAACCTTTTCCAACTATGCACTACCGCCCACGCAACTACAAATCACTCATCCCAATCATGATCTCCCCCACTACACAATTCTTAGGTCTCACTCTATTCACCATCATCCTTTTCAACGCGCAATCGCTCACCAACAAAACTCTGATACTCAACGACATACTGCAGGACACAACCCCAGACTTTTGCGCCATAACAGAAACATGGCTCAAATCCACCGATATAACCCTCATTAATCAACTACCAACACAGACTTACGATTTCTTCTCCATCCCTAGACAAAAAAAAAGAGGAGGGGGTATCTTCTTAGCTGCAAAAAAATCCTTAAGGTTCACACACCACCACATCAGTACAGCTACCAAACTAGAACTAGGATTGTTCAAATCAGAACATCTCCAAATCCTTCTAGTCTATGCCCCTCCAGGATTACTAGAGTCAGATGCCTCACCTATTATCGAAACCATAACTTTACATCTCAATCTTGACTCCCCTGCTATAATCCTGGGCGACTTCAACTTACATGTTGACAAAGTCCCCCTTTCAACAAACTGTGAAGCTTTCCTCACCGCAATGTCAGCGATGGGTTTCAAACAACAAATCAACAAACCCACCCACAAAGCAGGCCACACGCTCGATCTCTTCGTTACAAACTCTGGTATTTCCCTTACAAAACAACCAAATTGCAAAAAAGTCCCATGGTCTGACCATTCGCTAATCTCCACCAGCTTTTCTTTACCAAGATCAGACTCCAATCTTAACTCAAGACCCTCTTTCCTATACAGAAAACCTTGCACCTCGGAACACCTCAGCAACCTCCTAACCTCAGATCTACCACTCATCGATGTCTCTACGCCCAACTCTGCCCTTCAATCCTGGTCCAAAATAACAAAATCTATAGCAAACACTCTCTGCCCACTGACAACCAAAATAAGGTTGTCTAATGCATCCAAAAGACAACCCTGGTTTAATGATGAACTGCGAAAGCTCAAACAACTACTTCGGCAGAAAGAAAGAAAATGGCGCAAAGCCCCTTCACCGGCCTCACTATCTGACTACAAACGCTCACTCCATCTATACAAAAGTAGCACGCTGAAAACCAAAAGAGACTATTATGCAAGGAAGGTTCATCATCTCATCTTTGACTCAAAAGCTTTATTCGCCTTCGTTTCCAGCCTCACTAAACCTGTCATTCCAGATATCCCACCCGAGTTAGCCCAGACTAAGGCAGATGAACTGGCTCTTCATTTCAACAAAAAAATATCTGATCTCCTTAATCAGCTGATTACAAACACTACTGCTCCAGACAACTCATATCTCCCCCAAAACAAAGACATACAGCTAAACGCCTTCGAACCCATTACAATCACAGAGATACATTTGGTGTTAAAGAGAATGAAACCGTCATCACACCCATTTGATCAAATCCCTTCTAAAATGCTTCTTCTCATCCCTGACACTATAGCAAAAACCCTGGCAGAAATCATAAACTGCTCCCTATCACACGGTATCTACCCAGATGACCTAAAAACTGCCTCAATCAAGCCTCTGCTAAAAAAACCAAATCTAAACGCATGTGATCCCAACAACTTCCGCCCTATTTCCAACCTCCCATTCATAGCTAAAATCATGGAAAAATTGGTAAACACCCAACTATCCAAATACCTAGAGGACCACAGTATTCTGTCCCCAAACCAATATGGTTTTCGCAAAGCCGCAAGCACCGAAACACTACTACTCTCTCTCACGGACTACCTCATTTCTGGAATTGATAAAGGCCAAACATTTTTACTAATCCTCCTAGACTTCTCGGCGGCCTTCGACACCGTCAATCACACCCTCCTTCTAAAACAACTGGCAAACATTGGATTGACAGGTGCTACACTAAACTGGTTCAAAACATTCCTAGAAAACAGAGGATATAGAGTCAAAATCCACAATAAAGAATCCCATTACCACCCTTCTAACAGAGGAGTGCCGCAAGGTTCATCACTTTCACCCACGCTCTTTAATGTCTACCTGTTACCACTATGTCAACTTCTTACAAAATTAAGCCTGAAACACTTCCTGTTCGCAGACGATGTACAGATCGTGATTCCCATAAAAGAAACAATCTCAAAAACAATGGAATTCTGGGACAGTTGCTTATTAGAAATTAAACTTCTCCTCACCAGCCTAAACCTCGTACTCAATGCTTCGAAAACGGAATTCCTGCTCATATCACCAGAAAACAATAACTCACTTCCAAAACCACCCACACTCCTTCAAACAACCCACGTAAGAGATCTAGGAGCTATCTTAGACAATCGTCTCAACCTCAAAACATTCATTAACCATACCACCAAAGATTGCTTCTACAAATTACATATTCTGAAAAGAATTAAACCACTTTTCCACGCTCAAGACTTTAGAACAATCTTGCAAGCAATAATCTTTTCTAAACTAGATTATTGCAACTCATTACTACTAGGCCTCCCAGCTTCTTATACCAAACCCCTTCAAATGGTTCAGAACTCTGCAGCCAGAGTGCTTACAAATTCCAGGAAAATTGACCACATCTCCCCCATCCTCAAAAACCTCCATTGGTTACCTATCCACTATAGAATCATGTACAAATCCATCAACATCATATACAAGACCATTAACCAACACACACAACTCGATCTACAAATACCACTTAAAAAATACACTTCCGCCAGACCCATCAGGGAATACTACAAAGAGTCACTCCAAATTCCAAATGCCAAAACCTTCCAACATAAATCCTTGAGTCTCAGAGCCTTCTCTTCAGCAGGTCCATCTCTTTGGAACTCTATCCCACCGGATTTGAGACAGGAACCATGCTCTCTAACATTTAGAAAAAGACTAAAAACTTGGCTTTTCAAAAAAGCATTTCCAAGCCTTGAATAAAACCTCCACTCTTCAACACACACTCGCATGCAATAACTGGATCTAAATAAGAATCCAACTACCATAAACTTACGCACATCATTACCTGCGGAGTTTTATCATATTATTATCATTCACTACTGTGTCATATTTATTCTCTTGGTTACTTATTTTACCGTTTCATATTTATGTACTGTCCCATTTATTCACATAGGCTTATTTATTCACTCCGCTATACTACTACACTAATTGGCTGAAATGTAAATATTGCATTGTTCAATCTCTCCCCTCTTCCAGCTCCAAGTTAATTTTCCCTGTTTTATTGTTTTATTGTAACTTTCTCACCCTTCAATTGATTCTCTGTATTTAAAGTTCACAGTTCTATTGGGAATATTGTTATCACGTTACCTTATGCTTTTCACACATTGTTAATTGTAAACCGGGTTGATGTGATGCCAGTCATGAAACTCGGTATAACAAAAACAATAAATAAATAATAAATAAATAAATAACTATCAGGTGAAATGTTCTAATACTTGTTAACTAACTAAAGATCTGGGACATATGGTGTGAAGTAAGAAGATAAATTAAATATAACAATTTTACATATTAGAACAAGAAGTTATACAATCCTTCGTTAATTTCCCACCCACCTCCCTGGAGTGTCGACTACCTAGCTAGAATTAGCTCTGATATCAACTGAGGAGACTTAACAAGGCAACACCCACACATGCTCAGTAGATCTTAAAACTCAGCTAGGAGAGACAAATCTGCAGAATGACCTCACCCATATGTCATAGCTAAATTATCCTGTTATCTATGGAAAATATCATTTACAGTATGCAAGCTTGCTTTTCCAGCTTTAGAAATGAAAATAAAGGTTTGAAACAACATTTGGAAGTTCCTCCTTATTAACCATGCCCACCATTATGAATTTTAGTATTTTTGGAGTCCTGCTATGCTTGATCTTCATCAGAACCTCTTGGAGGCATTGCATAAACAGATGTGCAGTATGGATACAGAGTAAACAGTTGATAAGACTTGACCTGAATGAGAGGTGGTGTTTTTTTTTTTAATGGGTTATGCGCATAATAAGATAAGTTACCTTTTTAAAATTCAAAATAGAGGAGCAAATCTGAGATCTTCTCCAACGCTCACAAATACGACCACATTTCCCCCATACTGAAGGACCTACACTGGCTCCCTATTCCCTCCCGCATCCTCTTTAAATCCCTGACCATTATACATATAAAGCCTTATATTCCCATCACTCCAACTGGCTGGCAGATCCCCTCCAATTTGCCTGCTCGAATCAGCCGACAAGGACCACTAACAAAGGGTCCCTCCATGTGCCATCCCTAAAGAAAGCGCACCTCACAGCTACAAGGGATCGGGCGCTCTCCATTGCTGGACCTATGCACTGGAACTCACTCCCAACCCACCTCAGACTTGAACCTTGCATCACCAAATTCAGAGCCCAGCTCAAAACCTGGCTATTCAAACAAGCCTTTCCCCAACACCCTTGATGAATATTGAATTGTGATGGATCATGACCTGAATTTGACTATGACCTTGTTCTTATGACATTATAGTTAACTTGTTGTTTGTTCCTATGCTTCTCTGCTCTCCTTATGGTTTTTTGTACCCCTTACCCTTCCCCTGTTACTTGTAATTTCCGTTGCTTTTGTTCCATGTAAACCGAGGTGATGTTTCGACTAGCATCGGTACAAAAGACTTTTAAATAAATAAATCTTCTCCTTCAGTTTTAGAGTTAAAACAGACAAGTTGAGCATTTCAGCAGTATGATGGAAAGTGTTGATGCTTTAGAGCAGTGGCCCCCAACCCTCTCCTGGGGGCCCACCAGTCAGTTGGGTTTTCAGGTTGGGGATCACTGCTTTAGAGAACTTGGAACTATGCTAATCGTTTTGCTCATCCTCTTTTCCATCCCTTTGTAAAAGCGAGAGCGACTACATCTGCATTCCCTGGCTCTGGGCAGCTGCTGTTATGAGATCTGGTCTTGGATGACGGAGTGGGCTGAAGCTCTTTCTTTGAAGCTAAAGTTAGCACTGCACTGGGATTTTGCTCCTAGGTAGTAAGCCATGCATTTTCTTTTCCTGGTTCTGTCTTGTGCTCTCTCTCTGATTGTGGCTTAGGAGTGTCTCGTATTCACTGATCTCTGAGCAGGATGTGTTCCTTAAAAATTTGTCAGCTGTGCTACAGTTCATCTAAATCTGGAATGTTTGAATGATCAATGGGAAATTTCAAAAGCCTTAAACATGTATTTTTCTTAGAAAATATGAATCTAAAAATCAAATCTGTGAGTTTTAAGTGCGTTGGCTTTTTTCTAAAAATAAGTATTTTAACTAGTTCTGCTATAATTGTTTAGCATGAGAGCTCTTACAAATAACTTTGCCTAAGTTTACTGTTTGGGATAGGTTGAGTTTATTGTAGACAAAATTAAAATAAAATACTTGCATATTTTTTCAAAATATTCTTACTGTAGTTTATTTGGCCTAACAGCAAATGGTATTTTCAAGTGTAATAGGCACAATGCAAAAGTAGTTTTCGGTCCTTTCTTGGTATCACATTTCAGAACCCAAATATTTTCTTATTGTAAATTTGAATTCTTCCTCTTTCTTTGTTAAAATTGGGGTTATGACTAGCCTTAAGGAGAATCTGAAGTTGGAATTGGTTAAATGGTTACAGATCTCACGTCACTCTCGGTGACTCTAGCTTGGTTATTTTATCCACGTTCCAGGCCTCTCGTCTCACGTGTTTTAGGGTTCCTGATTGTAGGGTGAGGATGCCGTCACACCAGAATCTGTGTGTTTCCTCTCTGTGGTGTCTTAACAAATGCGCTTATGTGGTGGCACTCATTCATCTCTCCCAGCCCAAAAAAAACAAGAATCCAAGCTTCTGCCTGCCTGCCTCTTAATTAAAATGTCTTCAGAGAAAGCAAATGTGTCTTATTACAGATGAAATCCTTAGATACTAATCGTTTGGATATCATCCAACAAATATTTTGTTTATATTCTGCTTTTCTGCACTTCAAAGCAGATTTCAGTCAGATACTATAGGTATTTCCCTGACCCCAGAGGGCTTAAAATCTCAGTTTGTACCTGAAGCAACAGGAGGGTAAAGTGACTTATCCAAGGTCACGAGGAGTTGCAGTGGGATTTGAACCCTGGTTCGTAGCCCTCTGCTCTAACCACTAGTGATATTTTCTTTGATTCTTGTGATAGAAGGTAGCTGTCAGGCATAGTGTCTTGTGTAGTATTTTCTTACAATTACAGGGGTAGTTTTGTAACAGCCTGCATAAATTAAACAGCAGGGAGGTGCTTACATTATGCCCATTTTCAGAGGGAAAATGCGTACATGCTTTCTAGTTTGAAAATGATCTTACCAAAATTACCTGTGCACAATTACACCTAAATTGCATGTAAAAACTTTGGGGGACATTCCACACTCATACTTACTTTTTGGCTTAAAAAAAAAAAAAAGTGAATAATTGCCGACCCCTTTTACAAAATTGCCTGGACAAAGCGGGGGAATGCCTCCGCTTTGTCCAGGCAATTTTGTAAAAGGCCATTTCTGCATGTAAAACATAGATTTACCCGCAGAAGTCCCATTAAAAAATTACCCTCCCGATGTCTTTGATTTAAAATATTTGTCACCCACCTGGAACAACCTTTATTGTATAGCACAGGATACAAGGTAAATACACAATTTAATATATAAAGCACTTCCGAATATGTCAAAATATAAAACATAAGCTATTAATAGTTTAAAATGAGTCATCCAACAAGATATCTTGGACTTGTTCAGACAGTAACTATCTGAGAAATCCAGTTCAGGACATATTTTCTGGGTTGTATTCCTGTTTGCACGATTGTCTATAATCTTGTATTTAATAATTTTTTTGTGTAGGTCATCACCTGAGAACCTGATTTTCATTGTGCTTTTAATTGTATGGCAATAGATTATTATAGCATGTGTATGTAATTTATCTGATAGCTGCATGGCTGTGATTAACTTTTAAGTGCATTTAATTTAGATCTGATAGTTTACTTAGTTTTTTTATTTAGATTAAAATGTGTTAATTAGGTCTGCTCTGATATCTGAGTGCTACCTGCAGATGACCTTGGTTTGATTCATAGGCTACCGGGCTTTTGCTCTCTGGGGAGGGGGGGTGGGTGATAAAGATTTTTGTTTTTGTTTTTTTTAAATATTTATTTTAATGATGTAACTAAGTGTGAGCCAGCAATATAACAGCAGGTTATATTGCTGGCTCACACTTTCATTTTACCTAGTTACGTTCATTTTACCTTATTAATAACATTGGCTATTACAGCCATGACACAGGACAAAGCAAGAAAAAAAAAAAGAGTATTTGTACAAAACATCACAACGCCCACACCACCCTGAATTTACATCCATTAGGCATGAGATCACTGAACCTATCTGATGCTGCCAAATACTGATTGGAAAGCTGTTTCTGAGAATTTTTAGCATTCAGTTTTTCTTACAAAATCCAATCTAGCATTTTTATATACCACAACTGTCTCTAGATGGTGGGGTAGAATCAGTCCATGTTTTTAAAATACATAACTTCACTTGTAAGATGGCAATAGCAGCAAAGCATATGAGAGCTCTTGGAATGGTAGTCACCCACGATATAGAACTTACTAAGAGGACCTCTCCCATAAACGGTGGTTTAATCCAAATTACTCGTTCTGTAACTATTAGAACCTCATCCCAAAAAGCAAATACTTTCACATGTAACAGAAAGCCAGGAGTCAGTGTTCCTAAATATTTTGCATTTAGTATAAATCAGAATCAACCTAGCTGAAGGTGAAATAACTTTTGTGCAGAATTTTAAATTGCATTTCTTGTATCGTGGTAGCTATAGTAATCGACTGCGAAGTCTTAAAGTCCCCAGCTCTACCTTTGTCACTGCCAAGCTTAGTTCAGTGCTTCATTGTTGAGAGAGTCCAGAGAAGATCATCACTTAGGCTTTTCTAGCCATAGTTTATACCAGACTGAAATCTTACTAGGTTTATAAGCCAGTAATTCCATAATAGTTGTGAGGGAAGTAAAATAAAAAAGTGATGAACATTGGCACTGTAAACCCAAAATATAATGCAGAGCTTGTCATCTTTTACTGGCGATACCCGGTTGCCTGACTTTGGGGTCCATCTTAGCCAGGTTCCGGAGAGAGCTGCAGTTTCAGTCTCCCGACGGAGGACTTTTTGCTGTGATGACTGAGCTAAGTTGGAAAGGGGGAATATACAAATTAAAAACAAAACAACACGGAGTAGTTGTGAATTGAAGGCTCATAGGTGCTAGTTCTGGTTGAGGTGGAACCCCAAAGGAATGAGAGGAAAATGACTGGGTCAGAAAACCAAGCAAAAAATGTCCAACCTGTTAATTATTGCTATCCTAATATTAACTACCAAAAATAAACCCAACCATGAATGTAACAGGGATGGTTATTATGAAGAAGTTAAATTTTCAGTCTTCTCTACAAACTATGGCTTTGTAGTAATTCCAAGGTATTTCTGACTTATAACTAACTTTTGTTTGTCACACTTCAGGTTATGCTGAGGTTTACTGTACCTTGGCAGGACCATTTGAGCAGAAGTTCGCAACAGCACCTGTGGTTCGTGTGTCAGAATTGAAGAGCAGCACAGAGATTTTATCTTCAAGAAAAAGCTGGATCCAGCTGACAGTATGTCTATTACCAACACACCGACAAGTAATGATGCTTGTCTGAGCATTGTGCACAGTCTGATGTGTCACAGACAAGGTGGAGAGAGTGAAACCTTTGCGAAACGAGCAATTGAAAGCTTAGTAAAGAAACTAAAGGAAAAGAAAGATGAACTGGATTCTCTGATTACTGCTATAACCACTAACGGAGCTCATCCTAGCAAGTGTGTGACCATCCAGAGAACCCTGGATGGAAGGCTTCAGGTCAGTATAAGTACAGTGAGCTATTTTGCTTTGTAGACCAGCTGTAGTGAAACCATCCTATTAGATCATAATCAACTTTGATAGGAAGTTTGCACAGAAGTCACCATGGACAATTCTGTACTAATACCGTATGTGTGTGAATTATCTTTTTGTTTTATTATGTATGTCTTAATCAGTTATTTATTTGAATGTTGTTTTATGACATGAATGTTGTGTATGCATATTGCTGTTCACTGCTTTGTATCCTTTTTAGAGAAAGTTAGTCTACAAATGGGAAAACAATTTTATTACAGGAAGTCCTCAACTTAAGTTGTGGGTTTTTTGTTTTTTTTTAGTTACAGCATTTCTAAATTGACACCCATTATCCAACTTACATCACTTGTTTCAACTTGTTTCAACTTTAAAACACCCAGGAATCTCCCAATCAGGCACACATTGTTGTGCTGATGAACTTTGAGGCCTGACGGTGATGTCCATAAGAAAAGTACCAGGGACTTACTCTTCTCAAAAGTCAGTCCACTGTCCTGTAGGCGTGCCTTTGCACTTTCCTTTTCAAACAATAAAAAAGTAATGCTTTAAAATGTTTTTAGTAGTATACACTACTAATTTCTGGGTTATTTTGAGGAAAATAGGGTAGTGGGCCCTGGTGCTGGAACCAAATCCCCATTTATAGGATTGTTCTTATGGGACAATGGGTTTTGGCTTAAAACATTTTGACTGAAGAGCACAGTTTTCATAATATGATCAAATTTGATTTAATGACTGGAAGAGGAACAGTGTGCAAATCCATGGCTCTCGTGCTAAACTTTCAAAAGGGAAACTTTGATAAAATGAGAAAAATTGTTAGAAAAAAACTGAAAGGAGCAGCTACAAAAGTAAAAAATGTCCAAGAAGCGTGGTCATTGTTAAAAAATACTATTCTAGAAGCACAGTCTAGATGTATTCCACACATTAAGAAAGGTGGAAAGAAGGCAAAACGTTTACCGGCATGGTTAAAAGGGGAGGTGAAAGAAGCTATTTTAGCCAAAAGATCTTCATTCAAAAATTGGAAGAAAGATCCAACAGAAGAAAATAGGATAAAGCATAAACGTTGGCAAGTTAAATGTAAGACATTGATAAGACAGGCTAAGAGAGAATTTGAAAAGAAGTTGGCCGTAGAGGCAAAAACTCAAAGTAAAAACTTTTTTAAATATATCCGAAGCAGAAAGCCTGTGAGGGAGTCAGTTGGACCGTTAGATGATTGAGGGGTTAAAGGGGCACTTAGAGAAGATAAGGCCATTGCGGAAAGATTAAATGATTTCTTTGCTTCGGTGTTTACTGAAGAGGATGTTGGGGAGGTACCCGTATCGGAGAAGGTTTTCATGGGTAATGATTCAGATGGAATGAATCAAATCACGGTGAACCTAGAAGATGTGGTAGACCTGATTGACAAACTGAAGAGTAGTAAATCACCTGGACTGGATGGTATACACCCCAGAGTTCTGAAGGAACTAAAAAATGAAATTTCAGACCTATTAGTAAAAATTTGTAAATTATCATTAAAATCATCCATTCTGAAGACTGGAGGATAGCAAATGTAACTCCAATATTTAAAAAGGGCTCCAGGGGAGATCCGGGAAACTACAGACCGGTTAGCCTGACTTCAGTGCCAGGAAAAATAATGGAAAGTGTTCTAAACATCAAAATCACAGAACATATAGAAAGACATGGTTTAATGGAACAAATTCAGCATGGCTTTACCCAAGGCAAGTCTTGCCTCACAAATCTGCTTCACTTTTTTGAAGGAGTTAATAAACATGTGGATAAAGGTGAACCGGTAGATATAGTATACTTGGATTTTCAAAAGGCGTTTGACAAAGTTCCTCATGAGAGGCTTCTAGGAAAAGTAAAAAGTAATGGGATAGGTGGCGATGTCCTTTCGTGGATTGCAAACTGGCTAAAAGACAGGAAACAGAGAGTAGGATTAAATGGACAATTTTCTCAGTGGAAGGGAGTGGTCAGTGGAGTGCCTCAGGGATCTGTATTGGGATCCTTACTTTTTAATATATTTATAAATGATGTGGAAAGAAATACGACGAGTGAGATAATCAAATTTGCAGATAACACAAAATTGTTCAGAGTAGTTAAATCACAAGCAGATTGTGATAAATTGCAGGAAGACCTTGTGAGACTGGAAAATTGGGCATCCAAATGGCAGATGAAATTTAATGTGGATAAGTGCAAGGTGATGCATATAGGGAAAAATAACCCATGCTATAATTACACAATGTTGGGTTTCATATTAGGTGCTACAACCCAAGAAAGAGATCTAGGCGTCATAGTGGATAACACATTGAAGTCGTCGGTTCAGTGTGCTGCGGCAGTCAAAAAAGCAAACAGAATGTTGGGAATTATTAGAAAGGGAATGGTGAATAAAACGGAAAATGTCAAAATGCCTCTGTATCGCTCCATGGTGAGACCGCACCTTGAATACTGTGTACAATTCTGGTCGCCTATCTCAAAAAAGATATAATTGCGATGGAGAAGGTACAGAGAAGGGCTACCAAAATGATAAGGGGAATGGAACAGCTCCCCTATGAGGAAAGACTAAAGAGGTTAGGACTTTTCAGCTTGGAGAAGAGACGGCTGAGGGGGGGATATGATAGAGATGTTTAAAATCATGAGAGGTCTAGAACGGGTAGATGTGAATAGGTTATTTACTCTTTTGGATAATAGAAAGACTAGGGGGCACTCCATGAAGTTAGCATGGGGCACATTTAAAACTAATCGGAGAAAGTTCTTTTTTACTCAACGCACAATTAAACTCTGGAATTTGTTGCCAGAGGATGTGGTTAGTGCAGTTAGTATAGCTGTGTTTAAAAAAGGATTGGATAAGTTCTTGGAGGAGAAGTCCATTACTTGCTATTAAGTTCACCTAGAGAATAGCCACTGCCATTAGCAATGGTAACATGGAATAGCCTTAGTTTTTGGGTACTTGCCAGGTTCTTATGGCCTGGATTGGCCACTGTTGGAGACAGGATGCTGGGCTTGATGGACCCTTGGTCTGACCCAGTATGGCATATTCTTATGTTCTTATGTGTCTTAAATTTGAGAGCTTCTGTATCTCTGTTTTTATTGAAATGGCCTGCTTGACATTGTTGCTGGCATGTCTTCCAATGCAGCAGGCAATTCCATATATTCTTTTTCATTTTTGAGGAGATCATAAAAGATTTTTATGAAGAATAAGGAAAGAAATTAAGTGGGGGGGGTTTTGTCTTTGTTTTTTTTCCCCCCCCCCAAGCAGAGTGTGATACCTTAATTTTAGTTCTGGTTTATGTTAAAGAACTACCTCTCAATTTTTTCTACTTCTGTTCATGATTACTTTTAATTCCAATTGACTAATATCAGATAATCATCTCCTTAGATTAGAATTTTTCCTGAGGACTAGCAGGATGGTAGTCCTCACATATGGGTGACATTGGATGGAGCCCGGCCTGGAACTTTGATCTCAAAATCTATAGAACTTTCAGATATGCCCTACTGAGCATGTGCGGATGTAGTTACCACCCTGCACCCTAGCAGGCTCCCTCCAGTCTTTTTCCACAGAGCTGTGTGTCATGATATTCAATTTTGCTCTCTTCTCACAGTTTTTGTAATATGATTTTTTTCTGGAACTGCTGCTTTTTTTTCTTTTCCTTTATCTTACGGTAGTTTTCTTTTTCCGGTCAATAACAGGGCTGAATTAGCCATGCTGTCATGGGAACTGTCTTATTAGGCCTGGGAGGCAGAGCTTCAAAGTGATGTCAGAGCTTTGCTATGAGGCTGCGTGTGGTTTCTCGTGCTGGAATTGACTCTCCTCAGTCTGTTTTTCCGCGCATGGGATCGCACGCGGAGCTTCAGACCTCCTCAGCATCACAACTTCTTGAGAGAGAAAGAGTTTAAAAATAGAGATTTATGGCGGAACACGGTAGGAAGGAGGGCCCCCGACCATCTGGATTCAAACCCTGCTCCTGCGGGGAAGGTAATGTCCATAACGGATGGACATGACCACTGCTACCGGTGTCTGGGCCCAGACCACCCGATGCAGACCTGCCAACAGTGTGGACGGATGTCCCCAAGAGCCCGGAGACAACGGGCAGGAAAGATGCTGGCCTTAAAGGTAGCCAGAAGGGGATCGTATGCCCTACCTTCCAAGGCCTGTTCTTCCCCGGGACCCACTGCCCCAACACCGCCGCCGAAGCATCGAGTGTCTTTGGTGGAGCCATTGACTGGGCCAAGACCAGAGCACAGACGCAAAAACAAGCCGGAGATCCCCCGGGGTCGGGATATGATTCATGCTAAACATCGCAGCAGAAGAGCATCGGAGCCAAGGCTGCAGCAAGAGACGCACACGCCGGAAGATACCAGGGGTTGGAACTCCCCGACGTGCGGCGCATCAACTGCACGGAGCGACGCAGTGCCGACGGCGCTGACCTCAACGCATTCTCGCCCGACGCACACCTCGAAGTCAGACCCAAAGCGAAAACTCGAAGCTGATGCACCATTTGACACATGTGCCAACGGCACACTTGACAACGCCTTCGAGTCAGAAAGCCCCGCTACCGATGCACCAACCCTCGAAGACACAGGAGGGGGCTCCGTCGCAGAGATCCACGATGCAGCCGACGCATCTACCGATGCCGAGCTCTGCTTCGGCCAAACCATAGACACACCTTCTTCTCCCGCCCTCAGAGAAGGTGACAGGTGACAGAACGCAGCGAACCTGGGTCCACAATTCCTAAAGCCCCACAAGCTTCAGAAGAGCATGTCCCCTTATCTCTGGGACCGGAATCACTGGACTACTTGTCCACATCTGAAGGGGAAGGGGCTTCATTATTGACCTCAACCACCATCAGTTTTACCTAGTCCAGCACCTGTTTTGAATGTGTACAACGACTCAAGGACGATCCACAATTCATAACCTCGACCATCCAAGGTCTTCATCCATTGTAGGGCATTTGAGGAAGCCATACGTCACCTGTTAAGCACAGTCTACGAGGGATTCGAGACTTCCTCCCAGGTGTCTGCATCCGCAATTACAGCACATGACAAATTGGCCAACTTGCCCTGTAGAGACGACAACTTATTCGGTTCCAGACTATAAGAAACCGTGGCTCAGCTCAAGTTGCAATCAGAGGTGGTACAGTCCCTCACCACTCCCCAATCTTACCCTTCATCGCGCAGGTACTATGCCCCATCCAGGAGGCAACCCTTCCAACGCAGAGCATACCGACCTAATGCCTCATATCGACCGCCGGCGTACCAACCTCAACCACGTCAGCAACCCCAACAGAACCAAAACCGCAGGGGCCGTCCACGTGCCCAACGTCCCCAAAACCAACAGACTGCGACTTCCACCAAACACATCACATCTGATCAATGGTCCTGGACATTGTTTCGCAGGGGATACAAAATTCCATTCCCGTGCCTCCCACCCTCTCCCTCACCTAACATCCAGAGGGACCAGATCCAACCTTACCCTGTTGGAGGGGGAGGTGAGTTCCTTATTGAAGCAAAAAGCAATTCGCCGCCGCCCTCCATCCACCCAGATTATGGGTTTCTACTCCCCCCCCCCCCCCCCTCCCCCCACTTCCTCATACTCAAGAAGTCCGGGAATCTCTGTCCGATCTTGGACCTCTGAGACCTCAACAAATTCATAGTCAAAGAGAAATTCAAGATATCTCTCAAATCCATTTTATCCCTGATCCAACCCAAAGCTTGGATGTGCTCCATAGATCTCAAAGATGCATACACTCATATTCAATGCATCCTTCCTCCTGGCAATATCTGTCTTTCCAAGTCAACGGCCAGCACTTTCAATACAAGGTACTTCCCTTTGGTCTATCACCAGCACCCAGAGTGTTCACCAAGTGCATGGCAGTGGTGGTGGCATTCCTCAGTCAATGGAGGAATAGCCTAGTGGTTAGAGCCGTGGGCTATGAACCAGGAGACCAGGATTTGAGTCCCGCTGCCTTGGGCAAGTCACTTTACCCTCCATTGCCTCAGGTACAAACTTAGATTGTAAGCCCTCTGGGGATTGGGAAGTACCTACAGTACCTGAATGTAAACCGATGTGATATCTCAGATCGAATGTCGGTATATAAAAATAATGAATAAAAATAAAATGCTGTCTCATCACTGGCCTATGGCTGTCGGGCACCATGCAAGCCGCTGATCTTGTAGGCCTTGGGATCGTGGGGCATCAGAGGCCCCACCGGGCTTCATGCACAATCTGTGCTAATGAGTGCCAGGTTTGCTGTTGCAGCTATCATCAGCCTTGGCCGCTGACTCCATCAAGCTTATGACATCAGCTTGGAGAGGAGACGGCTGAGGGGGGATATGATAGAGGTTTTTTAAAATCATGAGAGGTAAATTTGAATTGGTTATGTACGCTTTTGGGTATTAGAACTAGGGGGCACTCCATGAAGTTAGCATGTAGCACATTTAAAACTGATTGGAGAAATTTTCATTTTCACTCAACGCACAAGTTGACTTAGAAAATAGCCACTGCTATTACTGGCATCAATAGCATGGGATATACTTAGTTTCTGGGTACCTGCCAGGTACTTGTGGCCTGGATTGGCCACTGTTATAAACAGGATGATGGGCTTAATGGAGCCTTGGTCTGACCCAGTATGGCAATTTCTTATATTCTTAATTGAGCTGAGGGGAGCAGTTGATGGCGCCAGCAGTTATCGGTTCCTTTGGGCATCGATGCAACATGGTGCCATGTTAGGGCCACACAGAGCTTCTGCCTTCAGGCGCCACTGACATCCTTGGTTCCACCGGTTCCTCAACACCTTCGAGCACCAGAGTCTCCATCAGTGCTGTTGGGCTGTTGATGTCCACTGGCGCCTGGGGAGCTGTTGATGTTGCAGTGAACTGTCGAACTGGTCAAGCCTGCAAGTGCACTTGAAGCCCTGGGCGCAGCATCGTTTGGTGCCATGGATGTGTGATCCATCTTTGGTGACCGCGAGAGCGCTATAGGTCCTACGTGCACCATCACCACGGTGAGCACCAATGGACGCTGTTGGATGCCGCTGGACACTACCACAGAGCACCATGGTCACCATTGGTCACCATAGACTTTGCTATTGATTGTTACATGACAGAAAGGGTGTTGAGCCATTCACATTGCCATTTCAGGGGCTGTGTTCAGCCTCTTGGAGTGTTATCAGGTACTGGGGGTACCATAGGGGCAACACCATGGACCACTGCCCACCACCACACCATAATCCAGGGCTTCCCAAACTTTTATCCGAAGTGACCCCATTTTGGAACTTGAAAATTCATATGACCCCAGAGGCATACTGGGGAATTTTTGATTTCCTGTCACCCTGAGATTGTCGATTGCGGGGGAGGCGATAGCAGCATGCGCACAAACTTTCTCACATACATTAGCACACTCACATGTTCACTCACTCACATTCATGCTTATTCTCACATACTCATTCATTACTCTCCCTTCTCAACATACATATGCACACTCACTTCTCTCCTTGTTCCACACACATACATGCAGTCAGATCTCTCCCTTTTACACACACACACACACACACACACACTCTCTCTTCCAAACACATACACACACACTCTTCTCTCCTTCCACACACATGCATGCCTTCACTCCTGTTTTCCACACACAGACACAAACTCACTTCTCTTCCTCTTCTATACATATACATGCACACTCCTCTCCCTTTTCCACATACGCCCATAAATGAATACACATACACACTCATTTACTTCTCTTCCTCTTCCACACACACACATGCGCACTCATTCTCTCTTCTCACCTCAATTCTTATTAGCTACAAGAGCCTCCTTTTTCCCCAGGGCTGCAGGACATGTTCCACTTTCTTCTCCCTTCTGCAGTGTTGGGCTGCTCTGCCCTTGTTTTATTTTCAGCGCGTGGCCTGACGTTGTTGCTCCTCTACCTGCATCTGCAGTTTCTTGTTTCCCAGGGGGGAGGGCAACACTCCTGCTCATCTCGCTTTTCACGTCATTTTCCTGAGGCACAGGTGCTGACGCTCCTCCTTCCTTGAGCCTGCGCTGCTCCAGACTTTTTTCCGGCCTTCTGCAGCAGGGCACCCGGCGTTATCAGGTGTTGGCCCGGAGACCCAGCATTTCATTCAGAATTCCAGAGTCGCCAGGACAAATCCAGAGAGTTCCCAAATATGCCCAGAGGATGACCAAAACAAATTAGCAGTGATGAAGTTCCCCTCCATCAGTCACTCCTTCTCACCCTTCCTGTTCTCCATCTAATGCCCTCTCTTAACCTCCTCCCCTCTCGCCATCTCTCACTCCCCAGCCCACCCCTTCTCTCACCTCCTCCAGTCCTTTTCACATCTGCAAGTTGATTCTCTGTCATTTTCTCCCTCTCACGCCATCTCCCATTGCCTCCTCCCTCTCATCCTCTCTCTCAAACCTTCCAGCTTCATCTCCTCCCTCCAACCACTTTTTCAGATCTCCATTCTTTTTCCACCCCTCAGTTGATCTTCTGTCATTCCTTCTCTCTCACTCTTCAGAAGTAATTCCTCCCCACCTTATCCAACACAAAAAACCCTCTTGCCTCTCATCCCTTTCTTCAAATTGCCCCTCTTCCAAACATCTCACTGGCCAGATCAATCATAACATTTTCCTTTGGGCTCTGGGGAAAAGGTGGATGATAAAAGTTGGAAGAGAGAGCAGGCTGATGACAGGGGCAACATTTTTCTCTTGGTTGGATTCAGTGGTTGGTGAGAGGAGGTCAGTAGTGAAAATCTCCACTGGTCATATGGTCTTCTTTCATGGCTGGTCCGAAGCTGCTGCCGCATGCAGATCACATCAGGCCCTGTAGCAGCCCTGATCCCTCCTTGTGCAGGGCTTGCTGCAACTACAGAAACTCATGCAAGGGTTGTGCCACTGCACAGCCTATGAATGTGTGCTTATTTACAGGCCCCATGCTGACTTCCACTACTAATGCTGCTGCTGCTGGCACCTAAAGAGAGCTGTCACTTGAGGCACTTGTGACCCCAACTGAAGGATGTATGACCCCATTTGGGATCCAGACCCACAGTTTGAGAAGCCCTGCTATAATCAGAGCCCTAGTGGTACTGGGGATGCTGACATAACACTGTTCCTATTGACTACATTAGGAATTAGTGTGTCAGTAGAGTGCAGCATATGCGGTCTAGTCATCCACTCTTCCAAGCTCCTCAGGTGCTGGGAAGCGGCATTCTCTCTGGCGGAGCAGTACGCAGCCATGCCAGGGTTCCTCCATAATCGCTTCAAGATAGCTTCCTTGTCTGTTCTGTACCATAGGGTGTTGGGGAACACTCCTGAGGAAGCCACTATCACATATTCTGTGATTGCTTTTAGGCAGTGTGTAGCCACTGACTCTAATAGGTGGTACTTGATCCTTGCTGTGCTGTGAGATTCTACCCACAAGCACAAGTGGATTCGTAGGTGCGCCATGATCCGCAGGATGGGGCACTACTGTATAAGTACTTTTCATCGCGCATTTACGGAGAAGGGCACTATTCTTCCAGTTACCCTCTAGTGTATGGGTATGTGTGTTTTGTTCATGGCGAGCACAACAAATTGTGTGCCGCAGCCACAGGACTGACCTAAGACTGCGTTCCTGGTCGAAGCCCTATAGGAGTTGATACCAGGAAGATAGTGTCGGGAGTCATTCCCTCCCTCAGAAGAGGAGTTTGTCTTTTGACTACTCCCATGTTAGGAATCACCTTCGTGGGTAAGCCCTGGGGCTCCATTCCTTGCAGGTCTGTCTCTGAACTGGAACCTTGATTCTTTTGAATTGGCCAGGACCAGTGGACAATGGGGGACATCAGCAGTGGTGGTTGGATTGTTTATGCTGGGTTCCTCCATTGATCACCATATTGGCCTACCCTGTTTAAATGTGGCTGCAAGTGGCAGATTTAATTGGTTATGACTGTAACCCAACTCTCCCCTGGAGAGTTGGAAGGTTTATCGGGATTGGGAGGCTCCAATTCCCGTTGCTTTCCTTTCTCTTCAGGAAAGGAAAATATGATAGAGTTGACCCTTATGGTCCCGTTCCCCCCCCCCTCCCGCCAGGACGCCTGTTTGTCCTCCCTTACAACAGGTGGCCCTTGTTCTCCTTTTCCTAAAGAAGTGATTTCACCACTTCTGCTTGGCAGTTGCTCTCTGTTCCCTGCAGGATCCGAGAGCATGTCGGGCGATAGCATTCTTCTTAGTTCGTCCTAAAGCACAGTAGGTCTATTTTTGCAAAGGAGCTATTCCAGATTCGGTCTCCCTTTCGTACTCTGGGTCTCCTCTTCGGGGTAGCTCTCTGGTGAAGATAGGGGGTTAATACTTGTTCAGCTCAATGGGCGTGTTTCTTTGCTGACCACTGTTGCCAGTCATTCTCGCCTGTGGGACCCTACCTCAGTGAGGATGGTTCTAGTCCATTTAATTGGTAATTATGCCTTTCAATCTCTCGCCATATCCATGGCTGAGGGAGTTGGGGGACAAAGGACCCCGCAACAGAGGTGCTGCTGTTGGTTGTAGTGGCTTTCAAGCTATACTTCCCATTTTAGGGATAACACTGTCTGTGGACAGGAGAGTCCTGGTTCATTCAATGGTTCTTCCATTTACTGGATCGCATGCTTCCTTGGTGGAAGTATATGTAATGATGGCTAAGGCATTGATATCTAGGCCAGGTTGGTGGGCAGTCTATTCAAGATCACACTGATCCTGCCCTGGTACCCTTAGGGTTTCCAGGCCGGTGAAGAAATCTTGTTCTTTAGGGGTTTGCACTTGCAGTATCCCTGCTTCCTGTCTCTTGGTGAGTGTTTCTGGATTTCTTCCCTGGGGGGTTCGCTCTCGGTTTCAGCTGCTCCAAGCAGGTTAAGAGCTCTACCTTGGGGGGGAATGCCATACTGGAATCAGCAGTGAGTTTTTTGGTTGGGTTTGAGAGATACAGCTTAGCGGCTTTTTCTTACTCTTGCAGTCCAACAGTTTGCCTCCTTGTGTTCTTCACTCCTTCCGACTTCGTTAGAATGTCGAGGGGATGGGAAGAAAAGATAGGGCGTTCGTGGTATATCTTAATGTATACCTGCAAGGGACAATGCACCACTTTTTTCCCTGTTTTTTCTCCAAGTTCTGGCCAGTACTGTCTTTAGCTTTTCACACTCCACTGGGTTGTCCAAAGTACCTTGCTGCTCACCTGAACTATCCTGTAGATAGAATGGATAGGTCTGCTCTTGAAAAAGGTGCAGTGCGGGTGAATTTCAGGTCTAGCTTAACTCCCTGCTCCGGGGGTTTGGGCTAGCGATTCCATTTCAGGGATTGCCTTTCATCCCATGAAATTCTTCACACTGCCTGCGTGGTCAGGTATGTCTGGTACTTTGGCACATATGGTCTGTCACAGACCCTGCCATTGTTATTGATTATTGGAAAGTAATCTTAAGAAAAACCCAAGCAAAGCTTGGTTCTGCCCATTGTGCCTATCAGCCAAACATGGGGCACACATCTGCAGATGCATTCTGTCCTTCAGATGCCAGTGGACAGCAGTTTCTTTATGGAGGACTCTCTGGCCCCTAGTTGTGGGTTTTGTTTTTTTGCTGTCTTGTGACACTGAAAATAGTTGTGCGGTCTTTGTCCAAGAGTTCTTCTCTTGTTTGTTTTTTTTTCTAGACCTTTTCCTGTATCTGGGAGGTTCTAGACTTACTGCCATTGTCAGGGTTTACTGATCCAAAACCCTGCTTGTAATATGTGGAGAATGTTTCTTGCTGGCATTTGCATCACTTCCCTCCCTTAGGTGCCTCTGCTTTGCATTGGGGTTTTGTCTGTCTTTCTATGGCTTTCTCTTTGTAGAACCCAGCTGTTTGGTTTTTTCCGCCTAAACCCCTTTGTCACAGGCAAAAGGGAGAGAGAGAGAGGTGGTGCTTTCAGCACGGTGCGGTCTCCCGTTTTGTCCTGCTCAGACAGCCTAGAGCTTGGGAATCTGCCATGTGTGAGGACTACCATCCTGCTTGTCCTGTGAGAAAGCAGGGTTGCTTACCTGTAACCGGTGTTCTCAGAGGACAGTAGGATGTTAGTCCTCACGAAACCCACCCGCCTCCCCTGGAAGTTGGTTTCTCCATGTAATAGCTGTATCATGGACTGCCTAGGATGCAGGATGATAACTACAGCTGCACATGCTCAGTAGGGCATGTTGTTTGAAAGTTCTAGAATCTTTGAGATCAAAGTTCCAGGCCGAGCTCCATCTGATGATGTCACCCATGTGTGAGGACTAACATCCTGCTGTCCTAGGAGCACACCTGTAACAGGTAAGCAACTCTGCTTCTTAACCACTGCCTCCCCCGCCCCCCCCAAAAGAAAATCCAGATAAGTTGTCCATTCAGTCATCTATATTTAATATACAGATTAATATACAATCTTTGCTTTCTAATGCTTTATTTCATCATCCTGTCCTTCTATCAGCACCTGTTGTTTCCAGAGTATCTGTTGTTCTGCAGTGACTTCCCCTTTTTCTGTTTAGCAGTTTCTGTGTGATGAAATTTGTTACTGAAATAGCCCAAGAGTGGTTATCTGATATTATTTGGAGCTCTAGATGTGAACTGAGTTTCTTTGCTGCCTGAGATAGTTTAGAATGAAATGCTGCCTGGCATCGTTTAGAATTAAATGCTGATTTTTCTTTTCACTTACTTTTTTTTTCTGCGTTTATCTTATGAACTAGTTTTTGGGTGCTTATGAACTTTTGGGGAGCATTGTGCTTCAGTTTTTACCTTTTTTAAATCTGGAGAGTGAAAGGATGGAACAAGTTGATGTCTTTGCTCAACAGCTTTAGCAGAGCAAAATGGATGTGCAGACAGATGTTTGGAGTGCAATTTTGAAAGTATATATAGTGAAAAATTGCCAAATTCAGCACCCTATCATGTATTTATTTTATCTGATTTATAGTCCTGTTTTTGGCACTTCAAAGCAGATTACATTCAGGTACTACACTTTGACAGCATTTGTATTGTTGAAGTGTTTTTACTTAGTTTGTTGTGGTGTCTAGAATGCAGGTTTTGTTCTTTCATTTACAGGGGAAACTGAAGCACTGCGGCAACCTACACCAGAATTATTCTTTGCTATGGTGTTAGAGATGTGTCCAAAATGTTCTGGTTAACTGCTTTGGTTTTATTCTCACCATTCTCACTATGCCTCTTTCTACTTATTGTAGGTAGCTGGGCGGAAAGGTTTTCCGCATGTGATCTATGCTCGACTCTGGAGGTGGCCTGATCTTCACAAAAATGAGCTGAAGCATGTTAAATATTGTCAGTTTGCTTTTGATCTAAAGTGTGACAGTGTGTGTGTAAATCCATATCACTACGAGCGTGTGGTATCACCTGGCATTGGTAAGCACTCAGTCCGCTAACAGAATACTAGAAATCATTAAAATGAAATGTGTTATATTTAAGAGCAAGTTATTCACATTTCTGTGTGTTTGTCTTATGATTTTCTCTAGGTCCTTCCCAGTAGAGATTTATTTACATGTTTGTGGATGGAGTTTTGAAATGGGCACTTCCCCCTTACGTTTTGTACACATGCATCACTGAAATGGTAGTTTAGGGGAGTTTCCTAAATGTTTAACCAGCTAAAATCAGGAGTTATCCACATGTAGCTCATTGAACCACTGTTGAAGATATCCTCCTTCTGACCAGCTAAGCTTAATCCCCTAAATGCCAAAGGTGCATAAATTTGTTCAGTTGAAAATAAAATGGAGCATGGCCTACGACTAGGCAAATTAATTGCAGGCTTCAATCTAGCAGGTCAAATTTTCAGCCCGCAGATTTTGCTGGGGAAAATATGCCTGAAGGTAAAAATGAACTGGTTATCTTTTGCCACTCAGCAGCTCTGTGAAAGTTGACCCTTGAATGGCTAAGAACTGAGTGCTTGATAGTTGTTTGAAATTGTATTTCCCGCTTTTCCTCTGAAAGGCACATCACTGGCTGGTTCCAAAGGGTGTAGACTTATACTCTGCTCCAAGGTGTGGTAGAACTGAGGAAGATAGGTAATGAAGGTCTGACACCTTGCTTTCGTGTTGGAGGATTCTCCTCGGTTTTTAGACATCACGCTTGCTGAATTTGAAGGAAATGTTTCTTGGTTACATTTTCAGATATTTAAAGAGTTCACCTTGAAATCACTGAGCAATGCTGAGTTACCGATTGCTTGGTATGCTTATTTTGCCATTATTCTGATAAATAAATGTAAGCCAGTAAACAATTATGGATCGTGTCTAATAACACGTTAGATAATTACTTGCAAGATGGCGATGTAGTAAACTGGATTCATTTTCTGTGTTGTGAAAACAACTATTTCTTGTTTTTCTGTAGATCTTTCTGGATTGACGCTACAGAGTTCTGGTAGGTGGTTCTGTCTGTTAACATTGAAGGTCTTGATTTACTGTGACATGAACTGACTTTTTAAAGGGAAGGAGGAACAGCATTGTAAATAGAAGCATAAGAAACAAAAAAATGCCATACTGGCTCAGACCAAGAGTCCAGCAAACCCAGCATCCTGTCTCCTGCAGTAGCCGTTCAGGTCACAAGTACCAGGTAGGATCCCAAAGAATAGGTCCAATCCTTCTTATTCATAACTAGGGGTAAGCAGTGGTTTTTCCAAGTCTGTATGGCTAATAGTGGTTTATGGACTTTTCATCTAGGAGCTTGTCCAAACCCTTTTAAAACACAGCTACACTAACTGCTTTCACTACATCCTCTGCTAATAAGCTCTACAGTTTACTCTGTGTGAAAAAATACTTTCTTTGTTTTGTTTTTAATGTGCTATCTATTAGCTTCATGGGAGTGTCCCATAGTTCTAGTACAATTTTAAAGGGTAAAACACTATTTCTTGTTTACATGTTCCATCCCACTCAAGATTTCATAGACCTCTCCCATCTGTTCTCCAGAATAAAGAGCCCTAACTTATTTAGCTTTTCCTAATAGAAGAGTTGCTTGGTCACCCTTCTGTGTACCTTTTTCTAGTTCTGCTATATCTATTTTTTTAAGATGGGGCATCCATGACTTCACACCATACTCATGGTGAGGTCACACTATGGATTGATACTGAGGCATTATGATATCTTCTGTTTTTATTTTCCATTCTTTTCCTAATAATGCCTAACATTGTTTTATGTTGTTAGCCACCTCATCTTAAGCCAAGGATTTCCAAGTATTGTCCACAGTAACGCAAAGAGATTTTTTTCAGAGTAGTGACACCTATTATGGAATCCAGCATTGTGCACCTATAGTTTTGATTGCTTACATTACTTTGCACATGTCCACATTAAGTTTCATCTGCCATTTAGATGCCCACTTACCTAGCCTTGCAAGATCTCTTGTAATTCCTCACAATCAGCTGGTGATCTAACAGCCTTAAATAATTTTGTCTCATCTGCAAATTTGATCACGTCACTCATCTGTCTCTCTTCCAGATCATTTATAAATATAATGAAAAGCACCTCAGTACAGATCTCTGGGGCACTCCACCATTACCTTTCTCCTTTGAGAGAAATGACCAGGCCTTCTCTTTCTTATCCTTTAGCCAGTTACCAATCCACAGTAAGATATTGCCTGTATCCATGAGTTTTTAATTTCCTGATGAGTCTGTCATGCGGGACTTAGTCAAATGCCTTATGAAAATCCAGATACTCTATATCATCCAACTCACTCTTGTCCATGTGTTTATCCCCTTCAAAAAATCTAACCAATTTGTAAATTAAAACTTCCCCATGCTAAATCTTTATTGGTTCGGCCCTTTTAGTCTGTGTCTGTCAAGCTAGTAATTTTATTCTTCAAAGTTGCTTGTACTGTTTTACTTGGCACAGACTTGCCAGTCTGCAGCTTCCTGGATCACTCCTGGAGCCCTTTTTAAAAATGGGCATTACATTGAATGAAGTTAGATATTACTAAATCTGCAGTTTCATTTTTGAGTTCTTTTAAACATTCTGGGGTATATATTGGCTGGTCCTGGTGATTTATAACTCTTCACTTTGTTGATTTGCTCTAATACATCTTCCCAGGTTAGTATGTTTTAATTCATTTCCTATGAATTATCACCCTCAAAAAAAAAAATGTTTCTGGCACAGGTATCTCCCCAGCACCCAGCTGAATAAAGACAAAGCAAAGAATTCATGTAGTTTTCTGTTATGGCCTTGCCTTTCCTGAACACTCCTTATACCTTTCGATCGTGTGTGTTGACTGACTCCTTTCTCAGGATTCTTACTTCAGATATACTTGATGTTTTTAATTAGTGTTTCTGCCTCTCTGGACTCGTTGTGGACACACCCTCCAAGGAGGAGTGAAGTCATCACACCAGATCCCACGCCATCTGATCTCCTCCCAAATCTGTGACTTAATCAGAATATAACAGAGCAAATACGAAAAAAAAACCCCCGCCAAACCTAATTTGCTAATAGAACAAATTTAGAAATGGCCAAGTCTCTAACTGACCGTGAACTAAATTAGGTCACATGTAAGACAATATAGTTCCATGTTGAATCCAGCCACTCAACTTGAGGCCGAGCTGCCCGATTGGCGACGCAGCCGTCTGTCACCTTTGCCTACTGGATGCTATCGCAGTGGTTCTCCACGTGTCTTGTCACTCTCTGGAGCCTGTACTGCCACACTGGGTTGCTGAACCTCTATCCCAGCTTCTCTCATAATGTCCATAGCTTCCATGACCTATGAGGTTACCCTGCTGATGGTGAAAATCAGACTGGAGGGGAATTGCCAACGGTATCTTATGTTGTGATTGTGAAACTGAGTGATTATATCCTGAAACTCCCTCCTCTCAAGGATAGTGGTGAGAGCCAAATCCTGATATATCTCTCTCTTGTGGCCTTTCCAAGTTATGGACCCTAGCTGTCTTGTAGCAGTAGCCACCTTCTCCTTCTGCTAGAAACTATGAAAACAAGCAATGATGTCCCGCGGGAGCTTGCACCGCATCTGGTCCAAGGAGCAGTGAGCCCTCTTAATTTGATCACAGGCCCCTCCGCAGCACTGCCATATATATACTGGTCACCATTTGAAAACAGTCCACAAATTCAGAATCCTCTGGCACTCCTCGAAAGTGCAAGTTTGCCTTCCTGGACCTGTTTTCGATGTCTTCCAAGTGAAGGGAAAAATCCTCCTTAGCTTGCAACAGTTCTTTTTGCACCTCCCACCAGCAAGTGATACAAGCTACCTGCTCATCCAGCCTTCCTTTGGTCTCTTCGATCCAATGGCCCAGATCAACAACATCACTATGGGGTTCTGCAACCAGCTCTCCTATTTCTCTTCTTAGTCCTGCCATATCGCTGCAGAGTTCACAAAACCACGTTTGGAATTCTGCACATGGCCTACCTCTGCCTCCTTGTGGTCTGCCGCCATTTCTTTTTCAGGCTCTGTTGCACCAGCCACTGCCATGAAAGTGGGCAACCTGCTTTTTTTTTGCCGCCATAATAATCTCTTCCTCCAACAGAATTAGCTGTTTGGCTTGCACAGAGTGAGAAAAAAGGCATATTCAGGAGGGGAGCTCCAGATTTAGGCAGCCATTCCGGCAGCTGACATAACTTCTTCCACCCACAATTTCCCTTCTACTTGCAGATTCTACAGCAGGGATACTCCAATCCATGTCTGTCAGATTACATTTTCCAACTAGCATCATTCTGTCTCACCTTTTGGATGTCTTTGGCCAGATTCCTGTCCATTTCCTCTGAGTGTGAGGCCTGTAGACCATGCCAACATAAACATGCAGCCATCTTAGGAATTGGTGCATCTGGAGGCTCGATTCAACATAAGAGTGAGCAAAGTATTTCTGCCAAAGCAGCGGATTCACAAGCTGCAGCAACATGTCAGGTCATTCCTGAAGGACCAAAGCAATACAGCCTGGACATATTTATGCCTTCTAGGGTCCATGAAAGCAACCATAGAGAGAGTTCCCTGGGCAGGATCTTATGAGATCACTCCAGGAGAGTCTTCTTTCCAGCTGGTGGCCGCAGCAGCGAAGCATCAAGCAATTCCCTCTTTTAGCCGCAACATGAAGCATCCTAGGTTGGTGGCTATCCAGGATCAATCTCGAGAGAGGAAGATACCTAGAGAACCCCCCCCCCCCCCAGTGAATAACAGCAGGAAAGGATGTGGGGGGGGGGGGGGGCGCATTGCAAAACCCACATAGTGCAAGGCTGCTGGACCCTGCAGGAAGCAGGATTGTCAGTGAATGCCCTGGAGACAAGGGCAGTCCATCTGGCATTAGAGGAGTTTCAGGAAATACTCCGAGGAAGAGCAGTGAAGATTTTTACAGACAGTGTCACAGCCGTAGCATCTATGAACAAGCAGGGAGGCACAAGGAGCAGGCAGGCCCAGAAAAGAAGCCCAGTTGTTGATACAATGGGCAGAGAAGTACCTGCAAGACATCGCAGCCTATATAACAGGATCACAGAATGTTCAAGCATATTTTGTGAGTCAAGAGCTGGATTCAGGAGAATGGGAGCTGGCGGACTTTGCTTTCCTAACAAACGGGCCGATGCAGTATGGTGCGCTCAACCGAGTGCATTGTTAGCCCCCGTTTGGCCGTGCGTTTTCGACGCGCTAGCTCTACCCCTTAGGGGTAAAAGCACTTCAAACGCACGGCCAACCCCCCCGAAACTAAAAGCGCCCGCAACATGCAAATGCATGTTGATGGGCCTATTAGTTATTCCTGCGCGATCCAGAAAGTAAAATGTGCAGCCAAGCCGCATATTTTACTCTCAGAAAGTAACTCCTGCCGGCACTGGGCAAGTGACCAGAAAAGCAGAAAAAAACTGCTTTTCTGTACACCCTCCGACTTAGTATAGCGATATTAAGTCGGAGGCCCCAAAAAAAAAAAATCTAAAAAAAAAAAAAAAAATCTGTCCACGGGTTGGAAAACGGATGCTCAATTTTGCCGGCATCTGTTTTCTGAACCCGTGGCTGTCAGCGGGTTCGACAACCGACACCGGTAAAATTAAGCATCGGCTGACAAGCCCACCGACAGCTGCCACTTCTGTCAGTTAGGAGGCGCCAGGGAAGCGCTAGTGTCCCTAGTGCCTCCTTATTACCACGGGCCCTAATTTACATACCTTTCCTTAGTGAATCGCATGCCCAGGAGAGTGGTCTGGGCGCTCGCCGGCTCTCCCGCGCGGTTTACTGTATCGGCCTGATTGTTTGCTGTTTTGACCACCACAGCACACTGAGCCAATGATTTCAATGTTTATCCATTATGATGCCTAGATCTCTTTCCTGGGTGATAACTCTTAATGTGCAACCTAACATTGTTTAACCACAGCAAAGATTATTTTTCCCTATATGCATCACCTTGCTCTTGTCCACATTAAATTTCATCTGCCATTTGGACACCCAGTCTTCCAGACAGGAAAGGTTTGTCTTTGCTGATCATATCAAAATCTGTAATGGGGTAGGCAGACAGAAAGGTATGGAAAACATGAGGGATCTAGCGAAGCTCGGGGAATGGTCTAGGGTCAAGCAGTTAAGATTTAATTCTAAAAAATGCAGAGTAATATGTTCTGAATGCAAATTTTCTAAACACAAAGGAAGAAAGGGATCTGGGGGGTGAATATATCTGTTGATCATAAGGTGGACAAAGCAATGGTAAAAGCCAGAAAGATGCTTGGCTGCATAGGGAGAGGAATTGTCAGCAGAAAAAGAGAGGTGATATTTTCCCTTTATAAATCCCTAGAGAGATCTCATTTGGAATACTGTGTACAGTTCTGGAGATTGCACCTTCAAAGGATCTAAACAGGGTGGAGTTGGGCCAGAGGGTGACTAAAATGATAAATGGTCTTCATTCTAAAGCACATAGAGAGAGACTTAAAAATCTAAACATGTACACCCTAAAGGAAAGCTGAGATATGATATACCCATTTAAATATCTCTGAAAGGTTTCAATGGAGAGGAGGCTCTAGAAGGAGGGGTCATGGGATGAGATTGAAAAGGGATAGATTCAGGAGTAATCTTAGGAAATATTTCTTTACAGAAAGGATGGTAGATGTATGGAACAGTCTCCCATTGGAGGTGGTAGGACAAAAAACAGTATCCGAATTTAAGAAAGCGTGGGATAAATACAGAGGATCTCTAAGCAAGTGATGGGAAAACTAGATGGGTCATGCAGTCTTTTTCAACCATTATGTTTCTAGCCAGCTAAGTTATCCAGTTAATTCCAATATTCAAAGTTATCTGGCTAAGTGTTGGGTCAAAGAGCTTTCCCAAAATTAAAGTTATGGCGCTAAGATTGCTGGCTGTATTTAATAGTGTGCTATTGAATATACTTTCAAAGATAGATAAGTTTATCCAGCTAACCCCTAGATTCATCAAAATGCTATAATTTTCACATGGATAACGCCTGTGATAAGAAAAAGGGGCGTGACTATGATAATTGAGAGAGCCTCTTTATAAGTCCTTCATAGTAGTCAACTATTTATGCTGCTATAGGAGGGCCAGCTATTAACTCGAGGTGAGGTTTTGGTGGCGGTGTAGGGTTTGGGGCCAGTTTTACATGCAGAGTGAGATGTACGAACAGCACAGTAGACCTCTGTGAAGATTTAATGTCATTTGGCGTGAAGATGAGATTTCGTCAGTGTTCTCTCGCCCTAGCTTGATAGTACCCTGGTAGAGAGTTCATCAAGCTAGGGCGAGAGAACATTGTAGAAATCTCATCTCTGTGTGACTTTCCTCATGCAAATGACATCAAATCTTCACTGAGGTCTACTGTGCTGTTCGTACATCTCACTCTGCATGCAAAACTGGCTTCAGAACCTCTCCAAGTTTCTTGCTGGCCGTCCTATAGCACTATAAATAGATGACTACTTTTTCACTCAACGCACAATAAAGCTCTGGAATTTGTTGCCTGAAGACGTGGTTAGTGCAGTTAGTGTAGCTGGGTTCAAAAAAGGTTTGGATAAGTTCTTGGAGGAGAAGTCAATTAACGGCTATTAATCAAGTTGATTTAGGGAATAGCCACTGCTATTAATTGCATCAGTAGCATGGGATCTTCTTAGTGTGTGGGTAATTGCCAAGTTTTTGTGGCCTGGTTTGGCCTCTGTTGGAAACAGGATGCTGGGCTTGATGGACCCTTGGTCTGACCCAGCATGGCAATTTCTTATGCTCTTATGTTCTTATGTGTGCCACCCCAGAGGCTGGTTCTCCACTCCACTCCTCGCCCTCTCCCCAAAAATGCCCAAAATGGAATTTGCAATATTTATCACGAATTGCGTTTGGGCCATTTTGGGCATATTGCACAGCTAAACACTAGGAAAAAAGGATTAGTTATTTACAGTGTTAAAAGCATGCGATAGTGTGCGTCATGCTATTGCACGGTGCAATAATGCCCCTCATTTCATTGATTCTGCCCAAACCCCTCCCCAATCCCGCCCCTTTGAATAAATTTGCATTCATGCTGTGCATTGTGATAACGCCATAATGCATGTGGTATTTATCATGGGCGTTAAACGCCATAACGCATTTTGATGAATGACTCTGTAAATTTGCTATTTGGACAGTAACTGAAAATGGACCTCTAAGTGACTGGGAATTTGGGCAAAAGTTTTCCTAATTTTGGTGACTGTTTAGATTATTACAAAGCTTTAGACACAGGGTGGGGTAGGAAGGGGAGGGAACTGGTTGTTGGATTACGACTGGAAACTTGTTTATTTACCCAGAATGATGATGATTTGGAATGTTAGCTGACCTTTCTAAATAGTGCTCAAGGTATCTTTTATAGCATGATTTTGTTCCCCACCTCAAGTTCTCTATTATGGAAAGGTGGGATGTAAGCATAGTAAACAATTAGCAAGTCAGTTATAATAAATCTCTTCTCCAAAGAGTTTATTATCGAAGTGGGTACCTGAGACAGTGGACAATAAAGTGACTTGTTCTAGGTCATAAGTAATGGCAGTGGAGTTGGTCCCTGGTTCTCTGCCCATTGTCCTAAACACTCCTCCTTTGGTAGGTAATCAAAACAGCAGAAATTGATTTGGGTAAAGAGTGATAGCCATACTCTACTATATTACTGTTATGTAACTAATATTTAACTGGTTTATTGATAACTTTTTAAATAAAAGCCTCTGCTGGGATCATTCAGTATTTATTTTTCCCTAAAGATTTGTTTAGTAAAAACAAATGAATATAATTGGAGTATATTTTTAAAAAAAACAAACAAACAAAAAACCCACATGATGGTTCTTGCTGATTGTTTTTAAAAAATAGATATGAAAATGCTTTTCATATCTATCTTAATGTGGATATCTATTCATTTTCCTACTTGTGTATAGTAGATACATTCGAGTCCTTGTTTAGTGAAGAAAATCAGTTATATCAGTATTCATAATTTCTTTTTTAATATTTAAACTTTTTATTTTTCTTTCACTTAGCTCCATCGAACATGTTGGTGAAAGATGAATATGTCCATGACTTCGTGGAAGGACAGCAGTCATTATCTACTGCTGATGGACATTCAATTCAGACAATTCAGCACCCTCCGAGTAACAGGACATCTGAGACCTACAGTAACCAAGCCTTGTTAGCTCCAGCCGAGCCAAGTACTCCCAGCACCACGAATTTTCCCAACATTCCTGTGGCTTCCACAAGTAAGCAACCGGATGCGGAGAATGGAAGTCTAAGGAGCAGAAAGATTGGTGGATGGGAAAGGGGTTGAACCTGTTCAGCATGACTGAATTGTGCAAAAGGGTTAGGGGTATTTTGTGTTTGCTTGTCAGCCTCTTCAGTTTCCAGGCCATTCAAAACCTCTCCCCAAACTTATTTACTGATGACATGATTGAGTTAGGTTGAGGCAGAAATGAATGATTTCAAACTAAAGTGTTATGGGTCTGCCTTCATGTTGAGTTGAATTTTTTTTCTTTGTTTTTAATACCATTGCAGTAGCAGCCCTCTTGTTAGTGATTTTCAACCCAGTCCTTGGGAGATACCTAGCCAATCAGGTTTTCAGGATATCCAAAATGAATATGCATAAATCTTTGCAGAATCCCTGCCAGTTAGAACAATTTAAAAAAAAAAAAAAGTGAGTTCTCTCAACATCTCATGCTGTGGTAACATATTAAAAAGAACCTTGAAAATAAATAAATAAATATATATATATACATATGTATGTGTGTGTATGTATGTATATATATATATATATATGTATATATATATATATATATGTATATGTATGTATATATATATATATATGTATATATATATATATATATATATATATATATATATTGTGGTGTGGGTGTTGTGTATTGTATTCTATTATGTGTGTGTGTGTGTGTGATATATATTGGGTGTGTGTGTTGTGTGTGTCTATATCTATGTGTTGGTGTTTGTGTTTCTATCTGTGTGATTATTTGTGTTGTTCTTTATTATATATCTCCTATATATCTATATCTATATCTATATTATTATCTCTATTATCTGTCTTTGTGACCATGTAAAACTGATGTACCAAAAAAAATTGTATAAATATATTAAATTTTATATATTTATATAGTCACTATCAAAGAAATAGTGTGTGTGTGGCTCAACAGGTAGAGAAACTGCTCCAAATCCTAGCTGCCAGTGGTTTAAGCCCCCCTAGGGCCTGCAATTCAGAACATGAACAACCACAATAAAATTAAAAATATATACACACATTTTTTTATTTTTATTTTTTTTAGTATCTTTAAAAAATAATATAAAAATATGATATTAAGATCAAATAAGGAGCCTGAAGAAAAACAAAAAATGGATAAAAAAAATACAAAATGTTAAAAAAAAAGAAATTCTTAAAAAAAAAAAGTTTAATAAAAAAATGAATATAAATCATGAATATTAAAAACATTTTTAAATGTAAATAAAATATAAAGACAATACAAAACAGTATGAATCTTAAACACATTTAAGAAATATACATAAATCCAGAAAATATAATAAAGGTAATAATGAATATACATAGAAATATTAATAAAACACTAAAAAGCCAGATTATACAGACAGGTCTAATTCCAAATTCGAACCTGAAGGAACAGTAGTTGATTTTTTTTTTTTTTGGGGGGGGGGGGGGTTGATTAACAATTTTGATTTAGTTTAGAAAACATACAAACAGCTGCAGAGCAACAGTCAAACTCATAAGAGCAGACAAGATAAACAGATCCCATCCTGAACATTCTCTATAATAGAAGTACTGACAATGAATATAACATGCTCCGACTCACCCGTTCAGCGCCCTGTATAGTCGTAGTACATAAGTCCTGTCCCCCTCTATATCCCTTTCCACCTTCACCCCCCCAACCCTCCCAAAATGCCATTGCAGGGAATGAAAGTGCCAGACAGCATAAAGAGCCTTCATCCCCCCTCTTAGGAAAGGTGAGGCTTCATCAGGGCCCATATCCTGTAAAAGTTTGGGATAGAGTCTCGCCATATAGCCATCAATTTTTCCATCAAACAGATCTGTCACAATTTAGTAACCAATTGAGTGTGAGTCGATATATCTTTGGATTTCCAGCGGGCTGCCACCAGCAATCTAGCCGCTGTCACCACATAAGTAAACAATGTCTGGTGGTCATCCGAGAGTGCCTCCCATGGGAATCCTAGGAGCCAAACCTCCGCCCGCAGCGGAATTTGTACTTCCAGAACAGTGCTCATCCACTTTTGGCAATCTTGCCAAAATATCTGTATATGGGGGCAATGCCACCACATGTGCAGATAGGATCCGTCCTGCGAGCACTGTCTCCAACACAAAGCCGAGCTCCCAGGGAACCATCGGGCCAAACGCGTCAGGGAGTAATGCCAACGGTACAGCAATATATATATGTTTTCCATCATTACTGCTGACATAGAAGTCTGTCCTAAATGGTGAAACAATCTTCCCAGGTGAAAACCTCTGTCCCAGGTAACTCCCAAATCGGACTCCCATGCAGCCAGATGAGTAGCATTGGAGAAATCCCCCCCCCCCCCGATCAGCAACTGGTAAACTTTAGAGATGGTCTTCCGCATTTTGCCAGCCAGAATACAGAAGCCTTCAAAAATCAACAGTGTCTTTTGAAGATCAAACGCCGCCCCACTTGTGGAAACAAAATGCTGCAGTTGGGCAAAAGCTAAAACATCAGAGCTGGGAAGGGCATATCTATTTCGCAACTGCATAAAGGGGGTCATCCCCGTATCCCATATCTGTCCTAAGCATGTGAGGCCGCAGCGTTCCCATCTTTGAAAGATTGGATTGGTCCGCCCGGTGGAAAAGACCCGTAAATGCCATATGGGCGAGAGGGCCGAGTAAGTTCTACTGCCCATCATCTCATGTCTCCACCGTTTCCAGATTATGTATGTACTGCTCAATGTCGGGGGGAAATCACATACCTCCCGAGGGGGTACCACTCCAGACCAAAACAACGCATATAATGGAAGGCCACCCCCCTAAAGCTTGTTCAATCTCCACCCACTGCTTAGGAGTCCCTAGCTCATGTCAATCGATCACATACTTAAATTGGGATGCTACATAGTAATGGAGAAGAGAGGGGAAGTCCTACGACACCCTCTCGCCTAGTCTGACACAGCACTGCCTGAGCTACCCTGAGAGGGCACCTCCCCCAAATAAAGAAGAGAAGTTTCCGTTGCAGCGGCTACAACTCATGGGTCAGGAGTAGGCAGAGTAGTGCCTGAAAAAGATACCCCAGTCGGGGCAAAACATTAATTTTGATGGCATTGATCCTCCCAAACCACGAGAGCTGCAACCGCTGCCATTTATCTACTTCGCCCAATATACTTCGCACCAAGGGTTGATAATTTTGCTGCACTAGCTCATTAAGGTTCAATCCCAGGTTTACCCCCAAATAACAAATGGGGCCAGACGTCCATCAAAACGGAAACTCCCGTTTTCCTTCCCGCTCCAGTTCCGGAGGAAAATTAACAGGCATTAATTCTGATTTATCTGGCTTTACTCTGAACCCCGAGAGCCTCTCATACTCTTCCATCAATTGCCTCGTCGCAGCTAGAGAGGATAGGGGGTGAGTGAGTGAGAAGATATCATCTGCATATAGCGAGATTTTGTACTGAGGAATCCCTTTTTACCACTGGAGACTGACGGATGGACTCTGCCAGGGGTTCCAGGCTAAGCGCGAACAACAGCGGAGATAACGGGCAACCTTGCCGAGTTCCCCGTCGTATTCTAAAAGTCGGTGTATAGATTTGGTTGATTTTTAAGCAGGCCAGGGGTTCCGATAAAGCTCCTTAATCCATATAGAAAAGGACCCACCCAACCCCACTTTTTCCAGTACTCCGAATAGAAAAGGCCAGTACACTCTATCAAAAGCTTTTTTGGCATCGATAGTCAAAAAAGCTGCTGGGTCACCAGCTTTTTGGGAACTATGGATCAAATTAATCAACTTCCGTATATTGACTGCAGTCATCCGGCCCGGCATAAAGCAGGCTTGGTCAGTATGAATAAGCCTGTCAATTCTCCCTCGGAGACTATAAGCCAATATTTAGTCCAGGAGTTTCAGATCAACGTTTATCAGCGAAATGGGTCAAAAAGACGCACAATTGGTGGAGTCTTTCCCAGGCTTAGAGATGTTTGTGATACCCGCCATATTCCCAAAGAGTAACAGTTGACCTCCCTCCCTGATATGATTAAACATTTGAGCTAAAGGAACCCGCAGGACTGCCCTATACTTTTTATAAAAGAGAGGGGTAAACCTGTCCAGACCTGGGGCTTTCCCTGTTTTTAAATCCTTGATTGCCCAGTCGACCTCTAGCTCTGAAATGGGTTTTCCCATTTCAAACTGCTCTTGTTCTGTCAATTTAGGTAAGTCAATCCCTGTCAGGTAGGAAGAAATGTTGGACCCAGAGACCTCTTCCTCAGGGGTATAAAGGGTCTTATAAAAGGCGCGAAACTGAGTTCGAATCTCTTCCGGGTCTCGCAGCAGCTCACCACACCCTGCCTTGATATGATATATCAGAGACTTAAGACGCTTGCCTTTCAGCCGCCGTGCTAAAAGTCGACTGTTCTTATCTCCAAATTCATAATATTGCTGTTTTAGGATATCAAGGTGGTGAGCAAGTGCTGCAGTATCTAAAGCAGCTATTTCCTCCCTTTTCCTAGTCAGAAGTCCCACTTGCACCAACCCTGGACCCTGCTTGTGCCGGCATTCCAAGCCTACCAAGTCTGACAATAAGATTTCTCGTTTCTTATTCATCTGTTTTTTATGATATGTGCCAAGGCTAATCAGGTGGCCCCGCATGACCGCTTTCATTCTTTCCCAGACAGAGATGGGGGAAGACATCTCCTCCCGTATTCAAACTAAAGTAATCTTCTAACCTCTCCCCCATACGTTCCTGAAATGGTTTAAGTTCAAAAGGTAATCATTTAATTTCCAGAACTTATGACCCTGATTGACAAAGGACCCAATCAGCATCCACACTTTGGGAGCGTGATCCGACCATGTTATACATTCAATGTCTGTGACCCCTGTTCGCTCAATAAGATCCTTGGAGACGAGAAAAAAGTCAATACGTGTGTAAGAATTATGGGGGTGCGAGTAAAACGTGTAAGTTCTGCTATGGGGTTAAGTGAGGCACCAGATATCCACTAAGTGGCCTGCCTTCATAAATTGTTTTAAAGCGCGTCTAATGTTCCTTTCCCCTCCTGAGATTGTGACGAGGTGTCCAGGCGGGGGTTGGGTGCAATATTAAAATCCCCAGCCACAACTTACCGCTAGTGTAGGATATTCCGCTACCTGACGTTGGAACTTCCGTCAGAGTCTCTAACTGTAAAACTGGGGCACAGTAAATACTAACTAATAGCTGCAAGTTTTGTACCATCACATGTAAGAGCAAAAATCTGCCCGCTGGGTCTCAGTATTGTTCCAATATTTGTACCACGAGGTGCTGCGCAAAGAGTATCCCCACCCCATGATACCGATGTTGTGGGATAGCAGATGCAAAGTACTGGATAGAGTATTTATGAGAGCGGAGCAGGTGCGTCTCCTGAATGAAAGCAACTGAGGCCTGTAAACTTGTCAGCTCTTTAAAGAGCATTTGGCGCTTATAGGGTGAATTCAGACATTTTAATGTTTGAAACATATTTAAGTTCAGCCATAATCGCCTGGTATCCACCGCTCATTCCATACCGCCCTCAGGTCAGATGAAACCATCGCAAAAGAAAAAAATAGGCCACCCACCACAACTTCACAGCCCCTGCATACCATTGGGAATACCCCAGAAAACCCTCCCTCTCCCTCCCCAACTGTGTGCCCCACCACTCCCTCTTCATTTCCCACTAGACCCCTGCCCACCATAAAGGTAGACCCCCACCAAAGGGAGGATAGCCCGTCACTCCCCCTCCACTCACATATGCATTTACGAAAGTCCATAGAGCTTGAGCAGATCCCCCGCTCCTTCTCCCCATGTCAACAGGTAAACCATGGAAACAGTCTGCATTTCAGCAGGCCAGTCCTTCATCAGGCTAAATAAAACAGCTGATGGGGGGGGGGGAGGGGTGCTTCTCTCTTCCTGGAATAGGAGGCCTGCCACCGCTGTGCCAGCACTCCCGCTGATAACAATGATCCTCCTCAAGTGCCGCTAACCCTTTCCTCTCCAGGGGTGAGGAACAGGAGTCCCACCAGTCATACAGGTGCATCTAAAGCCGGGTTGCCTTCCTTCGCTTAATTCCTGGTGAGGCGGCGGCCCCTCTTTCCCACTCTCTGCCATTGGAGACGAGCACATACTAATCACCAACAAACCTCGTTCCCTCTATCCAGAAATCGTACACAACCCAACATCAAGGGAACTCCTTGATGCGTGGTAAATGTGCGGAATAGCCACCGCACATTTACCACGCATCAGAGTGCCCTTGATGTTGGAGTGGGGATGAGCAGGCACGGGCGCTCTGGCTGATGGCTTCTCTCCTATAGATAGTGTGACGGCTGCGGCCTGCAGGATTGGTGCTGCCTCTGCTAGAGTCTTTACTTGGGAAGTTATCCCATGCAGGGTAAATGCCAGGCCTCACGGGTAAATCCACCGGTATCTCACGTTTTTGCGCCTTAAGATGGATGTTAGTGGTTGTAGCTCTTGCCTGTGCCGTAGAGTCGCGGGCACCAGATTGTTATAAATCTGTAGCTCGTGTTATTCCCAGCTGAATGGGCTCAGACGGCAGGCACAGCGCATGATGTCCTCCTTAATTAAAAAAAACTATGGAGACATGCTATGATGTCCTTCGGGCTGTTCCGAGGGGTGTTCCCCAAGGCCCGCTGGGCCCCCTCAATCACAATATCTGGATGATGTGGTTTCCCCGGAACTCGACGCCGGTTCTGAAGCCAAAAGCACTGCTCATACCTTATGTACCACTTTCATAGAACTGGAAAATTCCTGAGTCTCTGGTAGGCCCCGGATCCTGATATTGGATCTCCGGGATCTATTTTCCAGGTCTTCAAGTTTTAACACCGTCTTGTCATGCTGTTTCTGGAGCGCTGTGATATCATCTGTTAACTGCGTGCCATGTGTTTCCAGGACCCCTTCGGTCTCTTCCACCCACCAGCCTAAGTCACGTACGTCATTTCGGAGCCCGTCAATGTTCGCATTGACATTATCTCGCAGCGATCAGATATCTTGCCGAATTTCTTCAAACCAGGTGTGGAAATCGCGTTTGGTTAGCGATGCGAGAGATGCATCCAGGCCCGGGAACTCACCCTGGTTATCCTCCGTCGCAGCCGCGTGGTCCGGGCCTGCAGGGTCAGCAGCCAGGGCCGCAAATCGGGATCCCCCCCGCATCATAGGAGAATTACGTCAGATCCAGCGGCTTTTTTTTGCTAGTCATATTGTACGCTTTAAAGCCAGCGAGAGATCACCAAATCAGGGTAATTCATCCAGGGATGATAGGCTATAACAGTTGCTAAGAATTGTGGAGGGGATGGAGAGTCAGGCTCAGACGTCCATCTTAGTTGGTGACGTCACTTCTTCCTCTCTAAGGACAGTGTTAGCATCTCCTCCTCTCCACGTTAATTTGGTAAGTTTTCAACACACAAAACTTCAAACTCTCAAAAGCATGCTTATATATCTGACAACGGTCCACCAAAGGAGCTTCTTTAATTCCCTTCCTGGTACAGCTCTTGTGTTCCAAGAATCTAGTCCCAAGTTTCCTCTTTATTTTGCTGATATATAGAAGATTGTACGCATATAACACAATCCATGTAAACCACATTGTTTGAACTGCAATTTGAAAAATTATTCAAAAGATTTCTCTTAAGTCACAGGGTGTACAAAGGAACATGTCTATCTTTTTTGTTTATACTGACTACAGAGGCAGCAGTAGGTTTGGTCAGTCTCTTCCCTCATGGCTTTGAGGAGTAGAATCCAACTACACTCCCTTAAGGCCCATTTTTATTGTTTCGGATTGTCTTTTTAAAAAAAAAAAGGAAAAGAAAAAACTAGAAAGGGGCTGCTTGCCTCATAAAAATATATTCTCCTGCCAACTGGGGGTTTATTTTCCCTCTTTTGCTGTTGGGAAGACATCCTTCAGCTCAGACTTCCTACTGTGTGACTATTTTGTCTTGCTTCCTAATGCAGAAAACTAAGTTGCTTACTTGCAACAGGTGTTTTTTGTAAACAGCCGGATAATCGGCTCCACATTCCCTCCCATCTCACTGTATGGAATTGGCTTTATTTAGTTGTTAGGATTAAGGGTCCCTGTGCAGCAATGACAGAGCAAGAAGTCCCACATAGTTCAAGTAGAACCATCAAAGCTTGCTTTTTTTTTTTTTTTTTTTTAAAAGGAATAGTTTTCTGAGTAGGTACTTGGTGTGGTTTTGATTAACATTTAAGTTATCTAAAAGGAATTTGAAACATGCAGTTCAATTAATGATACTGTACTGAGATCAGAATAGTGGAATTTTGGTGCATTGAGCTCTGATTTTACTGAGCCTCCTAATAGTAACTGATAAACCTTTTTCCTTTTTGTACTAAGTGAATCAAAGCTCCTTTTACAGAGAAAAATATTTGGCAGTGCAGATTGTTTTAGTGGAGTTAGAGTTGTTGCTTGTTTTAGTTTAATTATATAAGCTAAAGGAGCATAATTTGATATTTTATAACCTGTAGACAGTACTGCGAAGTAAGTATAACTGAGACCAGCAGCATCAAATCGGAGCTTAGCCTTCCCTGTCCTGCAATGGTATTTCATCGTTTCTGTATAATGACTGACATTAAAATGTCACCTCTTTTGATCCCTCTAGCGTCAACAATCTATTGCATTGCCATTCTAGTCTGAGATGTAGGGCTCTTGTAAAAGATTGTATCTCCTCAAACTGTGGCCTCTGTTGTCTGTCTTTATGATTGATTAATCTGTGGTTTCAGTAGGAAGAGATGCTTATTGTCAATGTTGTGAGCCCTAGGGCTGAGGCGTGGTTGATGTAGCTTAGTAAGCGAACCTACTATGCCCATGCCTACAGCTGGTAGATTCGCCCCAGATTGGGACTAAGCTGGTCCTTCACCTATACCAGTCCTGTTTCCTACAGGTTGAGCCCTTGGTTTCCAGAGGCAGGGCAGGACCTAGGTGAGTTTTCCTGAGGGTGGTAGGAAAGAGAGTCCAGAGCCAGGCTGAGGGCAGGCAGTGATCAAAAAAAAGTCAGGGTCAGTACCAGGTGGCAGGCAAGAGGATTAATTTATTTGTACAAAGGCTTATATTCTGCACCTTTCACTTAGTGTTTAGTGCAGATTACAACACTCAAAATTACAATTAAAGTATAAAAATTTACAAAAAAAAGCATCAGTATGCAAAATAATCAATACAACAATGGCCATCACTCAAAGGCATCACGGAACAGGATCGTTTTTAGCTGTTTTTTTTTCTGAAGTCCTTTACATCAGAGTTCTTAATTGATCTGGGAGAGAGTTGCACAATATAGTGATCACATATGAAAAAGCCCTCTCCCTTGTTCTCTGTCGATGAGCTCCATTATTCAGTAGAACCTTTAACAATGTTTTGACTGCAAATTGCAATTTGGTTTATATACCATTCCAGTTTTTTTGTAGAATACATCCACTATCAGAGAACATAAGCTTGTGTGCAAGGGGTAAGGAGCTTGAATTTTGATCTTAACTGCACCAGCAACCAGTGCAGTTCTTTCAGTGTGGGCTGAATGTAGCCACTTCGTCGCAATTCCAATAACACAAGGGCAGCAGCATTTTGCACTAACTGCAACACATATAACTTCTTGGGCAAGCCCACATAAAGAGAACTGCAAAAAAACAACTACCCAAAACCAAAACTTGCAGAACAATTTTGAACATGTCTGTTGGTAAAATCTTTAATGGCTTAACCAGTTTCAACTTAAAAAAGGAAACCTGAGCCACACATTGAACTTGCAAATGAAAAGTAAGCTGAGAATCCAGAATAAAGCCTAAATTTCTTACCTCTCAATATTGACAATAAAATGTTTTCAACTTTAATAGAAGACATGATAGAATCCAAGGCTGGAGGGCCCACTCATAACAATTTTATTTTTCTAAATTCAGGACTAATCCATTTCTTGCCAACCAGTTTTTTACCCTTACAAGACCATCTTTAAGGAATGATACAGGGAACTTGCCATTTCTATCGCTTGGAATGTAGAACTGCACATAATCCGCATAGATAAAGTATGTTAAACCTAACTCCTTTAACAATTTTTCCAAAGGGGCAAGGTAAAGATTAAATAAAGTGGAGGATAGTTCAGAACCCTGTGGGACTCCTAAATCCATTTTATACCAGCTAGAACTAAGTTCACCCAGTTGTACCCTTTGTATCTTCCCAGATTTAAAAAAAAAAAACCAAAACATGTTCCAGATCCATACCTGAGGTCAGTGCAAGGCAGACAGAGGACTAGGACAAGGCAAAGCAAGAGGTAAGGCAGGGACAGGAACAAGGCAGCAGAAGCAAAGGAGGACTGGACTATTAACAAGGCTGGAACGAGGCAGGATCAGGAACACAGCAGGAGAAGCAACATGTACCGCAAGGCTGCAAGAAGACCTGTTGCTGTGGCATCAGCTGGACTATGAGGGAACATGGTGCTGGAGTTTGCACCACAGGGCCTTAATTTTTGTAGGCGCGCACCGAAGGCGGACAACAGTGTTCCAATGATGGTGGGGGAGCTGCAAAGAATCTTGGCGATGCTCGGGGTAGGTGTTGCCAAACACGGGACATCCCACAGCCGGCTGGAACGTTAACACTCTAGCTTCAGAAATTAAGTCAAAATAATGCATTTCTTTTGTGGCTTTGGATCTTTTTTGCTTATGGCTTTGTTCTTCCCCACACCACCTCTTCAACCACAGAAACTACTTAATAAGATCAGATTCCAAAGGATAAAAAGAAAGCTGAAGGCTTATTCTAGATCCAGATTTATACTATGTAAATGCTATTGTTCTGGTCCCTATTAAACATTTGTAGAGGCATACTCAAATTATTTCATGGTTCCAAAGAAGTTTGAATTTGTACAGTGATGGGACTTAATGATTAAAGATTGTTTTCATTAAGCATTTTTGGTTGGGATTTATCAAGTTTTCATAATTCATGAAATGAGATCAGAGGATTTTCTATGCTTAAAACTGAGCCACATCTAAGTATTCCCATAGCAAATTGTAATCCAATGTGTCTCTTCTTTATAATAGGAAAAAATTATGATCAGTACAGAGTTTTGTTATTTGAACTTGCATTACTATCCAAAGTTGTTGGCATTTTTTTTTTAACTTTGATTACCCATATTAATAAAGTGGATTTTTGCCTTTCCTTACTGAGAAAATATTCCTCAGCTCCTTTATTTCAAAAAGAAATTCTAGCAAGAAAGCGTTATATTTTCTAGATGCTTTTATGATGGCATCTAGATTTTGGCAGAATTCTTTCATTCCTATTCAAGATTAGTCATCTGGGAGTGAAATTAGACAAAATTCTCAGTTGCATAGAAGGTTCCATGAATTTGAAAACTCTTCTGCTGGTGTCAGTAGGCTATTGTCTTCATGTTTTGAAAGTTAATGGTTTCTCTGGTATAGACAGTTTTTAATAAGACTTTTCCAAAATTAAATGATCAGAACTGAGCCAGTGAGCAGTGCAGATAAATTCAATTGGAGATAATTATCTTCAGAGGTAATGAATCCTCTAGGATAGTAGAAATTAAGGGAGAACCTGGAAATAGGAAGGATTTTAGAAAGCCTCAATGGACACTACTCTGATAGCATGGTAAGCTGGCCTAAATCAAGAGTTTTGGTCAACAAGAAAAATCTTGGGGCTTCCTTGTCAGTAAATAGATTGGAGACCATGGCGATCTGACTGGCAGTGTATCGCTTCCTTCCTATTCTCTAGGGCAAAGTGGTCAAAGTACTCTCCTATAATGTGACAGCATTAGCCTGTGTAAACAGACAAGGGGGACAGTTGGGTTATTCTTGTGGCTCATGACTGTTTGTTTTGTTTCCGAAGACCTTAAGAACATAAGAACATGCCATACTGGGTCAGACCAAGGGTCCATCAATCCCAGCATCCTGTTTCCCAACAGTGGCCAATCCAGGCCATAAGAACCTGGCAAGTACCCAAAAACTAAGTCTATTCCATGTTACCGTTGCTAATAATAGCAGTGGCTATTTTCTAAGTCAACTTAATAGCAGTTAATGGACTTCTCCTCCAAGAACTTATCCAATCCTTTTTTAAACACAGCTATACTAACTGCACTAACCACATCCTCTGGCAACAAATTCCAGAGTTTAATTGTGCGTTGAGTAAAAAAGAACTTTCTCCGATTAGTTTTAAATGTGCCCCATGCTAACTTCATGGAGTGCCCCCTAGTCTTTCTATTATCCGAAAGATTAAATAACCGATTCACATCTACCCGTTCTAGACATTGGTAGAAAGATCAGCTGACTTTGCAGCTAGGTTGTCCTCTGCGCCTTCTAGAGTCTCCAGAAGTCATGAAGGATCCAGCTTCAGTTTTTCTTGTTGCTTGATTCTTGAGCAGAAGCAGCTGCTGAGGAAGGGAATCTCTTCTGTGAAGGCTTCTATTGAAGGCTTGAAAGACTTTGACTTTGTTTAACCTATATCAGAGTCTGGTACTTGTCTGAGACTTTTTGAAAGGATTGTTCAGTGTCTCCTTGGCAGTCTGAGGTTCCGTGTATCTTTAGTCTTTCTTCTGAAGAGTCTGGCCGTGAATTCAGTAAAGTGCAAATAGTGGTCATCTCTTATTACAGAGGACAAATAAGTGGTGTTTCAAGGGCAAGCCACCCAAATGCATGTCTGTTCCTTTGGGGCATTTATTACACCCTCCCTTTCAACCTCTGGTTCTCCAGTGGGTTCTTGATCTGGTGCTGAGGGCTTTATTGTCCTCTCCTTTTCACACAGATTTATCAATGAAACAACACATTTCTTCCTTAATAAAAAAAAAAATCCTTTTACAAACTGCAACTCTTAAAACGTCTTCGTCCTCTTCTCTTTTATCATGATTTTCGAACTATTCTCCAATCTTTAATCTTCTCTGGCTTAGACTATTGCAATGCTCTTTATCTAGGACTTCCCGATTCTGTAATTCATCCCCTACAAATTGTTCAAAATAGTGCAGCTCGCATTTTATCAGGTACTCCTGTTGGAAAACACATTGCTCCCATTCTTCAATCTCTTCATTGGCTACCTATAAAATACAAAGTTCTCACTATCGTCCACGATTTAATACACAATTCATCCTCCACATGGCTTTGCTCTCTACTTCGCATTTACAAACCAGCTCGACATTTAAGATCTTTAACTCAAAATCTATTAGATATTCCTTCACCGCGACAGGCCAGACTAGATATCACCAGAAGAAGGGCCTTCTCGGTAGCAGGACCCTCCCTCTAGAATTCTATTCCCAATCCTCTTCGTTTACTATCCAATCCTCTTCGTTTACTATCCAATTCTCAACAATTCAAAAAATCATTAAAAACATACTTATTTCAAATAGCATTCAACATTCCTCAAAACCTTTCAACCTCCACCAGTCAACATCACTCAACTACCTTATCCCCTCCCTAGCATCTCCCCCACTCCCGCAGGCTTATATTTATATTTTCTTCCATCGCAAATCCTCCCCCCCCCCTCCCTTCCTATGATTACAAAGTGACTTACGGCCCAGCTCCATTATTATTAGATTTTTTGTTAATACTGTGACCTACTAGGTATATACCAGTTTATGTATTTTAATTTTATTTATTTTTAATTTTATTTTCCATTTTATTTTTATTTTACCTTTGTAAACCGTTTTGACAAATAACTTTGTTTTGAAAAATGGTATAGAATAAATAAATCCATTGATGCATGTTTTGCTTAAGGATCTCTCCTTGAAGGCTGCCTTTTCTGGTGGCAGTGTTCTCGGCTCATCATATTTCAGAGAAAATTTTATTTATTTATTTGAACATATTTCTATTCTGCCTATAGTAATTACCCATGCTAGCTGGATTACAACACTAAAATCAAAGCATACTCATTTAAAATGAGTATGTACATAGTAAGTTAAATTAGAACATATTACTATTAGAAAAGTTATCATGTAAAGCAAGTTATATGTACTCAGTTAATCAGTTAATCTGTTATTTCCCTGTACGTACCAGGATCAGTCCAGACTGCTGGGTTATGCCTCCCGTCCAGCAGATGGAGTCAGAGAGAAACTGAAAAGGCACCACTGATATACCCTGGTGCGCCCCCTGCGATCCTCCAGTATATCTCTGACTCCAGCAGATGAGAGAGCATAACCTTGCGGTCCTGATCTCCTGTAAATTGAATTGTGAAGGGGTTTCCCTATCAGGTTTGATTAGTATATAGGAGAAATCCTGTGACTGGATCAAGGTAATATTTTGTACCTAATGAGGTACTGCTAATTTGGTATTGCTAATAGGAGCCGTAGCAGGCAAGGCAGGGCACTGCCCTACAGCCTTTTCCCTGGGGTTTCTTTCAGCCCTACCCAGTGAGAGGAGGGGAGAATTAATCGGTGGGCCGGTCACTCTCCCTTTCCGACTCCTGAGAAGTTTAATTCCTCGGAGAAAAAGTTTAGCCGGGTGCACTACACCCCCTACCGGCTCCAATAATAAATTGTTTGTGAGGTAATTTACTTAGCTGCCGGTGGCAGCTCTCTCAATAAAAAAAAAAAAAAAAGAGGTAATTTGGTCCCAGCCTGCTGTACTCACTGTGGTCTCCGGAAGGGGTGGCTTGTCACCCAGCCCTTGTTCGCGCCGTTTTTCGCGCCGTTTTTGGATTTTCTTAAAAAAAAAAAAAAATGCCCCGAGGAACTGTTTGTGCGGCGTGTGGGGATCACGGCCGCCGGCTCTCCCGCGAGGGCCTTTGCTCCCGGTGTCTTCCCGGGGGTGAGGGCTCCTCGCGGGGGCCAGCCGCGGCCGGGGGCTCCCCTTCCCCTCGGACTGGTGCACGGGCAGCGTCGGGCAGATCTCGGCAGTCCTCGCTGCCGATTCCGGGGGCGGCGGCCATTTTGGAAAATTCGGCGGCCATTTTAAATGAGCTCGAGGGCGACGCGATTTCCTCCGAAGAAGGGGAGGACCTCCCCCCTCTGTCCCCGCCGGACCTTAGCCCCCGCGGGCCAGATTTGCCACCTGGGGGAGCAAAAGGAGGTTCCTTGAAAAGACCTCATCCCTTTACCTCACAATTTGTTCTTTTGCTCCATAAGGCGTATATGGAAGCCGAAACGGAATGGGATCAGGGTAATCCTGGCCCAGCTAAACAGGGAAGAGTTTCTACAGGTCTCTTTGGATTGGGAGATCCAGCTCCGGCTCCTCCTAAACCCCCGCAGCAGGCTTCTCCGGCTCCCCCTCCAAAACCACAGCCTGCAGCTCCGGTTCCCCTTTCACAGGCTCCGTCCCCTCCGGATCCTGATACGGACGTGGGGGGTACGGACCCTGTTGACCCGGTTGAGGGGGATGATCCTCAGATTCTCCGGTTATTTCATAAGGAGGAATTGGATCCGTTGATTACTCATGTCCTTAGGGAACTAAAGATTCCAATACCCCAGATAGACTCAAATGCCCAGCCAGGGGATTTTGAATTGGATGGGCTCCGCACTCCCGCGCATGCTTTTCCTTTTCACAATAAACTGTTTCAGCTTGTGTCCCGGGAATGGGATAATCCGGAGGCAACTCTTAGAGTCCGCCGGGCTATGGATAAGCTTTACCCTCTCCCTACTGAATCCTTGGAGCTCCTTAGGGTGCCAAGGGTGGATTCGGCGGTCACTGCCATGGCAAAACATACCACCATTCCCGTAACAGGGGGTACGGCCCTTAGGGATCTTCAAGATCGGAAGTTGGAGACGTTGCTTAAACGCATCTTTGAGGTGTCAGCCTTGGGAGTACGGGTGGCAGTTTGCAGTTGCATGGTACAAAGGGCTACCCTTCGCTGGGTACAACAGATGTTGACATCTCAGGATCTGCCTCCGGATGAAGCAGAGCAGGCAAACCGCATAGAATCTGCGGTGGCTTACGCCGCAGATGCCTTCTATGACCTCCTCCGCACTTCGGCCCGGTCTATGTCTTCGGCAGTGTCGGCTCGGAGGTTACTCTGGCTGCGTCACTGGGCAGCAGATTCTTCCTCCAAGGCCCAACTCGGTTCCTTTCCCTTTCGGGGAAAACTGTTATTTGGCACCGAGTTAGAAGACCTTATCCGGTCTTTGGGGGAGAATAAGGTGTTCAAGTTACCAGAGGACAGGCCTAGATTTTTTTCGCCCTTCGGGTACTTTTCGCGGACGATTTCGCGGGCAGCGACGTTTTCGATCGGGGAGGGGCTCCTCCTTTGCTACAAGGCAGCCATCTACGCGCTCCCAGTCATGGACTCCTTCCTTTCGTGGTAGAAGGCCGGCCCGCGCAGGGGCTTCTCATACCTTCGCCACCTCTAAAGCAGCTCAATGAAGGGACGCCGGTCCATTCCTCCGTCCCGGAGGTCGGAGGACGACTCTCTTACTTTCGGGAGGAATGGGCCACAATTACCACGGACCAATGGGTCCTCGACATTATCTCTCACGGATACGCCTTAGATTTTGCGAAACCCCTGCGCGATTTGTTTCTAATCTCTCCCAGCGGTTCTCTAGTAAAGCAACAACGAATTGCTCAGACCCTGGAGCGGTTACAGGAGCTGGGAGCGATAGTGCCAGTGCCGCCCGCCGAACAGCGCACAGGCCGTTATTCCATCTATTTCATCGTTCCCAAAAAGGAGGGCACGTTCCGGCCGATTCTGGATCTCAAGCGGGTCAACAGGGCTTTGCGCATACCGCGGTTTCGGATGGAGACCCTGCGCTCGGTCATCGCCGCGGTACACAAAGGCGAGTATTTGGCTTCCTTAGATCTCACGGAGGCTTACTTGCACATAGGAATCCAAGAGTTCCATCAAAGATTTCTGCGCTTTATGGTCCTGGGATCTCATTTCCAGTTCTGCGCTCTTCCGTTCGGTATGGCGACAGCTCCGAGAGTGTTCACCAAGGTAATGGTGGTCGTGGCGGCGAGTCTTCGGAGAGACGGAGTGTTGGTACACCCTTATTTGGACGACTGGCTCATTCGGGCGAAATCGCGCAGTCTCTGCGAGGACGCAATTCAGGCAGTTCTCAATCGCCTCCACTCCTTGGGGTGGGTAGTCAATTACCCCAAGAGCCATCTGATCCCCTCCCAGAATTTGGAATTTCTGGGCGCCTCGTTCGATACCGAAGTGGGGAAGGTTTTCCTGCCATGGGCAAGGATGGAGCGGCTGATGGCGCACGTTCGCCGTCTCCTCGCCCTTTCCTTGCCAGTGGTATGGGATTACTTACAGGTCCTTGGATATATGGCGTCCACTCTGGATTTGGTTCCGTGGTCTTTTGCGCATATGCGGCCGCTACAGAGGGCCCTTCTGTCTCGTTGGGACCCCAAATCGGAAGAGTTTCAGATACCTTTGCCACTCTTACCCCCAGCGCGGACCAGTCTGCAGTGGTGGTTGGATCCGGTCCTCTTGCTCCAAGGTACCGATTTGGAGCCACCCCAATGGATTATTGTCACGACCGATGCCAGTCTGACGGGCTGGGGAGCAGTCTGTCAGTCTCAGTCCACTCAGGGACGTTGGACGCCTTCTCAAACCAAGTGGTCTATCAATCGTTTGGAAACAAGGGCGGTTCGCCTAGCGCTACAACATTTTCTGCCTTTGATTCGGGACAGAGCAGTTCGGGTTTTGTCCGACAATGCAACCACGGTAGCGTATATAAATCGGCAAGGCGGTACACGGAGTCTACCGGTGGCAACCGAAGCCAGCCAATTGATGGTGTGGGCAGAGCAGCACCTGTCTCGGATTGCGGCGTCTCACATCGCAGGAGTCGACAACGTTCAAGCAGACTATCTCAGCAGGTAACGCCTAGATCCGGGAGAGTGGGAACTATCTCCCGAGGCACTCAGACTCATCTGCCGCCGGTGGGGAACTCCACGGTTGGACCTCATGGCAACTCGTTTGAATGCCAAGGCAGCTCGCTTCTTCAGTCGCAGAAGGGAACACGGGTCGGAGGGCGTGGACGCGCTAGTTCTTCCCTGGCCCACGCACGTTCTTCTGTATGTGTTTCCACCATGGCCGTTGGTGGGGAAAATATTGCGGCGAATAGAATCCCACGCGGGACCCGTCGTTCTCGTAGCCCCGGAGTGGCCAAGGAGGCCGTGGTTCGCCGACCTCATCAATCTAGCGGTGGACGGCCCCTTGCGTCTCGGGCATCTGCCTCGGCTCCTTCGGCAGGGTCCAGTATTTTTCGACCAGGCCGATCGCTTTTGTCTAGCGGCTTGGCTTTTGAGAGGCGGCAATTGAGAAAGAAAGGATATCCGGAGTCGGTCATTACTACTCTTCTGCAGGCTCGTAAACCCTCTACCTCGGTTGCTTATGTCAGGGTATGGAGAGTTTTTGACTCCTGGTGTCAGCGTCTGGAGGTGCCGTCGCGGAAGGCTACGGTGTCTCATATTCTGACTTTTTTGCAAGAGGGTCTAAAGAAGGGTTTATCTTATAATTCTCTGCGTGTGCAGGTGGCAGCCTTAGGCTGTTACCGCGGTAAACTTGACGGAATTTCCATTGCCATGCATCCGGACGTTGCACGATTTTTAAAAGGAGTTAAGCATTTGCGACCCCCGGTACGACCTAGCTGTCCTTCTTGGAGTTTAAATTTGGTTCTCCGGGGTCTTTGTACTTCTCCGTTTGAACCCCTACGAAGGGCTACTCTCAAGGATCTCACTCTCAAAACTGTTTTTCTCGTCGCTATTTGTTCGGCTCGCCGAATCTCGGAACTTCAGGCGTTGTCTTGTAGGGAACCTTTTCTCCGTATTTCTAATTCGGGGGCTTCTCTACATACCGTTCCCTCGTTTTTGCCTAAGGTAGTTTCTGCTTTTCACGTCAACCAGACGGTGGACCTAGGATGCTCTTGCGGTACCTGGACGTTACCAACCCTTTTCGGTTGTCTGATCATCTGTTTGTCTTGTGGGGTGGTCCAAAGAAAGGGAATAAAGCTTCGAAAGCTACGATAGCACGCTGGTTGAAAGAGGCGATTGTTTCTACTTACATTTCCCAAGGTCGCGCCGTTCCGGAGGGTCTTAAGGCTCATTCTCTGCGCTCCCAGGCGGCGTCTTGGGCAGAGAGTGGTTTTATCTCCTCACAGGAAATTTGCCGAGCGGCTACTTGGAAGACATTGCACACATTTGCGAGACATTACCGTTTGGACGTGCGCGCTCCGACGGTGGACTCCTTTGGCAGTGGTGTGCTTCGTGCGGGACTGTCAGGGTCCCACCCCGTTTAGGGCAGCTTGGGTACTTCCCAGCAGTCTGGACTGATCCTGGTATGTACAGGGAAAGGAAAATTAGGACTTACCTGATAATTTTCATTCCTGTAGTACCAAGGATCAGTCCAGACGCCCGCCCATATCAGTGAAGAGTATAAAGTCCCGCAACTGTTGTTCTTTTTTTTCGGGTTCCGTTTTTACGGGTACTTGTTCTTTTTTGTATGGTTGACTGCATGGTTTCCTCGTTTTCCACATGTTCATACTTTTCATCTTTATCTTGATCTAGTCACAGAGTTTGCCATAGTTTTCTAATTTTCATACTGCTTTGTTATGGATTATACTGAAGGATCGCAGGGGGCGCACCAGGGTATATCAGTGGTGCCTTTTCAGTTTCTCTCTGACTCCATCTGCTGGACGGGAGGCATAACCCAGCAGTCTGGACTGATCCTTGGTACTACAGGAATGAAAATTATCAGGTAAGTCCTAATTTTCCTATACTGTATCATGTCATTATAAGGCCTGCCTTAGACATCCTGTTGTATGTAAACCGGTGTGATATGTCAAATCGAATATTGGTATAGAAAAATAAATAAATTAGTAAAATAATAAAACACTTTAAATTAAACATAACTAGACTAAATACAAAATTGAATCTTTATGGGTAGAAATCACTTGTGTGTCAGGGAAGACTATAGTGATAGGGGTATACTACCGTCCACCTGGTCAAGATGGTGAGACAGACAGTGAAATGCTAAGAGAAATTAGGGAAGCTAACCAAATTGGTAGTGCAGTAATAATGGGAGACTTCAATTACCCCAATATAGACTGGGTAAATGTATCATCGGGTCACACTAGAGAGATAACGTTCCTGGATGGAATAAATGATAGCTTTATGGAGCAATTGGTTCAGGAACAGACGAGAGAGGGAGCAATTTTAGATCTAATTCTCAGTGGAGCACAAGACTTGGTGAGAGAGGTAACTGTGGTGGGGCCGCTTGGCAATAGTGATCATAATATGATCAAATTTGATTTAATGACTGGAAAAGGAACAGTGCAAATCCAAGGCTCTCGTGCTAAACTTTCAAAAGGGAAACTTTGATAAAATGAGAAAAATTGTTAGAAAAAAACTGAAAGGAGCAGCCACAAAAGTAAAAAATGTCCAAGAGGCGTGGTCATTGTTAAAAAAATACCATTCTAGAAGCACAGTCCAGATGTATTCCACACATTAATCGCCTGTTACATGTATTGACTACCAATTTATACTAACTCTGTTATTTAAGGATTTTAAGTCATTACGAATTTAATTGTTTATATCCCAGTTCTTATCTCCTGTTCTTTGTAAGACTCTAGTAGTCATTTCAACTGTTGTCTGTAAACCGAAGTACTTAGTGATTTTATCTCTAGAACCTCGGTATATAAAAAATGTTAAATAAAATAAATAAATTAAGAAAGGTGGAAAGAAGGCAAAATGATTGCCGGCATGGTTAAAAGGGGAGGTGAAATAAGCTATTTTAGCCAAAAGATCTTCATTCAAAAATTGGAAGAAGGATCCAACAGAAGAAAATAGGATAAAGCATAAACATTGGCAGGTTAAATGTAAGACCTTGATAAGACAGGCTAAGAGAGAATTTGAAAAGAAGTTGGCTGTAGAGGCAAAAACTCACAGTAAAAACTTTTTTAAATATATCCGAAGCAGAAAGCCTATGAGGGAGTCAGTTGGACCATTAGATGATCGAGGGGTTAAAGGGGCACTTAGAGAAGATAAGGCCATCGCAGAAAGATTAAATGATTTCTTTGCTTCGGTGTTTACTGAAGAGGATGTTGGGGAGGTACCCGTAATGGAGAAGGTTTTCATGGGTAATGATTCAGATGGACTGAATCAAATCACGGTGAACCTAGAAGATGTGGTAGGTCTGATTGACAAACTGAAGAGTAGTAAATCACTTGGACCGGATGGTATACACCCCAGAGTTCTGAAGGAACTAAAAAATGAAATTTCAGACCTATTAGTAAAAATTTGTAACTTATCATTAAAATCATCCATTGTACCTGAAGACTGGAGGATAGCAAATGTAACCCCAATATTTAAAAAGGGCTCCAGGGGCGATCCGGGAAACTACAGACCGGTTAGCCTGACATCAGTGCCAGGAAAAATAGTGGAAAGTGTTCTAAACATCAAAATCACAGAACATATAGAAAGACATGGTTTAATGGAACAAATTCAGCATGGCTTTACCCAAGGTAAGTCTTGCCTCACAAATCTGCTTCACTTTTTTGAAGGAGTTAATAAACATGTGGATAAAGGTGAACCGGTAGATATAGTATACTTGGATTTTCAAAAGGCGTTTGACAAAGTTCCTCATGAGAGGCTTCTAGGAAAAGTAAAAAGTCATGGGATAGGTGGCGATGTCTTTTCGTGGATTGCAAACTGGCTAAAAGACAGGAAACAGAGTAGGATTAAATGGACAATTTTCTCAGTGGAAGGGAGTGGACAGTGGAGTGCCTCAGGGATCTGTATTGGGACCCTTACTTTTCAATATATTTATAAATGATCTGGAAAGAAATACGACGAGTGAGATAATCAAATTTGCAGATGACACAAAATTGTTCAGAGTAGTTAAATCACAAGCAGATTGTGATAAATTGCAGGAAGACCTTGTGAGACTGGAAAATTGGGCATCCAAATGGCAGATGAAATTTAATGTGGATAAGTGCAAGGTGATGCATATAGGGAAAAATAACCCATGCTATAATTACACAATGTTGGGTTCCATATTAGGTGCTACAACCCAAGAAAGAGATCTAGGTGTCATAGTGGATAACACATTGAAATCGTCGGTACAGTGTACTGCGGCAGTCAAAAAAGCAAACAGAATGTTGGGAATTATTAGAAAGGGAATGGTGAATAAAACGGAAAATGTCATAATGCCTCTGTATTGCTCCATGGTGAGACCGCAACTTGAATACTTTGTACAATTCTGGTCGCCGCATCTCAAAAAAGATATAATTGCGATGGAGAAGGTACAGAGAAGGGCTACCAAAATGATAATGGGAATGGAACAGCTCCCCTATGAGGAAAGACTAAAGAGGTTAGGACTTTTCAGCTTGGAGAAGAGACGACTGAGGGGGGATATGATCGAGGTGTTTAAAATCATGAGAGGTCTAGAACGGGTAGATGTGAATCGGTTATTTACTCTTTCGGATAGTAGAAAGACTAGGGGGCACTCCATGAAGTTATATGGGGCACATTTAAAACTAATCGGAGAAAGTTCTTTTTTTACTCAACGCACAATTAAACTCTGGAATTTGTTGCCAGAGGATGTGGTTAGTGCAGTTAATATAGCTGTGTTTAAAAAAGGATTGGATAAGTTCTTGGAGGAGAAGTCCATTACCTGCTATTAAGTTCACTTAGAGAATAGCCACTGCCATTAGCAATGGTTACATGGAATAGACTTAGTTTTTGGGTACTTGCCAGGTTCTTATGGCCTGGATTGGCCACTGTTGGAAACAGGATGCTGGACTTGATGGACCCTTGGTCTGACCCAGTATGGCATTTTCTTATGTTCTTAAGAGTTTCAGGCCTTATCTTGCTGTGATCCCTTCTTTGTCATTTCCTTGGATATGGTTACCTTTCATCCGGTGTCTTCCTTTTTTCCAAAAGTGGTTTCTGCAGTTCGAATCAAACAGGTTTGGCATTCTCACGAGAGGCAAGTAGGAATTGAGTACAAGTCATTGAGATTTCTGGATGTTCGTAAAGTGCTACTTCGTTATTTGGAAGTATTTTGCAAGTCCAATAGACTTATCTTATTCAGTGGGCCACATAAGAACAAAAGAAATTGCCATGCTGGGTCAGACCATAAAGGTGAGGTGTCCTCCAAAGCTACTTTACTCGCTGGATCAAAAAAATTATCTTGACCTATGTGATCAATGGTAAAAAGTCTCCTGAATTGGTTTTGGCACATTCTACAAGGCCCTGCAGCCATTTGTTCATCCTTGCATACTTTTGTAAAGCATCTCAGACTTGATGCTTTGGGTAAAGAGGACTCTGCCTATGGGACTGGAGTTCTCCAGATGGCCCTTGCTTCTTCCCACCTGGATAAATAGGGCATTGGTACTTTCCACCTGATTGAATTGGACTAGTATAGCAGGATGAAGTGGAAGGAGACATTTCTTATCTGTTTTTCTTTCCATTAGTCCTGCTGTACCAATCCAGGACTCTCCTGGGAATCGGGCCTCTTGGAGTTTGTCATGGTCCCATTTGTTTCAGTATCACTGTTGATAGTTGTTGTCTCCCTCTTGTCCTTTCCTTGCTTTGGCAGTTTGTCCATTGGTAAACAAAAATTGGAAGGTAAATATACCAGGTGCCTATATGCTAAGAACTACTAATAACATAGCAAAAGACCTAATAAAACTCACATAAACCATTCTACAAAGTAGGTTACACTGTTTCATAGGTGAGCATTTCACTTATCACCTTTATGGCTATTTTCTAACACAAATCTTCTACCTTCTTATACAGATATTTTACCACCTTGTATCTTAATAGATACACTACATATACATTCAATAGAAGAAATGCCCACTGACAAATATCTAGCTAAACAGTTTTTCTTTACAGTCCAATAATGAACACTTCTCCATGGTCTCTATAATGGTCCCTTGTTTCACCATCCCTAGTGGTTTTTTCAGAGGAATCATTCAAAAAGAAAGCTTTAATATAAACATGCTAATATTAGAATGATAGTATCTACACTCAATGACTTGCACCTATAGAACAATTCTCTCGATTTATATTCCCCGATGTCTGTCTGTAATTTCAGATAATTGACCTCCACACTGACTCTTCAAAACTTTCTACCCAGCATTAATCTTAACACTGTTGATTTACCACACTCACTGAGATCTGTCTTTTATAGCTTTTATCACCCTCTGTTTCATGGTATACCCGTTCCATTCCAAATCCACCAAATTCTTATGTCACAGTACATTTAATTTCTCTTCAGAACAAAACCATCTCTGCTGTCGATCCCAACATCAGCTATCTCAGATTATTATTACTGCTACTACTCCTACTCCTATTACACAACATAGGCAGCGCTGTACAAACACAAAAAAGACAATCCCTGCTCAATAGAGCTTAAAGTCTAAGACAAACATACGGGACAAGACGCGGGGCATTTCATAAGGTAAAACAATGGTTAGAAAAGTAAAGAAATGAAAGTCTAAAAGCATTCGAGCAGCCTCAAAAAGGTAGGATTTAAACATGGCAAGAGAGGTCGCACGAGTACAGGAAGACTATTCCAAGCACACTGGAAAAACCAGAATCAGGAATTTGGTAGTAGAGAAGGGCACAGATAGGAATGACTTGTCTGAGTGGAGTACACTAGGAGGGATTCAAGAAGATCCCTGATTTAGTGGACCTTAAGAGTGATTTGATACGCAGAAATTCTATCTCTAGTGTTTGCCCTCAGTAAGTCGTAACTAAAACCAATCGGAAATATTCCTTACTGGCCATTTTTAACAACCAGCCAAATTTGCAGGACACTTATATTAGTTTAATTTTGACATTCAGAAAGCTGGAAGACAAATTTTTATAAAGTCTATTTTACTTTTTACTAAGAATATTTCATAACATTCATTTTTTTTTTATTTATCCATTCATTGATTTATTTCAGAGCTGTTTGGGTTATACACATGAAGTAGTTTACCAAGATTAGCAAATCATTTCTCAGTTTTCAATAGGCTTTAGTTTTAGATACTTTTTTTAGTATCAATCAGACCAGGTCTATGCAACATTTAATATCAGGCGTGTCATTCTTCAGTTCTGCCAGAATACCTGTGTATCACACATGCATAATTATCTAGCTTTGAAATGCACATTAGAAAATTAGTTTGTAAATCAACACATGTTGCTTGGCAGATTATTAGTAGCTATATGATAGATAACTACCACAAAGTGCAGTAAGCTTCTGAGAGATTTCAACCACCAATTCAGTGACCAGTTCAGTAACCAGAAAAATTGAGTCTGCTATAAGGGTTTGTTACCTGCATGGAGTGGCAGTTAAACCTTAACACATTACTGGGCAGCTGGATGGGCCATTTTAGTCCTGATCTGCTGTCATTTACTATGAAGGCAATTGGGTACTCTTCAAGGAGTAAGTAGGTTACATATTCTTCGTACAAAAGTTGTTTGCTGTCCTATCTGGCATCTTTAATATCATTGGTTTCTTTGTTAGGTCAGCCCACCAATATATTGGCAGGAAACCACAATGATGGACTTCTTCAGATTGCACCAGGGCCCCAGCAAGCAGCACAGCAGAATGGGTTCACAGCTCAGCTAGCGACCTATCATCACAGTAAGTGTGCATGACACAACAGCTGGAACAGATGTGGAACTTTGTCTGCTTCAGTCTTCTCAGGAAAGCGACAATGCTAGAACTAGAGTGGAAAGTTAATATCTGAGCAGATTAGTGCAATGACATTATTCTGTTGCTCTTCTAGACAGTACTCCACCCTGGACTCGAAGTAGTACAGCGGCATTTACATCTAATATATCCCACCACCAAAATGGACATCTTCAGCATCACCCCCCCATGCCTCATACCGGACATTTCTGTAAGTTTTGGCTCTTTTTTTTGTTTTGGGCAAAGATCAGATTGCAGAGTTTTCATTTTTTTTTGTATTTATTTTATTTCTTTATGGTACCATGATATGCCAGCATTACATTGGGGTGACAGTTGTACTGTACAAAAGTATTTTGTAGCAACATTCCCTTCAGATGAATTTTATACCAAGACCTTAATTCAGTGGGAATATTTTTTATTTTGTGTCTAAGAGATCCTTTAGTGATTCCCTTAGGAAGGGAATGGTTAATAAAACGGAAAATGTCATTCCTTGTACGTACCAGGATCAGTCCAGACCGCTGGGCTTTGCCTCCCTTCCAGCAGATGGAGTCAGAGAAAAGCTGAAAAGCACCCCCAGATAACCCGGTGTGCCACCTGTGATCCTTCAGTATTTCTCTGACTCCAGCAGATGAAGGATGGCATAACCTGTAGTCCTGATCCTTTGTAAAATTCTTTATTTGATTGATTAATAAGTGAAGGGGGTATTCTAACCTTAGTATCTTTGACTAGATCAACTTGTAGTAAGTAGTAAAAAAAAAAAGAAAAGGGAAGACTGAGATCACTTTGTAATAGCAGGCAAGGCTGGGCTTCTGCCCTTGGCCTTAATACCCGGAGAATATTGACACAGCCCGGTGAGTTGTGGGGGATTTACCAGTGGGCCGGTCCCTCCCCCCCCCCATACAGTGCCAGAGACGTCTTAATTCCTCTGGTGGGAGCTACAAATTGCATATTAAGCCCAGGGACGTACATTCCCCTGGTTGAGTAGCTCTGAAAAAGAAAAAATAAATACATAAATAAAAGACAAAGGATAAGCCTTTTAAACAGAGCGAGTCTGCTGAAATCTCCCGGGGCTCCGGAGGGGGTGAATTGCTTCACTCAGCTGAATTTCTACTTATGGCTTAGATTGCCATGCCGCGAGGATCTCTATGTGCAGCGTGTGGAGAGCCAGCAGCGCGGCTCTCTCACGAAGGCCTCTGCTCCCGCTATATCCCCAGGGGCGAGGGGCCTTTGCAGCTGCCGATTGCAGGGAAAATATCAGCGTTGCCGCTATCGTGCAGCTTAGGCCGCAGTCAGTTCACAAGGAGAGGCCTGCCCCATCCCCAACAAGCGCAGGAATGTGGCCATTTTGCCCGATTCGGGCCCCAATGCTGCGCAGGGCTCAGATGCTTAGGGGGAGGGGATTTCCCGCCGATTTCTCTGCCTACGTTAAGCCCCTAAAGGCCTCGCGATTTGGGACATGAGTCTTCTCCTCCTCCTGCCGTGCCTCCGTGGGGGGGGGGGGGTGTCCCTTAAAGAGACAGCACCCATTTTCTTCTTAGTTTATTTTACTGCTTCACAAAGCTTATATGGAAGCTGAGGCAGACTTGGATGGGCAATATTCTCCTCCTGCTAAGATCCCCAGGCCTGCGGAGGATCAAGAGGCTCCTAGGACCCGGCCTTCCCGTCCCGCTCCTGACGCTGAGTTATCGGCACCTTACACTCCTCTGGGGTCTGTGCTTCCGGACCCCTCCCCAGGGGAGCGATGATGTTGATAATGCCGTTCCAGTGGAGGGGGATGATCCGCGGGTGCTCCGGTTATTTCGTAAGGAGGAGCTAGACCCTTTGATTCCTCATATGCTATAGGAACTAGATATTCAGGCCAGTGACGGATCCTTCTTCAGGGGATCTTGTTTTGTCGGGCCTGCGGGCCCCTTCTAGAACTTTTCCTTTCCACCCGATGCTTTTACAGCTTATGACCCGGGAATGGGATTCGCCTGAAGCCACCCTAAGGGTTAGTAGGGCCATGGAAAAACTTTACCCGCTGCTGGACGAGTTCTTGGATCTTCTTAAGATCCCCAAGGTGGACGCGGCTGTGTCGGCCATCATCAAGCGCACCACGGTTCCGGTAACGGGAGGAGCAGCTCTCAAGGACCTCCAGGATAGAAAGCTGGAGGTTCTATTCAAGCGGATATTTGAAGTATCGGCCCTCGGAGTTAGGGCAGCCGTCTCTAGTAGTCTCATGCAGAGAGCTACCCTTAGATGGGTTCAGCAATTACTCACAACTCAAGAGCTCCCTCCGGCAGAGGCAGAACAGGCCGACCGCATGGAAGCGGCGGTTGCTTATACAGCGGACGCCTTGTACGATCTTCTTACTTCTGTGCACACAATGTCCTCCTCAGTTTTGGCAAGGAGGCTTCTTTGGCTCCACAATTGGTTGACTGATATCCCTTCTAAGTCTCACCTGGTCGCCTTTCCGTTTAGAGGAAAGCTATTATTTGGAGATGATCTGGAACAACTGGTTAAGTCTTTAGGGGACAATAAGGTTTACCAGCTCCCGGAGGACAAGCCCAGGCCATCTCGCCCTTTTGGTGTGGCCCGGGGTCGTTTTCAGGGTCAGCGTCGTTTTCATATGTGTTAGGGGTTCATCTTTTGCCCCTCAGCAGTCATCGGCAAGGTCTCAGGCTTGGGCTCATTCCTTTCGTGGTAGAAGGCCTCAGCGCGATGGATCCTCCCAAGGATTTTCCTCCAACAAGGCTTCCCAATGAAGGTGCGCTGGCCCATTCCTCCGTTCCCGAGATTGGTGGTCGTCTCTCCCTGTTTCGTGAGGAATGGGTCAAGATTACTTTGGACCAGTGGGTTCTAGAGATCATAGAACACGGTTACATTTGTTTACCATAAACGGTGTTTTCCATAGATAGGTTGAATTAGCCATGCTAACTCACCCACCTCCTTTGACAGCCTGTCCACTCTTGCTGCGCTAGATAAGCTATGCTACAGACTGAGGAGAAATGGCGATCGTGTGGGAAGACCCGCACAGGTGCACAGAGTCAAAGTTCTGTGATCTTTGAGAGAAGCTTCACGGAGGGCTGCCGGAGGACAACCCAGACAGCGTGGCTAATTCATCCTGCTATCTACGGAAAACACAATTTACAGTAAGCAAATTTGCTTTATCCACCTGTTTGTCCACCTTAAGATCATCAGATACAGTTACCCTAGATCCAACTCTTCCTTTGAACGTAGAAGAATTTCACCTCCAATATTGTACATCTCATTTGTGAGTTTGAATCATAAATGCATTACTCCAGAATATTTTAGCATTAAATCTTAGCTGCCAGACCTTAGACCATTCCTCTAGCTTCGCCATATCCTTCCTCATGTTTTCCACATCTTCCTGGTTGCCCATCCTGTTACAGATTTTGGTGTGATTGTCAGGAAAGGATTTGTCTTTTTGCCAGTCTTTCCGTTATGTCACTCATAAAAATGTTGAAAAGAACCGATCCCTGAGGCACACCACTAGTAACACCTCCCTCCTTAGAGAAAACTCCTTACCAGTACACTTTGTCACCTTCCACTCAGCCAGTTTCTAATCCATTCATTCTAGGATCCATACCAAGGATGCACAATTTATTTATAAATCTTTTGTGTGGAACCGTGTCAAAGGCCTTGCTGAAACCCAAGTACACTATGTCTAGTGCTCTTCCTTGATCCAGCTCTCTGGTCACCCAGTCAAAGAAGTTGATCAGATTCATCTGACATTTACCTCTGGTAAAGGTATGCTCCCTCAGATCTTTCAATCCATTGGATTCCAAAAGTTGCACAATCATCTGTTTTAGCAGCGATTTCATTAATTTGTTCACCACAGAAGTCAGACTCGCCGGTCTATACTTCCCAGCTTCCTACTAACTTCCACTTTTCTGAATTGGAACCACATCTGCCCTTTTCCAGTCCTCCGGAGCTACTCCAGACTCTTGGGTGGGGGGGGGGGGCGAAGCATCTCTAAATTCCCTTTAGTACCTTCTAATATATCCCTTCTGGTCACATTGCTTTATCTATTTTAAGTTTAGTTAGAAACATACATAGAAACATAGAAATGACGGCAGAAGAAGACCGAATGGCCCATCCAGTCTGCCCAGCAAGCCTCACACATTTTTTCTCTCATTCTTATCTGTTACTCTTAGCTCCTTGTTCTATTCCCCTTCCACCCCCACCATTAATGTAGAGAGCAGTGATGGAGCTGCATGCAAGTGAAATATCTAGCTTGATTAGTTAGGGGTAGTAGGGGCAGTAACCGCTGCGATAAGCAAGCTACACCCATGCTTATTTGTTTTACCTAGACTATGTTGTACAGCTCTTGTTGGTTTTTTTTTTCTTCTCCCCTGCTGTAGAAGCAGAGAGCCATGCTGGATATGCCTTGAAAGTGAAGTATCAGGCACATTTGGTTGGGGTAGTAACCGCCGTAACAAGCTAGCTACTCCTCGCTTTGTGATTGCGAATCCTTTTTTTTTTTCTTCACCCCTGTCGTTGAAGCTATGCAGGATATGCGTGAAGCATCAGTTTTTTGTTTTTGTTTTTTTTTTTTTTCCCCCTGCCGTTGAAGCAGAGAGCTATGCTGGAAATGCGTGATGTATCAGTCTTTCTCCCATGGCGATGCAGCAGAGAACCATGCTGGATATGCATGGAAAGTGAAGTATCAGGCACATTTGGTTTGGGGTAGTAACCGCCGTAACAAGCCAGCTACTCCCCGCGTTTTGAGTGCGAACCCTTTTTCTTCTCCTTTGCCGTTGTAGCAGAGAGCTGTGCTGGATGTGTGAAGTATCAGTTATTCTTCTCCCCTGTCATTGAAGCAGAGAGCTATGCTGTATATGCATTGAAAGTGAAGTATCAGGCATATTTGGTTTGGGGTAGTAACCGCCGTAACAAGCCAGCTACTCCCCTCTTTATGAGTGCAAATCCTTTTTTCCATTACCTCTTGCTGTTGAAGCTTAGAGCGATGTAGGAGTCACAGTAAGCATGTGTATGTTTATTTAATACGGGTATTGTGTCAATAGCCATCATTCTGGCGAGTCACCCACTCTTCATTGGCGGCCTCTTGACTTTATGGATCCGCAGTGTTTATCCCACGCCCCTTTGAAGTCTTTCACAGTTCTGGTCTTCACCACTTCCTCCGGAAGGGCATTCCAGGCATCCACCACCCTCTCCGTGAAGAAATACTTCCTGACATTGGTTCTGAATCTTCCTCCCTGGAGCCTCAAATCGTGACCCCTGGTTCTGCTGATTATTTTCCTACGGAAGAGGTTTGTCGTTGTTTTTGGATCATTAAAACCTTTCAAGTATCTGAAAGTCTGTATCATATCACCTCTGCTCCTCCTCTCCTCCAGGGTGTACATATTTAGATTCTTCAATCTCTCCTCGTACGTCATCCTATGAAGATCCTCCACCTTCCTGGTCGCCCTTCTCTGTACCGCTTCCATCTTGTCTTTGTCTTTTTGTAGATACGGTCTCCAGAACTGAACACAGTACTCCAGGTGAGGCCTCACCAAGGACCTGTACAAGGGAATAATCACTTCCCTTTTCTTACTTGATATTCCTCTCTCTATGCAGCCCAGCATTCTTCTGGCTTTTGCTATCGCCTTGTCGCATTGTTTCGCTGTCTTCACATCATTAGACACTATCACCCCAAGTTAGCTCCTCACACATGCACTGTTTTTGAAAATTGATCGAGGTTCACCTCACTTCCAGTCATATTTGTGTGTTTTATGTGGTCTTGCTTCAGGCCCTTCTACAGTGAACGCCGAACAGAAATATTTGTTAAGCAATTTTGCTTTTTATTTTTATTATAATACTTATAGTCCACCATTTTACCAAAGACTGTTCTTACAACCTAATTATTTTAAAATAATCAATACCATCACCAAATAAAATACAAGTTACGTATTAAAAGCTTCCTTAAATAACAAACTCTTCTGAACTTTATGAAAACATGTATAAACGAAGGTTATCAGGAAGGGTATTCATAAGAAAAAAATATTTTTTTAAAATGGAGCAACCAAAGATAATGCATGAGTACTCATGTGGTGGAGCCTGGCAGACAGCCTCAGGCAATGACAGTAGTTGATTATTTCTAGATCTTAAAGAGCACTGCGACTGATGCAATGGAAGAAACTTTTTTAAAATGGCAGGACAAGGGCCATAAAAAAACACGCAATGAACAAACACAATCTTAAATTTCACCCGTTGCTCAATTGGCAACCAGTGCAAGTGATAAAGAACTGGTGAAATATAATCTCTTAATGTGCTTCTGGCCACCAACTGAGCAACTGAGTTTAACAATAACTGGAGCAAACACAAATGACATTTTTGTAAACGAATATACAAAGCATTCCCATAATCTACAGAAGATAGCATAAAGGAATGAATCTGGTTTTAAAATCCTCTTACTTAAAACAAACCTTAAATGTCGCAATTTATGTAGTTTGAAGAAAACATTTCTCATCACCCTTTGCAAGTGACTCTGAAATGAGAATGAGCTGTCCAAAATAATACCCAAATCCAGGGCAGCCTCTACAGATCCCACCTCAGTTCCATCAACAAACACTTTAGGAAACTGAATTGCCTCTTCTAACCCTACTTACAGGTAGGACCTCTGTTTTTCTAATATTCAATATTAGAGCGTTTTGTTTTTTTTTTTTAATCGATTGATTTACTTCATCAATAATAGTCCCTATAGTATTTGCTGTATCATTCGTGGAGCTCTTTGCAGGGAGTACTAGCTGAATATCATCAGCTTATCCTAAAGAAAATTCCCAAATTCATTAATAACTGGCATAGTGGACTCAAATATTAAGCAAAAGAGAGGAGAGCGCCGAGCTTTAGGGAACTCCGAAGCACATCAGAAACCAAGCTGAGATCGTATGACCCACATATACCTGCAGAGAGCACCCTAAAAAAAAAAAAGAATGGAACCTTCCCACCAATTCAGACTTCTATAAGCCGTTTAAGCAACTTGCTGTGGGGAACAGAAACCAACACTGTTTACGTGCTATGTGCCCATGTCTAAATCCACTCTGGAACTCACTCATAATACCCTTTCCTGGCGTGTAGCCAGATGGACTCAGAACGAATGGGTATAGTATGCTCGTGCTAGCAGTTGGAGACGGATCTGACGTCAGCACGGGCACCCCCACAGGAAGCGTAGCAACTTAGTAATTTCCGTCTCCAAAGCAGTTTGGAGAGCCTGCATGCTCGCGGAGCGTGTTTTCCAAATCTACTTTCTACTTTTCTTTTTCTAACAACTTCTACAGCATCGAGCCCCGCACTCCTGCGGTGATACCCTAAGGTCCCTCCCCCAGTAGAGTTTCCCGGGGTGATTTCCATGATCCCCCGGAGGTTTAAGTCCTCGGTCCGGTGGCCGAATCGCGGCAGGGACACAGCCCCCGGGCGAGGTTCGGGTGAGGCTTACGAGGCGCCTCGGTCCCGGCGTGGACGAGGCAGCGGGTGCATATCCTCAAATGTGGTGGTGAAGGTATTTCCCCTCTCCCACCGCAGCCGGAGACCACCCGGGTTCCAGCCGGGAAGCGCCGAGGATCAGGTAAGGTGTACGGCTTTTACTTCTGGTCTCCGAGGAACTGAGAATCGGCGGCGTGGCACGCCGTGGAGGGCACCATTTTGTGGCCTTGTTCAGGTATTGAGCGCCCGTAATAGGCGCATATTCTATTCCTCCTTGTGCGCATATTGCTAACCCTTATTGCTAAGCGCATGTTGAATACCGTTAAGCGTGTATTGCTAACCGCTTATTGCTGAGCATATTGAATTACATTGAGCGTATATTGCATATTGCTGCCGCATATTATTATTGTGCGCCGGTTGTATTAAGCGCATATTGCTGCCGCATATTATTATTGTGCGCCTGTTGTATTCCGCGCATATTGCGGCCGCATATTAAGCGCCTGTTGTGCTCAGCGCATATTGCTGCCGCATATTATTATTGTGCGCCTGTTGTATTAAGCGTATATTGCTGCTGCATATTATTATTGTGCGCCTGTTGTATTAAGCGCATATTGCTGCCGCATATTAGTATTCAGCGCCTGTTGTGCTAAGCGCATATTGCTGCCGCATATTATTCAATGGAACAGAACGCCTCAGCGTCTTCAGCGGGGGCACCTCCTGCCTCCAGCATTAAAGCCCTCGGCATCTGCTCCGCATGCCAGCTTCGAGCCACACACAGTGAAGAGCCAGACTCCCTTTGTGCCCAATGTGAGGAGGCAGTGGGACCCTCGGGCCAGGACCAGTCTCAGCCACGATTTGCTGACAGTTCCCCAGGGGCTACCCCGGATTTAGCGGTCAGTCTCGACCAATCGGGAATCCCGGGGGATCTTGTACCCCGGCGATTAGAGGCTGCTTCAATTTCCTGGGTGGATCTCTTTAAGGGGATTCATGCCTTTGTACAGATGCAAACGGCTTCCCGTCCAGGCCCTGCGGTTCCAGTTGTTCCTGCTGTTTCTGTGGTGCCTGCCACTGCGGCGGCCGCTGCGGCTGCCGCTGCGGTGGCGACTCCCGTGGACCCTGTTCCTGGACCCTTATGCCCTTATCATGAGCAGGACCTCCCGCCGCTGGACAGTCCAGATCAGTCAGACCAGGAGGTTTCACTGGACGAGTCTGAACTCCCGGACAAGGGGGAACTTCCCCAGGGATTGAGCCATATAGAACCTTGAGGCGGTTCTTCCCTAAGGAGGATCTCTCTGATCTGGTGTCCCAGTACCTGGCGGAGTTGGATATTACAGGTCCCAGCGCTACGGTGCCCTCTGCGCAGAACCCCCTGCTGGAAGGTCTTCGTCCTACAGCCCGCCGTTTTCCATTCTTGCAAGCAGCACAACAACTGATAGATTTAGAATGGGCTGCACCAGCGGCCGCATTCAAAGGGGGTCGGGCCCTGACGGGCATGTACCCACTGGTGCCGGCTATCCAGGAGCTGCTGGCGTGCCCTCAGGTGGACGCCTTGATTAGCGCTGTGGTCAAGCGCACTACCATTCCAGTTGAAGGAGGGGCGGCCCTCAAGGAGCCTCATGACCTGCGACTGAACACCATTCTGAAACAGACTTTTGAGGTGGCAGCTCTATCTTTGCGGATCGCAACCTGCTGCACAGTGGTGACGCGTGCCTGTTTGTCACAGGTCAGGAACAACGCTCCAGCAGCAGACATGGAGTCCACTCTCTCGTTCCTCACAGATGCTGCATCAGACCTAGTCCGAACAACAGCCAAGGGGATCTCATCCTCCGTAGCTGCCAGGAGGCAGCTCTGGATCTGGAAATGGTCAGCCGATGCACCTTCAAAGACACGCCTCACCAGATTGCCCTTTAAGGGCTATTTCCTATTTGGCAGCGACCTTGATAAACTGGCCAGCACATGGGGCGCTTCTCCAGTACCTCGACTGCCGGAAGATCGGTTCAGGAGGAATCAGCGTGCCTTTCCAAGGCCCTCTAGGGGTAGAAGCTCCCAGCGCTTCATTCCCTACAGGAGTCGCTACCAGGCACCTCGTCCTCAGGCCAGGAACCAGTCCTTTCGGACCAAGCAGCGCAAGAGGGGAGCAGGCCCGGGCTCCGGTCCCGGCCGTGCCTCACAATGAGAATCCGCCGATCCATCTGAGGGACGGAGCCATAGGGGGCAGGTTAACCCTCTTCTACCCCAGATGGGTCGAGATTACATCGGACCAGTGGGTCCTCGCCATCATCCGAGAGGGGTATTATCTGGACTTTCATCATCTCCCTCCGGACAAGTTTGTGGAATCTTCCTGTCCCACACACAAGAAGGCAGCATTGGAGGCTACCCTGATGTGACTCCTGTCCTTGAAAGCCATCATCCCAGTACCTGCCTGGGAAGTGAATTCTGGACACTATTCCATTTATTTCATGGTACCCAAGAAAGGGGGCACCTTTCGGCCCGTACTGGACCTCAAGTCGGTCAATCGATACTTAAGGGTCCCGAGGTTTCGCATGGAAATTCTGCGTTCCGTCAAGACCGCAGTACAGCCAGGAGAGTTCCTCACGGCATTAGACCTGTCAGAAGCCTACCTGCATATCCCGATCCATCCGGATCATCAGCGCTACCTACGCTTCAAGGTTCTAGGACGCCACTTCCAGTTTCGGGCTCTGCCCTTCGGGTTGGCCACGTCACCGCGGACCTTCACCAAGGTGGTCGTAGTGGTAGCAGCGGCGCTCAGGCGGGAAGGAATTCTGGTCCATCCCTACATAGACGACTGGCTGATCAGGGCGAAATCTCGAGAGGAGAGCCTTCGGACAACCGACAGAGTGATCGCCCTTCTGGAAAGCTTGGGCTGGGTAATCAACCTCAGCAAGAGCTGCCTACAGCCTTCCCAGTCACTGGAATACCTGGGAGTACAGTTCGACACCCGGGCAGACACAGTCAGTCTCACTGCCAAGAGAAGGTTGAAACTTCAGCAGCGTATCCAGTATTTGATAGGAGCCAGTCGGCCCATAGCTTGGGATTATCTGCAGGGTCTTGGTCTCATGGCATCCACCCTGGAAGTGGTACCTTGGGCGAGGGCCCATATGAGACCTCTACAACACTCCCTGCTCTCTCGCTGGAGCCCTCGTCTACGGAAATATTCCATGCACCTTCATCTGCCAGCCAGAGTGCGGACCCAGTTGCGGTGGTGGTTGCAATCCAACCACATGAGCAGGGGGTCGAATATGTCATCACCCACGTGGCCTTTGCTCACCACAGATGCCAGCCCTGAGCGGCTGGGGAGCACACTGCGAAGAACTCACCGCACAAGGGCGGTGGAACAGAGAAGAGTCAGCATGGAACATCAACCGTCTAGAGGCCCGGGCAGTCCGATTGGCATGCCTTCGATTTGCTCACAGACTGAAGAACAGAGCAGTCAGAGTGATGTCCGACAACGCCACCACGGTGGCATACATCAACTGTCAGGGCGGAACCAGAAGCCGTCAAGTATCTCTGGAGATCGCCCCACTAATGGCTTGGGCAGAGGCGAATCTGCAGGACATCTCCGCCGTCCACATTGCCGGGAAGGACAATACCACGGCAAACTTCCTCAGCAGAGAAAGCCTAAATCCGGGAGAGTGGCAGCTGTCACCCACAGCCTTCCAGATGATTGTGGATCACTGGGGGATTCCGGACATGGATCTACTGGCGGACAAGTCCAACGCTCAAGTACCCAGATACTTCAGCCGCAAGTGCGACCCGTTCTCATACGGAATCGATGCCCTGGTTCAGCCATGGCCTCCAGGGACTCTGCTATACGCCTTTCCTCCGTGGCCTCTGCTGGGCGCCATCATCCACAAAATTCAGAAGCACCGGGGCCTAGTTCTAGTGGCACCAGACTGGCCAAGAAGACCCTGGTACGCGGACATGAGAAGACTACTGGCAGGGGAACCTCTTCCCCTGCCTCCTCTCCGGGACCTTCTACGTCAAGGTCCCATCCTCCACGAGGATCCCGCTCAATTCTCTCTTACGGTCTGGCCATTGAGAGGGCTAGACTGAAGAAAAGAGGTTACTCGGAGCCCGTGATAGATACACTCCTCCGCAAGTTTTCCACATCCCTCACCTACGTAAGGATCTGGAGAGTATTTGAAGCATGGTGCGACACTCATGGCTCCAATCCACATGCGACTACAATCCCTATTGTGTTGGATTTTCTGCAAGTTGGACTTCAGAAGGGTCTCTCCCTCAGCTCCATCAAGGTTCAGGTGGCTGCGCTGTCTTGCTATGGTCCCAGGAGGGATGGCAAGACCATTGCCAAGCACCCAGATGTTTCTCGTTTCCTGAAAGGAGTCAAGCATATTCGTCCGCCACTGAAGTGGCCTGTGCCCTTATGGAACCTCAACCTTGTTTGGATTTCCTCGCGGGATCCACCTTCAGACCCCTTCGGGGCCTGTCTCTCCATTCTCTTACCTTGAAGATGGTATTCCTATTGGCAGTGTGTTCCGCACGCCGCGTCTCAGAGCTACAAGCACTGTCCTGCCGGGATCCCTTTCTGAGAATCATTCCAGAGGCTATCCATCTTCGCACAGTTCCCTCCTTTCTCCCTAAAGTAGTCTCACAGTTCCACCTTAACCAAACTATATCCTTGCCTACCATGGCGGGTTTGAAGAAATCTGAAGAAGGGCGTTTGCTACGCCATCTCGACATAGGCAGACTACTGCCCAGATATCTGGAAATGACACAAGAAGTACGAAGGACGGACCATCTGTTCGTCCTGCACAGCGGGAAACGACAAGGGGAAGCGGCCTCTCGGCCCATCATCGCCCGCTGGATTAAAGAAGTTATCAGAGCAGCTTACGTAGAGGCTGGGAAGTCTCCGCCTCTACAAGCCAAGGCTCATTCTACCAGAGCACAAGCGGCATCCTGGGCAGAATCCAGGATGCTGTCGCCTGCAGAAATCTGTAAAGCGGCGACGTGGTCCTCCCTCCATACCTTTTCCAGGTTCTACCGTCTGGATGTCCAGGCCAGGGAGGACTCAGCATTTGCGAGGGCGGTACTACATGGTCCTCAGGCAGCCTCCCGCCCAGGCTGGGAGTAAAGCTTTTGTACATCCCATTCGTTCTGAGTCCATCTGGCTACACACCAGGAAATGTTGAGATTACTTACCTGATAATCTCCTTTTCCTTAGTGTAGACAGATGGACTCAGCATCCCGCCCAGCTGCCTGTGCACATGGGTTTCACCGATTTAAGGTAAGCCATGTCATCTGTTTCCATAAGAGCGTACACTCTACCAGGTGTTAATGCCTTCCGGTTGGGAATGCTGGCGGTCTCCAGCTACTATCAATCGGTCAGGGGAATCCTGTTTCACTATTTCACTGAGCGTCAGTACACACATCCATAACAGCTTTTACAAGGAAGATTACTAAGTTGCTACGCTTCCTGTGGGGGTATATATACACCCGTGCTGACGTCAGATCCGTCTCCAACTGCTAGCACGAGCATACTATACCCATTCGTTCTGAGTCCATCTGTCTACACTAAGGAAAAGGAGATTATCAGGTAAGTAATCTCAACATTATCCTCCACATAATCAACAAGTTGAGTCAAAACCAGTTTCTCAATCACCTTTCCCAAAGAGAGAATAGAAATAGGGTGATAATTGGGTCAGCTAGAGACAGTGCAAATAATTTTTTTTTAAATGGCCTCACAATTGCCCTTTTATATATTATTCTGGAAAAATCCTTCCTGTAAAGAATAATTTGCCATTTGCGACAACTGGCTAAGAAGAATATCCGATAATGCATGTAAAAGCCAAAAAGGACACACATCATAAGGATTATGTGATGAACTCGGAACCTTGAGAATTCTTGCCATCTCAGTTGAAGCCACAGGCTCAAAAATGGACCACTGGCCTTGGTACCCATCTTCCGAAAACAAATCCAATCCTAGAAGAGAAGTCCTAAAAGAGGAGGTCAGGTTAGACATCTTGGTCTCTCAAAATTTTGCAAAGTTAGAAGCATATAAAACTTCCTCAGTTATTCCTCAGGGAGATATCTCATGTTTTACCACTGAATCACCAAAAATGAATCATAATAGCCAAAGAAGTGTACAGGCCAATGTGCTGACAGGCCCCAGACACTGTCACAGCGAGAGAGAGAGATTTTTTGCCCAGGTGAACCTTAAACAACATTGTCTCAGTGGGAAAAAAATGGAGGATAACTTATCAAGATGTGCCTTTTTGCACATTCCTATGTCAATAGGAGCAAAGCAGACAGAGACAGGAGCTTTGGATGAGCCAAAGCAAGTCCACATGTCAGAAAGACCCCCACCCTTGGGGGGCAGTTGGAGACAGAGAAAAACACTGACAGGCAGCTTGGCATACAGGTGTGGCAGTTCTTCCCCCCCCCCCCCCCCCCGAAGAAATGGGGAGGGGGAACAAGACCTGTAATGTGGTAGGACCCCCTCCTGCAGTAATGGGGAGGGGAGAGAAGACCTGCAATGTGGCAAAGACCCTCCACCTACCACATGATTATGTATGAGCTTTGCATATTTATCAGCTGGAAAGTATAAGACAGGGGTAAAGGAGAGGAGGAGGAGTGAAAAAAGGCACAAACCCTAAGAGCAAAGGACCCCCCTGGGGAAGCAAACCCTGAGAGGAGCGAATACAGAGAGCATCCCTGAAAGTGAAAGGGGGGGGGGGTCTGAAGCAGACCAGCTCTCCCTGCTATCGAGAAGGGAGAAGACTAGGCCCAGAAACCAGAGAGACAAGGTGCCTACTCAGGTGCAGGGAGTAGGACAGAGTCTGAGATGATGAGGGGTAAGAAAAGAGCAAGTCCAGACAGCTGGCAAGTACCAGAGCCAGAAGCAAGTCTCTCTCTCTGGGATCACCTACCCACTCTGCCAGTACCAAGCCTAGGAAGCAAGTCCTTCCCTGCACACATTCCCCAGACCTCCAGCCAGTGTCTGCTTCAGAGGTAAACACAGGGATGTTGCCTGAAGTCTGACCAGGGGTAAGTAAGTTAGCCATAAGTATTAATATATTAAGCAGGCTAAGGTTTATGGCATTGTCGGTTACCACCCATGAGCAGAACTTTCTTTAGGGAAAACTGGTGTTTAGTGACCAGGATGTTAGAGACTGGAATTGTTGTTTTCTAAATGCTATATCATGCCAAATCTGATGATTAGGTCTGTTTTTGAGGAAAATACACATTCTTTTCCTGACTTAGGATAGCAAGTAAAGTGGGAGGGCAATTGTTAGTGTCCTGTAGCAGACAGGTCCCTGCACCCCTGAACTTGCTTACAACTTTACTAAGTGATTTACTAATTGAAATAAGTCATGAGGGTGATTAATAGCCCCCTGTAACTTGGAAGTATAATAAACCCATTGTTACCCAAATTGCTCTCTGTAGCTAGCCCATGCTAACTGGTAATCCAGTTTTGTTTCTGGCATTTTATGCTTCCTCCAAAATAGTTTGGGGTTTTTTCCTCATCTCTCTTTTCAGACTAAGGAGAGAGCAAGTAAACCATGGTACTGATCTACAGGTAACATTCCTACTTAGTTTTCACTGGAACCACCTTAACTATAGAAGTCAACAAATTTGACAATGAATCATCCATGAACATTAAAAAAAAAAACAAACAAACCTGTCTTTAAGCTGGCCCTTGTTTTAGAGTTCACTCTTCTCTAAACTTATTAACATTCACCTCTCTTCTTATTTGATAAAAAGCTTTTGAACCTCCCTGATATCCCAGATCCACTAATGGGCTGAACCTAAAAGAGATCAAGGAATGGTCTGATCAAGGGACCTCCACTAAGTTTAACTCTGCCACAACATTAAGAGATAAAAAAGCACTTGGAAACAAGAAAGAAAGAAAATGGCGTAAAGCCCCCTCACAGGCCTCACTCTCGGACTACAAACGCACACTCCATCTATACAAAAGTATCACACTGAAAACCAAAAGAGACTATTACGCCCGGAAGGTTCATCATCTAATCTTTGACTCAAAAGCTCTTTTTGCCTTCGTTTCCAGCCTCACTAAACCCATCGTGCCAGATATCCCACCCGAGCTAGCCCAGACAAAGGCTGATGAACTGGCTCTTCATTTCAACAAAAAAATATCTGATCTCCTTAACCAGCTGACTACAAATAACACTGATCCAGATAACACATATCTCCCCCAAAACAAAGACATCCAGCTTAACGCTTTCGAACCCATCACAATCACAGAGATACATTCAGTGCTAAAGAGAATGAAGCCATCATCACACCCATTTGATCAAATCCCCTCCAAAATGCTTCTTCTCATCCCTGACACTATAGCAAAAACACTGGCAGACATCATAAACTGCTCCCTATCTCATGGTATCTACCCAGATGACCTAAAAACAGCTTCAATCAAGCCACTGCTGAAAAAACCAAATCTAAATGCATGTGATCCCAACAACTTCCGCCCTATTTCCAATCTCCCATTCATAGCAAAAATCATGGATAGTTGGGTGTTTACCAATTTTTCTAACTACTTAGAGGACCACAGCATTCTTTCACCAAACCAATACGGTTTTCGCAAAGCTGCAAGCACAGAAACATTACTAATCTCTCTCACCGACTTCCTCATTTCTGGAATTGATAAAGGCCAAACATTTTTATTAATCCTCTTGGACTTCTCGGCGGCCTTCGACACCGTCAATCACACCCTTCTTCTAAAACAACTGGCGAACATTGGATTGACAGGTGCTACACTAAACTGGTTCAAAACATTCCTAGAAAACAGAGGATACAGAGTCAAAATTCACAACAAAGAATCCCAATACCACCATTCTAACAGAGGGGTGCCGCAAGGTTCATCACTCTCTCCCACGCTCTTTAATCTATACCTGTTACCACTATGTCAACTCCTTACAAAATTGAACCTGAAACACTTCCTTTTCGCTGACGACGTACAGATCGTGATTCCCTTAAAAGAAACAATTTCAAAAACAATGGAATTCTGGGACAGTTGCCTTCTACAAATTAAACCTCTTCTCACTAACCTAAACCTCATACTCAATGCTTCAAAAACAGAATTCTTGCTCATATCACCGGAAAACAATAACACACTTCAAAAACCACCCGCACTCCTGCAAACAGTCCACGTAAGAGATCTAGGAGCTATATTAGACAATCGTCTCAACCTTAAAACATTCATTAACCAAACCACCAAAGATTGCTTCTACAAATTACATATTCTGAAAAGAATTAAACCACTTTTTCACGCTCAGGACTTTAGAACTATATTGCAAGCAATAATCTTTTCCAAACTAGATTATTGCAACTCATTGCTACTAGGCCTCCCAGCTTCCTATACCAAACCCCTACAAATGGTTCAGAACTCTGCAGCCAGAGTCCTTACAAATTCCAGGAAAATGGACCATATCTCCCCTATCCTCAAAAACCTCCATTGGTTACCAATCCACTATAGAATCATGTACAAATCCATCAACATCATATTCAAGACCATTAACCAACACACGCATCTCGATCTACAAATACCATTCAAAAAATACACCTCCACCAGACCCATCAGGGAATACTACAAAGAGTCACTCCAAATTCCAAAAGCCAAAACCTTCCAACATAAAGCCTTGAGTCTCAGAGCCTTCTCGTCAGCTGGTCCAGCGTTGTGGAACTCCATCCCTCCTGATTTGAGACAGGAGCCATGCGCTCTAACATTTAAGAAAAGACTTAAAACTTGGCTTTTTAAAAAAGCATTTCCAAGCCTTGAATAAAGCCCTTACTCATCTTCATAAACTTGTTTACAATAACTGGATCTAATCAAGAATCCACCTACCATAAACTTATACTCATCTTTACCTGCTGAGGACTATCGTCTTTACCTGCTGAGTATTATCATATCATTACCTTGCACTACTGTGTCTTATTTATTTATTCTCTTGGTTACTCACTACCGTTTCATTTTATTATCATATCTTTCCAGGCACTACTGTGTCTTATTTATTCCCTTGATCACTTATTTTACCGTCTCTTATTTATGTACCATCACATGTATCCACATAGGCTTATTTATTTACTCTACTATACTATTTCATTAATTGGAAGAAATGTATATATTGCATTGTTCAATTTTCCCCCTATTCCAGCTCCAAGTTAATTTTCCCTGTTTTATTGTAACTTTCTCACACACGGTATTGATACACTGTATTTAAAGTTTCACAGTTTATTGGGAATATACGTTACGCTATGCTTTACACACATTGTTAATTGTAAACCGGGTTGATGTGATATCTGTCATGAAACTCGGTATAACAAAAATAATAAATAAATAAAATAAATAAATAAATAGCAAATCTGTATGGTCCTGCCTTATGTTGTAAGGAACTCCATAACTAAAGGCTTTGACAAATTATCAGCCTGAATATTAAAATCTCCTACTAATAACAAATTAAGGGAACATAAAAATAATAATGTAATAAAATTCAAAAGTGTATCCAAAGATAACCTAGGTAAGCCAGGCGGGAGGTGAATTACACCATAAGTCTAGTTCCCACATGAAATAACCACACACTTCTCCTCCCTACTTAATTTGAGGCAGAATTCTAACTGACAACTTCTCATTAAATAACCCCCCATCTCAGTGCCCCTCTCTAGCATGATGTAAATGAGAATACCCAAGGGGGCACACTTTTTTCAAACTAAAAGCAGCCTCTATATGCCATGTTTCCATTAAAAAAAAAAAAAAAAATCTGGACATCTTTCCAAAACTAGAGGAAGAATCAAATCCTCTTTACTTCTCACTGATGATGCATTAATATACATATTCTTAAAAAAAATAAATAAAAAAAGGGGGCCATATCATAATGCCTTTCACTATTTAAGGACCTTAAATTAGTCAACTGAGTATGACCCCCCTCCCCCTACTATACAGAGCCAGGTCTGACCAAATGCTCATTTCCCCCTACCTGAAATTACAGGGATTGAAGAAAAGAAAACAACAATAAGAAACTTAAAACTATCCTAGGCAACATAACAAATAAAATAATTAGCAGCAAATATACCAGGGAAGAGGCCTGCAAAAGGGCAGGCCCTTTGCCTGCAGCTCTTTGCCAGTGAGCCTGCTGGCAGCATGGCCTTTTTAATAGGCTTCAGGTCTCTGGAAAATGTTATCACTGCATGGATGGGGCTTCCAATCCCAGGAACACATCTATGCTTCCTCTTCAACAACAGTGAGTAGAATGAGGAAAGTTTGTCAGTGACAGCCTCTACATATTCATCCCCTTTACCTTTCGAGTTTCACAATCCCATTTTTGCACGTCCTTCTAGTATTAAAATATCTTTAAAAAAAAATGTTTCCCCCCCCCATTTTATTGTATTTGCCATTTTTTTTCCATTTGAATTTTTGCAATCCTGACTACTTTCCCAGCTTCTCTTAACTTTTCCAGATATTGTCACCTGTTTCCCTCTTTCTGGATTCTCTTGTAGTTTATGAACGCTAACCTTTTATCCCTTACCTATTCATAATTCTACTTTAGAAAACTATAGCGGCCTCTTTTTCCTCTTCCCTTTATTTACTTTTCTAACAAAAAGATAAGTTGCCCTTATGATATCTCCTTTTAGTTCTTCTACTTCCCTTAGATTTCCCCATCCAGCTAGCGACTCCTTGGGGTGCTCCCCCATTTTGAGAGTTAGTTTTCCTGAAGCTAGGATGCTCGCCTTAGAATGAATTCTCATCTCTTGCATCCTAATATTGAACCACACCATTCCAGTGGTCACTGGCTTCCAGATGATCATCCACTACAACATCAGAAATACAATCCCCCATTGGAAATCACCAGGTCTAGTATCGCACCCCACTCCTGTGTGGGTTCAGTTAACAGAATAATTCTCCTTGCAGAGAATCCACGATCTCCCTGCTTCTAGAAGGTACTACAGTTGAAATGTCCCAATCAACATCTGTAAGATTAAAATCGCTTAGTAGCAGTAGCACCTCCTCTTTTTCACAACAGTCCTGTGAATTTCCTCCTTTAAATCTCTATCTCCTCTGTGGTCTGTATGTTACACCAATATACTCTTTTTCCAGATTAACCCCCTCCTTACCTTGAAAGCCCAGCAATGCTGTTGCTTTAATACTGTTAATTATATATTCTGCCACGTTTCCTCCCTTCCTTCCTGAATAGATTGTAGCCGGGTATAACTATAATTCAGTCATGGTTTTCCATGTCCCAGTACTCCGTGACAGCTGCTATATATAAATCAACATCTTCCATGACTGCCTCTAGGTCTGGGACTTTATTCCCCATACTATGAACATTAATGTACATAGCTTTCCAAATACTATTTGCCCCCATATTTCCCATTTCTGAATGAGTATTTAATGTTTTACTTACCTTAGAGTTTTCTTTTCCCATCCCTGATGATTCTGGCTTAAAGCCCTTAGTAGGTTTGCCATTCTGTGTTGAAAGACACTGCATCCCCTTCTTCTACAAGTGGATCCCATCTCTGGTCAGCAATCCTTGAAATATCATCCCATGATCCAAGAAGCCAAAACGCTCACTTCAACACCATCTATAACGTCATTCATTTATCCCCAGAATATGAGCTTCCCTGCCTGGGCCTTTATCCTTAACTGGGAGGATTGAGGAGAATACCACTTGTCCATCTATCTGCTTTACCATCTCTCTCAGAGCTATGAAATCACATTTGATACAATCTCTGTGGTCCATAGCAGTTTCATTCGTGCTAACATGGATGAGCAGCATCAGATAATGGTCAGTAGGCCTGAGGATTTTCAGCAATTTTCCCATAATGTCTTGGATTTTAGCACCCAGCAGATGGCACACTTCCGGGGACAGCATGTCTGGTTGTGTATATATTATCTGACTTTGTACAACGGCGCTTCTCTGCAGATATACAAGGATATTTACAAATAATTTCTTTGAGGCAAATATAAATTTAATATTGCATATCCTTGGAAGACAGAGATGCAAGACCTTCAGTATAGGCAGGGCATTACTGTGTCTTACAGTCTCTTGTGAAAGCTGTATTATATAGTTTCAAATCATGCATAGAAAATGCTTGTGACGAGGATCACTTATGCAATATGACAGTGTAATAAGCTGACCTTCTCTAGCCTGAGAAATCTCCTCCCACCTTAAAAGTTCCTTTGTTTAGCATTGCTTTGATGTGCTCTGTTTCTTCTGAACTTCTTTATTCTGTTGATAGATCAGTCATTTCATCTCCAAGGGGCAGGGAGAAACTCTGATTTCAGTTGGAATCTCTTGGAGCCAGATAAGCAAAAGAATGCAGTTTCAGCCATCTGTCATCGATAACCTCCTGGCCTTTAATTATAGGCTTTGCAGAGCCTACAGGTCTTCCAGATATCTTCCAAATTCTTGAGTCTGAGGTCAGTGAAAGGTTCACTGTATACCAGCAGGTTCAGTTAAGGCAGATAGCAAAGGACTCTGGGACAAGCTGAGTGAGCCAAAGGCCTGAACCAAAATCTTCATATATCAGTTGGCAGATAATGGCCTCATGCTCCTCCAGAAGTGAGTCTCCAACAACCACTATGATCCACCACCTAGATGCAGTGGTTGCTGAACCCTCAGCTTTGGGGTTTGCATGTTCTGGTGATGCCTCATCATGGAGTGACATCTCTTCCATTTCCAGTGTAAGCAAGTTTTAGGGGTACAGGGATCTGTCTACTACAGGACACTTTCAGTTGCCCTCCTACCTTACTTCACGATCCTAAGCTCAGAAGAAAGACAATGTATTCTCTTCAGAAATAGACTTTTATTTATCATATTTGGCAGGATTTAGCATTTAGAAGATAACAATAATGCATGTCTCTGACATCCTGGCTACTAAGCACCATTTTACCCTAGAGAAAGTTCTGTACCATGGGTGGAGTTCACACATGCCATAAACTTTAGCCTGCTTAATATGTTAATACTTATGGCTAACTTACTTACCCCTGGTCCCGACCTCAGGCAACCTCCCCTGTGTACCTCTGAAGCAAGCTCCAGCTGGAGAGCTAGAGAATGTGGGTAGGCAAGGAGACTTAATTCTGGGATGGATTCTGGCAGAGCTACCGGCTGTCTGGGGCTTGCTTCTGGGTCCCTTCCTGTACTGGCAAAGCTTTTGGGTTGTTCTCAGCTCCCTGTCCCCTCAGACTGCTCACCACCGTCTCTCATCAGGGCATCTCCAGTCTCCTGGCCATACCTAATCTTCTCCCTCCTCGATAGCAGGGAGTGCTGGTCTGCTTCGGACTCCCCTTTTGCTCTTCCTTTCTGGGTCACTCTTCTTATTTCACCTTCAGGGTTCGCTCCCTTGGGGGGGATCCCTTGCTCCTTGTTTCTTATTTAGTCGTGTCCCCCCCCCCCATCTTATACTGTCCAGCTGATAAATATGCATAAGCTCACGCATAACCATGTGGTGGGTGGAGGCTCTTTGCTGCATTGCAGGCCTTTTCTCCGCTCCCCATTTCTTCAGGGAGTCTTGCCATGTTGCAGGTCTTTTTCCCCCCTCCCCATTTCTTCAGGGAGGGGGGAGAACTGCCACATCTGTATGCCAAACTGTTATGCCAGAGTGTTTTTCTCTGTCTGACTGCCCCCCCTCTCTTCCAAGGGTGCGGGTCTTTCTGACCTCTGGACTTGGTTCGCCAGTCCCTGACTCCAGCTTATGAGCTTAAGTTGTTCTGCTCTTTTTTTTTCTTCTTTTTTTTTTATTTAAACAGGCACTCACAAACAGGCAGATCTAGATAATGTATCCTTCCATGTAAAGTTCTCATCAGGGCAAAGCTTTTCTTTTTCCATTGAGACAATACATTTGGGGCCTGTCAGTATTTAACTGCATAGTTCTTGGTTATTATGATTCATATTTGCTGCTTTCAGTGGTAAAACATAGGATATCACCCTACACCAGGGCTGCACACCAGTTTTTCAGTTCAAGGGAAATTGGAGCTGTGGTTTGGGTGTAGTAGGTGTAGTAATCTGGGTTCAGCTGTCATATTGTGAACCAGTTTCACCTTTCACTCTGCTTGAGTTCTCCATCTTAGATGCCTTGAATAAGCATTTCATTGATGTAGTCCTCATTTTCCCGGATGCTTCTCAGTCTCGCCATCTCTTTTCTGAGGGATTCTTCTCTGCAGACATCTTTCACACTGAAACGGTTCCTTACTGTAGATCAAGACATCTATCTGGACAACAGTAGAACTGGAAACAGTGGCGACAGGTTTGCAATATTGTTTCCTGGCTCTCCTTCAGTTTCTGATAAGTTTCCGTACCTGTCGAAAGAAACAAGAAAGACCTGCCAAAGAGCCTACCTTTTTCTCACCTGTCCTGGAAGTAAAATTTAGCTAGCCAGTAGAGTTTAACTCACACCTCTACCGACAGAGACCCTGCTTGCAGTCCTGTTTTGAATGCTCACTTTCCTAGCATGTAGCCAGATGGACTCAGGATCAATGGGTAAATGCTCACTTAATACTTGGAAGTAATAAATGTCTTATCTTCTTCTTTCAGACTGTGCAGAATATATTTATAAATGTATGAGGAATACAGTTCTGGGTTGTTTGCTTTGTAGACTCCTGTTGGCTGAAAGTATAGAAGTAAACCAGAGCAACTAGTAATTATTGCCACAAGATCTAATATGATGCTACCAGTCAGCTCACAAGAAATTTTCTTAATGCGTTCTATTTGCAGAAAACACAAAATGAGGTAACCCCTTCCCTTCTACACATTCTTTTAAAGCTAAGTAGAAAAAATGCCTAAGAAACAAAAAAGCAATGCAAAACAATCCCTTTTTAAAAGAATGAAAAGCTATTAATAAAAATTACCCCCCTTCAGTAAGTTCTCCGAGGTTGAATTCAGCCAGAATATTTACCTGTTTTAGTTCACCTCCTACCATAAAGGACTACAATGAAGTCTGCACTGACAATGTAGCTTCTTACAGGACAAGCAGGATGGTTGTCCTCACAAATGGGTGACATCGAGGATGGAGCCCACCACGGAAAACTTCTGTCAAAGTTTAAACAGAACTTTGACTGGCCCCTACTGGGCATGCCCAGCAAGGCACTGACCCTGCAGCCAGCAGGGGTCTCCCTTCAGTCTTCTTTTTTCCGCGCAGCAGTTGCCACGCAGTGAAAGGAGCTCTCTTACCACGTTCCTGACAGGAATTCGGTATTTTTCTTTCCGAAGAAAATTTGCCCCTCAGGGGTCTCCCTTCGACAAATTTTTGTCACCTCCGCGGAAACCGGTAAGTTTTTTGCCTTTTTAATTCGACTACCGTCGAATTTGGCCCTTGAGGCCTGTTGGCAATTACCGAGCCCGCGACTAAATTTGGCCTTAAGCCATGGCGACGGGGTTCCGTCGATGCCCGGATTGTACCCGGACTATGTCAATCACAGACCCCCATAGGGTTTGTGTTTTGTGTTTGGGTAGTGAGCATGATGTCCTGACTTGCACCAAATGTGCCCTAATGACACCTAAGGGTCGCAAAGCCAGGATGGAGAAGATGGGGCTCCTCTTCCATGCACCCACCCCAACGCCATCGATAGCATCGACGTCATCGGAACCGGCACCGTCGAAGTTGCACCACCATCGTCAACCCTCCGGTGACCGTCCACCATCGATGACTTCTCGGCCGTCGACTCCTGTCCCCTCCCCGGATGAGCGAGGAGACCGGAAGGACAAGCATCGCCATCGACGGCACAAGTCTCGGCCTGTCGAGGATCCACAGTCATCGACCTCTGAACAAGCCGAGCCACCGACTAAGAGGCCTCGTTCAGACTTGGCACCGTCCACGTCTCGTTCGCAGGCATCGAGGAAACCCTCACCCTCTCGGGGTGTGGGAGCCGTGATCCCACCGGTTACGGTGGTCCCTCCGGCTCTGCCTCAGCCTCCCTCTCCCGTCGAGCCGGGTATTGTTACCCCTGGTCTCCGGGCAGAACTGGACCGGCTGGTCCAGGAGGCCATCGAGAAAGCGATGCAAAGATTCCAACCTCCATTGGCACCGTCTCCGGCACCGATTCCGGCACCGCCACCGGCATCGACCCCGGCACCGACTCCGCCACCGAGGAAGGAACCGACCACCGAACCTTTGGTGGAAGCGCTGGCACCGCTACTACAACGTATGGAGGCACTTGTACATGCCCTCCCATCGATAATTCCAGTAGCACCGACAGCACCATCGTCTCCGACTGGATTTTCATCGGCGGGAGAAACACCGTTCCTGATTCCCCCTTCCGGGGTGGTCCCATCGGTGCCTTCTCGAATATCTCCACCGATTTATCCTTTGGCTCCATCGGTTCCAAGACCGGCACCGACTCCATCGGCAGCACCGAAACCCTCGATGCCGTTCCCAGTACCGATTGTACCACCGGTTCCTCCAAGGTTTCCTTCGATGCCTTCGGATCCTCAACCAGGTCCATCGGGGCTTCAACCCCCAAGTGATCCCTATGATACCTGGGGTGATGATACATCTTCTGACACAGATTTACCATCACCGCCTTCTCCTACAGAGAGTAGAAAAAGATCTCCTCCAGAGGATCTCTCCTTTATTAATTTTGTAAAGGAGATGTCCGAAATTGTACCTTTTCAGCTGCAATCTGAGACCGATGACAGACACCAGATGATGGAACTGCTTCAATTTTTGGACGCTCCAAAAATCATCGCTTCCATCCCCATTCACCAGGTGTTTCTCGATCTCTTAAAGAAAAACTGGGAATCTCCTTCATCTGTATCGCCAGTTAACAAGAAGGCTGACTCCACATACCTCGTCCAGTCAGCACCAGGCTTTCAAAAGCCTCAACTGGATCATCGCTCTGTTGTGGTGGAGTCCGCACAAAGAAAAGCCAAGCGTCTCAAGCTACACTCCTCCACTCCGCCGGTCAAGGACAATAAATTCCTAGACAGTGTGGGACGGAAAGTGTACCATGGAGCTATGCTGATTTCTCGCATAGCCTCATATCAACTCTACATGACGAAATATAACAGAGCCATCCTTAAACAGATGCAAGATTTTGCTGACACATTACCTGACCAATACCAGCCACAGCTTCAGGCCCTTCTTAATAAAGGATTTGAAGCGGGGAAGCACGAGATCAGAACGGCTTATGACATCTTCGATGCCTCCACAAAGGTTTCAGCTACTGCCATCTCGGCCAGACGTTGGGCTTGGTTAAAGTCATCCAACCTTCGCCCAGAGGTCCAGGATCGTTTAGCGGATTTACCCTGCTTAGGGGACAATTTGTTTGGAGAACAAATTCAGCAAATAGTAGCTGAATTGAAAGATCACCACGAGACGTTGAAACAACTTTCTTCTGTTCCGTCTGAGGTTTCCTCCAAACAACCACTTAAGAAGGACTCTAAGAAGTCGTTCTTTCGGCCACGCCGTTACTACCCTCCATCGGCCAGGCCTCGTCCAGCTCGATCCTCTACTAGGCCTCAGCCGCGTCAGCCTAGGAAACAAAGGCCTACTGTAGCCCCTCCTCCTGGGCCTGCGGTTGGCCTTTGACTCCCCTGTAGGGAACACATGCCAAACCCCTCTTCCAGACATTCCTGTAGGAGGTCGACTGTACCATTTTCTACAACCTTGGTTGCAGATCACCTCAGATCAGTGGGTGCTAACAATTATCGCACAGGGTTACCACCTCAACTTCATAACTCTTCCGGCAGACTCCCCGCCTCTTCAAGCATGGAGTCTATCCACCCATTTGGCTCAATTACAACAGGAAGTGTCTCTTCTTCTGAAATCAAATGCTATAGAACCCGTTCCTCCCTCTCAACGAGGCAAGGGATTCTATTCCAGATACTTCCTAATACCAAAGAAATCAGGGGGACTACGTCCCATTTTGGACCTTCGAGCCCTCAACAAATACCTTCAAAAAGAGAAGTTCAAAATGGTAACCCTAGGCGCGCTGCTCCCTCTGCTACAAAGAGGGGATTGGCTGTGCTCTCTCGACCTCAAGGACGCTTATACCCACATTGCGATCACACAATCCCATCGCAAATATCTGCGGTTTCTCGTAGGCCACGACCATTATCAATACCGTGTCCTACCTTTCGGTCTGGCTTCTGCCCCACGAGTCTTTACCAAATGCCTCGTAGTGGTAGCAGCATTCTTAAGGAAGGAAGGTGTCCACGTCTACCCCTACCTGGACGATTGGCTAATCAGGGCCTCCACCCAACAGATAGCTCAATCTTCCCTAAAATTGACAATTCAAACACTCCTTTCCTTAGGGTTTCTTGTCAATTACGAGAAATCTTGCTTAGTCCCGTCTCAAACCTTATTCTTCATTGGAGCAGACTTGGACACCTTACAGGCAAAGGCTTACCTTCCTCTTCAGAGGGTCCACACCCTAATGTCCCTGGCTCGCCAGCTCCAGTCTCAGAACACTGCCACGGCTCGCCAGTTCCTCATTCTCCTAGGACACATGGCATCCTCGGTTCAAGTCACTCCCATGACCCGACTAGCCATGAGAGTAACACAATGGACTCTACGACACCAATGGATTCAAGCTTTTCAGCCTCTGTCCTCCATAGTCACAGTCACACAAGCACTGCGCCTATCCTTAACCTGGTGGACGACTCAGGTCAACCTCCTTCAGGGCTTACCTTTTCTTCCACCGGACCCGCAAGTAATCCTAACCACCAACGCTTCTCACATCGGTTGGGGAGCCCATGTGGACGACTTTCAAACCCAAGGGTTATGGTCCAAAGAGGAAGCCGAACACCAGATCAATTTCCTGGAACTTCGAGCAATCCGCTATGCGCTCCGCACCTTCAAAGATCATCTCGTTCATCAGATAATCTTAATCCAGACGGACAACCAAGTGGCCATGTGGTACATAAACAAGCAGGGAGGCACAGGCTCCTTCCTTCTGTGTCAGGAAGCTGCGCAGATCTGGGCGGAAGCCCTCTCCCACTCCATGTACCTCAGGGCCACTTACCTGCCGGGAGTAGACAATGTATTGGCAGACCAGCTGAGCCGTGTCTTCCACCCACACGAGTGGTCACTCGATCCTCTGGTAGCGACCTCTCTGTTTCACAAGTGGGGTTCTCCCCGCATAGACCTCTTTGCGTCCCCTCAGAACCACAAAGTGGACGATTACTGCTCTCTCATTCGGAGCCAGCACTCTCGGCCGAGGGATGCATTCTCCCTCAAGTGGACAACCGGTCTACTCTATGCATTCCCTCCACTCCCTCTTGTGTCAAAGACTCTCGTGAAGCTACGCCACGACAGAGGAACCATGATCCTGATAGCACCTTACTGGCCACGCCAAGTATGGTTTCCAATACTCCAGGATCTCTCCATCCGCAGGCACATTCCTCTGGGAAAGGACCCGCATCTGCTCACTCAAAATGACGGATGCCTCCTCCATCCCAACCTCCAAGCCTTGACCCTGACGGCATGGATGTTGAAAGGTTAGTCCTTCAACCATTTAACCTTTCAGATTCCGTTTCTCGAGTCCTGATAGCTTCACGAAAGCCTTCCACAAGAAAGTCTTACTCATACAAATGGAAAAGGTACACATCATGGTGCACTTCTCAGTCCCTTGATCCCCTTTCCTGTCCAATCTCCAAATTCTTGGACTATTTATGGCATCTCTCTGAATCAGGTCTTAAAACCTCTTCTATCAGAATGCATGTCAGTGCGGTAGCCGCCTTCCATAAGGGTATTGGGGGTAATCCTATTTCAGTGCAACCCCTAGTAACACGCTTTCTTAAGGGCTTACTCCATCTAAAGCCACCCTTGCGTCCTCCGGCCCCCTCCTGGGACCTTAACCTGGTTCTTGGTCGTCTAATGAAACCTCCTTTCGAACCTCTGCACTCCTGTGACTTGAAATATCTCACTTGGAAAGTGTTATTCCTTTTGGCTGTTACTTCAGCTCGCAGGGTTAGTGAATTACAGGCCCTAGTTACCTATCCGCCTTACACTAAGCTCCTGCAGGACCGGGCGGTACTCCGCACTCACCCTAAATTTTTACCTAAGGTAGTTTCGGAGTTCCATATCAATCAATCTATCGTACTACCTATCTTTTTTCCCAGGCCCCACTCCAACTCTGGAGAGCAGACCCTGCATACCCTAGACTGTAAACGGGCTCTAGCTTTTTACCTAGACCGTACAGTTTCCCACAGGAAGAGCACTCAATTATTCGTCTCTTTCCATCCTAATAAGTTGGGACAACCTGTGGGTAAGCAGGCTCTTTCTTCCTGGTTGGCGGACTGCATTTCTTTTTGCTATGAGCAAGCTGGCATTCCTTTTCAAGACCGTGTTAAAGCACACTCTGTGAGGGCCATGGCGACGTCAGTGGCACACCTTCGATCGGTGCCGCTTCCTGACATCTGCAAAGCTGCAACCTGGAGTTCTCTCCATACTTTGCAGCCCATTATTGTTTGGACAAGGCTGGAAGACAGGACTCCATCTTCGGCCAGTCTGTCTTGCGTAACCTTTTTCCAACCTGATGTACCAACACCCTTCCACCTACCCGGTAGGGTGCGGATGCCCTTTCCCAAATTTCTCCTCAGTTGTTGTGCCTGCTGCACACCGTTGGGTACATTTGGTGCAAGTCGGGACATCCTCAGCTCGGTACTCACCCATTTGTGAGGACAACCATCCTGCTTGTCCTGTGAGAAAGCAAATGTTGCTTACCTGATGTAACAGGTGTTCTCACAGGACAGCAGGATGTTAGTCCTCACGAAACCCGCCCGCCTCCCCGCGGTGTTGGGTTCGTTTTATTTTTACTTTCTAGGCACTGCCTGTAGCTTTGAAAATCAGACTGAAGGGAGACCCCTGCTGGCTGCAGGGTCAGTGCCTTGCTGGGCATGCCCAGTAGGGGCCAGTCAAAGTTCTGTTTAAACTTTGACAGAAGTTTTCCGTGGTGGGCTCCATCCTCGATGTCACCCATTTGTGAGGACTAACATCCTGCTGTCCTGTGAGAACACCTGTTACATCAGGTAAGCAACATTTGCTATCTCAAAGGAAGAAAAGTAACTCACATTCAACTTTATAAAAACAACCTTGCTCATGACCTGCTCTTCTATCATCAGATTTGTTTAGTCTTCTGGAAAGACGGCTTGGCACAGTCTAGTCTCGCCCTCGTAATATTACAAAACCACTTTTGTAAGAGTCCCCAGTTGTCCCATAATATTGTGAGGCGGGGATTGTACTGAATATCATGGTGTCTTCATCTGTATGTAAACAAACCTCTCCTCTATAAATCTGTGACCAGCACAGAAATTTGAAAGGTGATTGAGAGAAAAGCCTCAAACATAAATGACTTATGAAAACTATTGCCTTTAAAAATATTCCAGGATGCTTCTCTCAACTTTATTTTAGAGGGGTCATGCTTTGAACTATACATTGAGCAGAGTTCTGTGTGCTCAGGACTGTGATTTGGGAAATGTGCTGAGCTGAATAAAGAAGTCTCTTCTATGTAAACTTGTAAAATACCACCACCCCCCCCCCCCCCCCCCACCCTCCATATACTTTCAGCTGGCAGGAGGTGACCAGAGATTTTATTTTCCTGTTCTCAGTAGAGATTCTGAAGGCTAACTAGTTTGCTTTCTGGCTGGGACTCCGTGCCAGGCTCCCACATTTGTTTTGAGTTTGAGCATCTCTTGGTTGAATTCCTGACTCTTGAACTACCTGTATTTCTTTAACTTTGTCATTCTAATTTCAAATATTAGTGCAGTGATTGGGGGCAAAATTGTTAACATGGAAGTCTATTTTTTCAAAGCCATTTATGTAGGTAAAATTGCTGTCTGAAAATTCCCCTCCTCCCATACGGCTGAGAGTATGTCCATATGTTTAGCTTCATTTGGGAAGGCATTTTGGGACAGAATCAGAAAATAATGTACATAGATGATGATTTCAAGTCTGTGTGTTATTTTAAGTAGAAAATCCATCCCCACACAAAGCTGGTGCATGTTTCAAAGCAAAAATATACACGTACTTTCTCCTTGAAAATTGGTGCAAAATCTGGGGTTAAAATATACCCGGGGACTTTGTTCCAATGTGGACAGTTGGAAAATTGCCCCATAGGATAAAATCAAAATAGAACTCCTCTGAATTCTGCATATTGCTTTTGGGTTATTTGCATATTTTTTTTTATTATAGGGCCAGGTCATAATGAACTTGCCTTCCAGCCTCCTATCTCCAATCATCCTGGTAAGTAGATCAGTTTTTGGGTTAGCTGAATTCTTTGTGTGTTGTCACTTTTCTTGAAAGCATCCGGTCCTCTAGCTTTTTGATAACAAGTCCTTATGATGTTTAACTTCCAAATGTCTGTTAGAAGACACGATGGTAATATGTAAGAAAGTGCAGAGAAGGGTGACCAAAATAAGGGGCATGGAACAGTTGCCCTATGAGAAAAGGCTAAAGAAGTTAATGCTGTTCAGTTTGGAGAAGAGACGACTGAGGGGGGGATATGATAGAAGTCTACAAAATTATGAAAGAACTTGAACAAGTTAATGTAAATTGGTTATTTACTTTCTCAGATAATAGAAGGATCAGGGGGCACTCCATGAAGTTAGCAAGTAGCTCTTTTAAAACCAAAGAAAATAATTTTTCGTTCAGCACATAGTTAAACTCTGGAATTAATTGCCAGAGGATGTAGTTACAGCAGTTTAAAAAAAAAAGAGATTTAGAAAAAGTTTGGATTAGTTTCCTAGAAGATAAATCCATAAACTGCTATGATGGTAATTAATAAGCAATAGTAGCTTGTGATCTCATGTTTGGGTACTTGTGACTTGGATTGGCCACTATTGGAAACAGGAAACTGTGTTTATGGACCCTTGGTCTGATCCAGTATGGCAATTCTTATGTATGTTCCTTTTTTTTTTTTTTTTTTTTTTTTATTTATCAATTTTACAATTTTAATTCAAGAATACTTGAAATTGAAATGCATACACTACACATACTTCAAATCATTAAGTAAATATCAACTCACAATAGAAATCCTAACATTTCCATTTAATAATAATATTTCAATTACAATCCTTACTATAAAGATCTGTGTAGTCATATTTTTTAGCCCACAATATGGATCCAAGATTCACACAACCTTAAGAAAAATTTTATACATCAGTAATCAAATATAGGGTGAGTTATATTTCTAATAGACCTTTTAGCACACCTTTAAAAGTTTACATGTCAAGTTATAGGAGAGGAAAATGCAACAGAACTTTTTTTACTAGCAATAAAAGATGTTAATTGAGGAGGCTGAAAAAACATATAAGAATTGCTTTGAAACTTAACCAAGCACTTGCAGGGGAACTTTAACAAAAACAATCCACCCATTTCCAGCACTTGTGGCTTTAACAGCAGAAATTGTTGTCGCCTTTTCTGCGTCTGCCTCGAGAGATCAGGGAATATCTGAACTTTAAGGCTAAAGAAAGTTTCAGTTCGATGAGAGATGTATTTCTTAAAAACCCATTCTCTATCAGATTGGAGTAGAAAAACTACTATCAAAGTTGCTGGTACAGCCACACTTTCTTCCGATTGTTCAAGCAATTCTGAGATATTCATAGTTGGTGTTTCTCTGGGGATCAGTATCTGAAAATTATCTAAATCAGACTCAGTACTTTTTTTTTTGTGGGATATAAAAGACTTTTGATATGATAGGAAGAGTTTCTTCAATAATTTTTAAATTTTCAATCATGTATTTCCTCCATAGATCTTTAGCCGCCATATATGGCAGTTTTGGGAAATTAATGCATCTCAGATGTCTTGCACGCATTTGATTATCCAAATTTTCCACTTTCTGATGAAGGATTTGATTTTCCTTAATTAATTCACTTTGTAAATTATTCAAACTTTCCATTTTCACATCAATGGTTTGTAATTTCTTCGTTTTTTCCATAAGCTCTTTTTCAACATTCAACATTTTAATTTCTAGATTTTCAACAGATTTAGCAGTTGACAAAATCTGGCGCTGAATATTACTGTTTGTTTCTTTTATTGCTTCCCAAATAGTCTGTAGAGTAAAAGTTTCTGGTCTTACCAGCTCTGCAAGTTGAACCGGACCTTGAGAAGTTTCACCAACGCTAGTGGAAATCCCCTCTCTCGGATTTCGTAGGAGTTCTGGCGTCTCCCCTCTCTCCACTTGCTGATCCACTTCAAGTGTTTCTCCCGACTCTGAACCCCGATGTAATACCGTGGGGAGACTTCCTTCCGACAACTTAGGCTCTAGAGCGGATATCTCAGAGGCACCTAATTGTTGTACCTCTGGTTCTGCTCTTTGTTGTTCGGCGTATCTCTTCGCAGGGTTTTCAGGCGGGCGTCTATCCTCCGGCGAGAATATCAATGACTGCTCAGGGCTGCTTCCGAACTCATCTTCTCTCCGATCCGCTGCCAGCGAGCTCCTGCCTGGAGTATCAACTCCCCGGCGTATGTGTGCGTCCATTGGTCCCAAGACCGCAAGAGCCGAGGGGGGCTCTAGAGCTAGCCGCTCCCTCGCTCTCTTCTTGCGGCCAGAATGCGGCATCAAACAACGGTAAGGCAAACTGAAAGGAGAGACGCTCACACACGTCTTACCTCTCCGCCATCTTGGATCACAAACCCAACCAATTCTTATGTATGTTCTTATGTTTTTTGTGTGACCTTATTACTAGGGCCTTGGTTGTGCCTATTTTATTTGTTCTCTCCTTGCCTTTCCTAATTTTTAACATTGAAACATAGGCTGTGAGTACAGATAAAGGACCATTAGGGCTATAATCTGCTCTTTCATTCCATGGTCCCTAACTTTTTTTGTAACTAGGAAACCTCTGCTTATCCCAGGCTTTCCAGAATTCCATTACTGTTTTTTGTCTTCACTTCCACCAGGAGGCTGTTCCATGCATCCATCACCTTTTCTATGAAGAGATGTTCTCCCAGGACAAGCAGGATGGTAGTCCTTGCATATGGGTGACATCATCAGATGGAGCCCTGTTACGAAAAACGTTTGTCAAAAAGTTTCTAGAACTTTGACTGGCCCCTACTGAGCATGCCCAGCATGCCACTAACCCTGCAGCCACCAGGGGTCCTCCTTCAGTCTCTCTGTTTTCATGCAGCAAGTTGCCTCGCGCTTAGGAGCTCTGTGAGAAATTCTCACAACTTTTCCTCACGGAACTTTCGAAGTTTATCTTCATAAAATTACCCTCACCGGTGTCTCCCATCGACATCCATTCCCTCTGGCACTCGGTAAGTGAATTCCCCGTGTTTTTGCTGTCTATTCCCGGCAGCATTCTTTCGGTGCCCGACAGTCATCGATTGCATGTGTGTCAAATTTTGTAATGGGGATCGGATTTAGAAAATGCCCCGAATGTCAGAGGACCATGTACATCACAGATCCGCACGAAACTTGCGTTTTATGCTTAGCACCCTCGCACGACGTTCATTGGTGCCAGAGTTGTGCACAGATGATCCCTAAGGGACGCCGTGCTCAATTGGAGAAAATGGAGCCGCTCTTTGGTTCATAGCGTGCTGCTTCATCGTCTCCAACTCGAGCACTGCAGACCAAAAAGGGTCCATCGACCTCTGGGACGCCTAGTCAACAGCATCGCGGACCGGAAGACTGTCCGTCACCAACCCCCTTCAAGGACATAGGCATCATCATCCTCTGCGCCAGAGAAAGATCGGGCCGAGCATCAAGGGAAACACCGGCACTGACATGAGTCCCCCGTCCTGTGCCGGCACAGATTCTACAGCGGCATTTACAGCTATCGAGCCACCTACGAAGAAGACCCGAGGAGAGGAGGCCCCATCCTCCTCTGGACCCCGGTCCACGAGGCGTTCCCCACCGATATCTGTGCTGAGTACTGAACCTCCACAGATCACTGTGGAGGAGTCGGTAATGCCTAGCCTGCCTCCTACCTCAGGCACAAGGCTATCCATGCCAGCCTCAAAGGGGGAATTGGACAAAATTGTCCAAGAGGCAGTGTTAAAAGCCCTTCAGGGCATCTATTCTCCACTGGTGCCGGCCCCTATACCGACACCGCAGTTGGCACCCTTGATGTTCACACCGCTTTTCAAGTGCCTAGATATGCTCATCGGTGCCGTATTGAACCATCTTATGCCACATGACACGCTGGCATCGAGTCATCCATCAAGGCCTCCGCAGGTCCCGATACCCATACCGGGTTCCTTGGAGGAAGATGCGGTTTCCAGCCAGATCTCTCCATGAGAGCCACCGATGCCGGAACCTACACCGGGACCATCGGGGATATTGAGGCTTAAGCGTACTTAATTCGCTTCAGCTCCATCAATGCCCTTACAGCCTCCATCGAAGCCATTCTGCCATCCATCGAGGCTTTCCCGACCTCTTGGATTTGAAGTGCTTCCTCCCTCAGGAGGTCCACAAGGAGAGGGGGAAACTCCCTATAATCCTTGGGAAGGTGAATTCTCCGATGATGCTTCACACACTTCCGAGGAATTGCTCTCGGAGCCTTCACCCCCAGAAGAGAGATGACGTTCTCCTTCAGAAAACCTCTCCTTTGCCAGTTTTGTCAAGGAGATGTCTGAAACAATTCCCTTTCCATTAGTTACGGAGGCAGACTCTAGTCACCAGATGGAGTTTCTGCAATTCAATTTGTGGATCCTCCAAAAGAAATAATGGCAATACCAGTACACTAAGTACTTCTGGATCTTCTACACAGAATCTGGGACCACTCAGGTACTGTACCACCAGTCAATAGGAAAACTGATGTGACGTACCTGGTGCAACAAGCTCCAGGCTTTCAGAAAAGTCAACTGCCCCAACACTCTGTAGTGGTAGAGTCTGCACAGAAAAAAGCTAAAAGGTTGTGTCCACATTCCTCTGCTCCTCCTGGTAAGGACCAAAAAGCATTGGATGCATTGGGATGCAGAGTCTTTAAGGGGTCAATGTTGATAGCACGAATAGCATATCAGTTGTATATACAATCTTACTTTAGTTGCAACTATTGTAAATAGATCCATCTGTAAATAAGTTCCTTCTATCTTGACGGTTGTTTTTTACTCTCTATTTCACGCTACCTATTTTTTCCCTCTCTTCTCCTGTCTCCCTTACCCCTCTCCTCTTTCTGGCCTGCTCCCATCCCCTGCCCCCTGTTCGTTGTAATTCCTCCTTATTTTGATTTACTTGTAAACCGGCGTGATGTGCCATACGAACGTCGGTATATTGAAAGTTGTTAAATAAATAAATAAATATAACCCAATACAACAGAGATCTGTGGAAAAATGTGCAAGAAATTGCCAAAACTTTACCACAGCAGCAACAAGAGTTCCTAACTTCCATTCTACAGAAAGGACTAGAAGCAGGCAAGCACGAGGTCAGAGCTGCTTATGACTCATTTGAAACAGCATCTAGAGTCTCAGCAGCAGGCATTAATGCTAGATGCTGGGCCTGGCTTAAAGCTTTAGACCTACACCCAAAAGTACAAAATAAACTTGCAGATCTTCCTTGTACAGGAGACAAGATGCAGTGGCCCAATTAAAGGTCTATCATGACACCCTGCGTCAATTGTCCTCTGTTTCCCCAGATGTACCCTCTGATGCCCGCAGGGGATCATGAAGGGACGTCAGGAAACAATTTTACAGACCAAGCAGGTATGTATTTATGTATTTCAAGTGAAGTATCAGGCTTAATTGATTCGGATTAGTAACCGCCATAACAAGCAAGCTACTCTCCGCTTTTTTGTGAATGCAAATCCTTGTTTCCACATTTCCTCTTGCCGTTGAAGCATAGAGCAATGTTGGAGTCACATTAACTGTGTGTATGTTTATTGAATAAGGGTATTATCTCCAGGTAGTAGCCGTCATTCCCACAAGCCACCCTCTCTTCATTCACATCCTGTAGACTTTATGGATCCACAGTGTTTATCCCATGCCCCTTTGAAGTCTTTCACAGTTTTGGTCTTCACCACTTCCTCCAGAAGGGTGTTCCAGGCATCCACCACTCTCTCTGTGAAGAAATCCTTCCTGACATTGGTTCTGAATCTTCTTCCCTGGAGCTTCAAATCGTGACCCCTTGCTCTGCTGATTTTTTTCCAATGGAAAAGGTTTGTCGTTGTCTTTGGATCATTAAAACCTTTCAAGTACTGAAAGTCTGTATCATATCACCTCTGCTCCTCCTTTCCTCCAGGGTGTACATATTTAGATTCTTCAATCTCTCCTCATAAGTCATTCGATGAAGACCATCCACCTTTCTGGTCGCCCTTCTCTGGACTGCCTCCATCCTGTCTCTGTCCCTTCGGAGATACGTTCTCCAGAACTGAGCACAGTACTCCAGGTGAGGCCTCACCAAGGACCTGTACAAGGGGATAATCACTTCCCTTTTCTTACTCGATATTCTTCTCTCTATGCAGCCCAGCATTCTTCTGGCTTTAGCTATCGCCTTGTCACATTGTTTTACTGACTTCAGATCGTTAGACATTATCACCCCAAGGTCTCTCTCCTGCTCCGTGCACATCAGCCCTTCACCCCTCATCGAATACAGTTCTTTCGGATTTCCATACCCCATATGCATGACTCTGCACTTCTTGGCACTGAATCTCAGCTGTCATATCTTCGACCACTCTTCCAGCTTCCTTAAATCCCGTTTCATTCTCTCCACTCCTTCCGGCGTGTCCACTCTGTTGCAGATCTTAGTGTCATCCGCAAAATGTCAAACGAAACAAAACAAGGTTTACGATGGTATCATTGGGCACCAAACTTCCTCTGGTGTATCAGTGAGACTAGATCTGCTCTGTAAACCTTCATAAACATATGCTTATTGCATGTATACACTACTACTATTCCATGTCGCTTCGACATCCGAATAGTTTAAAGAGCTTGGCAGTACTGACTGCACAATTACTATGAGATGTCACATATTTCTCAGTACCTGCACACCTGTCATAAAACAGCTAGTGCAGATATGTACCCTCGGCTCACTCAGGTTCCCTCATGTGGATACTGTACTCATGGGAATTTCTGATTCTTTATCCGAAATCCCACTCAACACTGTCTTCCCATCTCCTCTTTTGGGAGCTGATTTACACCTTACAATGGCCAAAGGGTTCTTCCCAATAATTGTGCAGGCACGCTGTCCAACCTTGCCAGCTACTCACAATCGAATGACAACCTTGATTCACCTACTGATGTAGCTAAAATATATACTTTCAACAGTTCATGTCACTACACTGGCACAAATGGTCAGAAGCTTGACATATTGGACTTTCAGTCTCAGTGTCGTCATGAGTGGACACAAGGCCAATCTAATTACAGGTCTACCCTTCAGGCAAACAACACTAGGGAGACCTACACTATGGACATCTCCATCCTACATTGGAGTGCCCAGGTCGCAGGCCTTCAAACTCCATACTTACCTATGGCCCCGAGTGCCCTGTTAAGGCTGTTTTCTGGAGTTTGGATGAGTCAGTACGTTCTCTAGGCATTCAAGGAGTGCCTCTCCAAACAGGTAGTCTTCATTCACATAGACCACCAGATTGCACTTAAATGCTTGAACACACATGGCAGCTCAAGCTCTTATCACCTCTGCCAGAAAATGTCCTAGCGATCCGACTCAGCTGACAATTCCAGCCTCTTGGGTGTTGCTTGGATCCCTCTGTCGCAAGCAGAACCATCCACCAATAAGGTTGATCGGCTATCTATCCTTGCGTCCCATCTGAACCACAAAATGGATGCTTCTGCTCCCAACACACGGACAGAAGAGCACCATCCATGGATACCTTAGCTCTTCCTCGAAACATAGGTCTGCTATACATGTAGCCTCAGATGCCACTCATAGCAAGACTTATTTATTTATTTTGGACTTTTATAATACCGGCATTCATGTAGAAAATTTACATATCATATCGGTTTACAGTGAAAACACAAAAGTTGCAAATAGCATTACATAGAACAGGGTGACATGGAACTGAGAATAAGGGATCAAAAACAAAGGTAGATAATGACAACTGAAAAAGTGTGAGCCACGTGAGGATTAGAATGACTCTTAAACAATATCAAATCAAGAGAAAAACATGATAAAGATGCAATGATAAAAAGCCTATAAGATAAACAAATAGTAAGATCAAATTATATACTAAAGCAATGAGAATAAATATACAATGATAATAAGGCATTAAAGAAGTCAGAAAGTATGTTCAGTCTAGACCAAGCCAGATGGCAGACTTGTGAAGCTGCAACATGCCGAAGGCTCCATGAATATCATGGAGCCTTCGAACGGTGCCACATCTACTTCCATCATTCTGGTGCTGTTTCTCGGGTCCTTGTAGCTTCACGGAAGCTTTCCACACGGAAACCTTACCGCTCTACATGGAAGAGGCTTTCCTGGTAGTGTACACAGAAGGGCTTTATTCCTTTCTTGTCCACATCGCACTTAGTACACTATCTATGGCAGATCTTCAACTGTGGTCTCCAGACTTCCTCTGCTCAGTTAGTTCAGTGCCATTTGCTATACCTCTTATTGGTATAAGGGATGTTCCATATCGGTTCAATCCCTGGTGAGTTGCTTCATAACAGGCTTACCTCAGCTTAAGCTTCTTCTACAGCTATCAGTCATGGCATACCTCAGTACTGTAGTCCTTGCACTACAGTCCTGCGAGTTTAGATGTCTTGCTACAAAATTCTTTCCTAGTAACCATAACATCTACTCGCACTGCTGGTTTACTCACTGCCCTCGTGGCATATTCCCCATGACCTGGTAGTTCTCCGCACTCATCTGCATACCTTCTTCAGATGGTAACTGATTTCCACAAAAATCAGTCCATTCTCTTCAAGGAACTTACACTTACTCGAGTAATCGACCTTTACACATCTTAGGCTGTAGAATGCAGCTTGCATTTTATATGCACGCTCTGCAGTCCACATGAAATCCATCTGACTCTTGTTTCTTTACTAAGACTAACCGCGGGTTACGGTGGATAATGACACCTTACTTCACTTGTTTCAAACAAAGCATTGCATTCTGCCATCAGCAAGCGGACCCTCTGCTTCTAGGACAAGTGAAGGTATTTCATCAAGACCATGTCAACATCAGTAACATACTACTGTCAATACCGACTGCCAACATCTGTGGAACTGCAACATGAAGTTATCTCTACTCCTTCGCAGTCCACCAATACCTAGACAAAGCAAAACGACACCATTCTGGCTTTGTCCTATCTGTACTAAAGAGTTTCTTCCACCTGTGAAACCCAACTTGTCCTACTACGACCTGTTGTGAATTTCAGGCTAACTCATTGTTGCCAACAGCACCCCAGTTGTTGTGCCGGTTGCACATGTTGGGTGCTGCTTGGACTAATTCTGATGAGTCAGCCTGTAGCTTGCTATTCACCCATATGTGAGGACTAACATCCTGCTGTCCTGAGAGAATACCTGTTACAGGTAAGCAACTCTGCTTTCTCTGGTGGTGTTCCTTATTCTACCCCTGAACTTCTTATCGTGACCTCTTATTCTAGAGCAGTCTTTCTTCTGAAAAAATGAATCCTTCATATGCTTGATTAATATCTCTTCTGTCAGTCCGCTGTCTCTCCTCTCCTCTAGGATATAGTTAGGTAATTAGTTTTCAGTTCATCTGGCCTTTGGTGCAGACTCTGCACAGTTTTGGTAGTCTTTTTCTGGACTACTTTCAGACTGTCTGAAACTCTTTGGAGGTATTTTCAGTATGGGACACAGTATACTAATGAGGTCTCCCCAATAACCTGTACAGAGGTATTGCCTCCTTTTCGCTGAAGGCAAAGCGGTTCATTTAATTCACACAGGTGGCTGATCTGATGGCACTGATGGAAAACGGATTTTCAGATTTAAAAAGACTCAGATTCCCCTGAATGTGCACAGAAGCTCCTGTGTTCCTGCAGTCACCTGGCATGCCTCAATTAGTCTTTTTTTTTTTTTTTTTTTTTTTTGCTAACACTCATGGTCATACTTCAGAGATCTACTCTGTTTTCTTTGCCCAAGCAGTTTTTGACAGATATTTCCTTTTTCCAGCTTCCCTTCTATTTAGGTGTGCCATGTGGTGTGTATTCATTTTTTATAGTTTCCAGATAGGTTTTTTGATTTTTGCTTCATCTATCTTCCTGTCAGTGGACGAAGGGGGGTTCAGTGGTTCAAAAATTGCCCAGATTGTGGAAAGATGCCCATCGCTGACCATCACAAGACCTGCTGTAATTGTATGGGACAAGAACCTGATGTGTTTATCTGCCGCATCTGCTCCAGGATGTCTGAGAGCCACCAGTTTTTGATAAATGATAAATCTATACTATTACTACAACTACTACTAAACATTTTATATAGTGCCACATGGAGTATGCGTGCTATACAGATGCACATCAGAGACGGTCCTGCTCTACTACTTATCACTGTGCGATGGCAGCATAGGATCTATTTACGGTTTTGGATCTTGCCAGGTACTTGTGACTTGGATTGGCCTCTGTTGGAAACAGGATACTGAGCTTGATGGACTTTTGGTCTGACCCAGTATGGAAAATTCTTATGTTCTTATGTACAAGGAGCTTTACAGTCTAGTCAAGACAGACAAGTCAACTAAGTGTTTGGGGAGAATGAAGGAAAACATTTAAGGTCTCAAAGGTGGGTTAATACATTAGTTTAATTGAAGATAGGAACAATATTATCTCTTTACCAGGCATTCTGTAAAGTAACACAACTGTGCACAAACCATGTTGAACGCACCTCTTGATTGGGAACACAGGAACAAGCCAGACTGCTGCAGATTCCTACACGGAAACTACAGGCTAGCAGAATATCTCATCTCACATGCAGAAAAGATAGACCCTCACCAAATGCAAACTAAGAGACCACAGATTAAATGTAGAAATCTACAGACAAAAACTGAACCCTTCTTTACTCTGCCATCCATTCTAGCCTTAATCACTCCTCTCTAGGCCTTCTATACAGCTTAATTTTCTGATCAGCTATACCTTGATTACCTGCGTTGCCTTTTCAGTTACTGGTTCCTAGGTAGATCTAACTGAAATTTCATGTCCTCCTTGTAACTTATGATATCTATTCATTATTTGTCTTTTTTATGAGACATCATGTTTTAGTCCTTGGTAATGTTTTGATGTTTTATTGATTATGTATGGTTATGATTTGTCTGATTGTAAACTGTTTGACTTGATTTTAGGTATCGATTTATGTTTTATTGATCTTAATGTAATTTATTTTATTCTTTGTAATCTACCTTGACTTTATCCATGGAAAGGCAGTAAATTAAATTAAACTTATAGCTACCTGGGGATGGGAGGGGAGGAATAGGAGGCAAGGGGTTGAATTATGGAGCAGAGTATTTTTCTACTCTGTTCCAGCCTCACACTTCACCTCTCCTGTTCCATACATCCCAGACTAAATCCTGGGAATTAAGCTGAAAGCTCAGGTACTGACAAAGGTGTAGGCACAAACAGGCTGATGCAATGCAGTGACCTCAGCCAAGTGCACTGTTTAACCCGTGGTTGGACGCGCGTCCAAAACCCCTTATTCTATAAGGGGATTAGTGTGTCCAAAATGCGTGTCCAACCCCCCACAAAACTAATAGTGCTCATCACATACAAATGCATGTTGATGAGGCTATTAGCTATTCTCCCCCACTTCAAAAAAAAAAAGTGTGCCCAACACGCACATTTTTACCCTCAGACATTAACGCCTGCCCAGAGCAGGCGTTAATATCTGAGAAGCCTAAAAAGTATGCAGAAGATACTGCATTTCTGTACTTCCTCAGACTTAATATCGTGGTGATATTAAGTCTGAGGAACAAAAAGGACGAGAATTTTTTTTTTTTTAAACAAAGTGTGCTGTGGTCAGGTTAGGAACAGAGATGCTTGTAAAACGGAGCATCCCTTTTCCTAACCCGCTGACAGCCACCTCTCCTGGGCGCCTGCTGCCTTTTTAGCACGACCTCTCATTTAAATATTTGCGCGCCCAAGAAAGGTGGCTGGGCACACGATAGGAAAGCGGGTGCTCAGCTCCAAGTGCCTGTTTTCTGCGCAGATTTTATTGGATCAGCCTGAAAAGTGGTTCAAACTACTTAAAAACATCAAGCCTAATGTGTGGCTGTTTGTTCGTGCTCACAAAAGATGTGAAGTAAAAGTGGTTAAATGTTACTGGGTTTGAGTTTGTGTGGCTGTCAGGACCTATTTCTTTTTGCAGTTCCTGTAGCTGCTCCTTGCTGCCACTGCTCCCCTCCCCCAGAAGCTTGCACACCTCGTCTGCCTAATGATTAAGCAGACATCCTGGTAGTAAGTAGACTTAGTGCGTCTGAGGGAGTGTCTTGTGACCTTTCTGTGCAAAGCTTTACAGACCGATGAGGATGGTCAGGCTGGATAGGCTGTACTTTTCTGTAATATTCTGACAGTACTTGTTGCAGGTCATATGTGGATCCATTGAGCTACTGTTAACAAATATAAGCAAGCAATGTCATTTTAATACTATTTTCCTGTGACAGAGCCACAGCACATGCAGTGTGGGAGTGCTGATACAAATCAGTGAAGCTGACTGAGTTTCAGCTGGCAGTCCGTATGACATGCTGTGTGTCTGCTAGTCAGCCTTTGGCATGTATTTTTATTTGTTCCACATGTTCCCTCCTGTAGCTCCTGAGTACTGGTGTTCAATCGCTTACTTTGAAATGGATGTGCAGGTGGGAGAAACCTTTAAAGTGCCTTCGACTTGCCCCATTGTTACTGTTGATGGCTACGTGGACCCTTCTGGAGGAGACCGCTTTTGCCTCGGCCAGCTCTCCAATGTTCACAGAACGGAAGCCATTGAACGAGCAAGGTACTTAACGGGTTTGTTTCATTGGTAACTGATGACTATAGTGGCATATGCTTGTGTAGGTGCATGAGACGTTCAGAAGCTGTAAGACTGCATGCATTAATAAGGTTTGCACTATATCATCGTTCTGTGGCAGGATTGCACTTTACAGCTGGCTTTCCATTTTGGGCTCTCAGTATTTCCATTACACTGCATTAGAAATTACTAGTACATAAAGTGAAACTGTAGACATGGCCACAGTGTGTTAAGATATTCTGCTGTACCGTTCCTTTCGAACCCTGGCCTCATTAATGTCTTACCTGCAGTGAATATGCAAAAATCAAAATGTGTATTTCTTACTTACAAAATTCTACTTTTGGACAGACCCATCTTGGACCACACTTTGTAACATAGCTATGATTGTGATTTCAGATAAGATGACTTTAATCATGTTCAATCATTTTGACATCACATTGATTTGAAGATGATATAAGAAATAGTTAATGGGCTAGATTAAAGAATGGCAGGATGAGAGATGCATCTCTGCAATTGAAAGAAGCAATTTGTGTTCCCTGTACGTACCCGGATCAGTCCAGACTCCTCCAGCAGATATACACAGAGAAGTTTTGACAGACTATGCCCTATATCCTAAGGTGCCACCCACAGTCCATCAGTATTTCTCTGTCTCCAGCATATGGTGGAGGTGCTAAACCTACAATCTGTATTGATTACTTAGAAAAAAATAAGAGAAACAGCTTAGATAGGATTAGAAATTAGTTTTAAATTAAAACAAAAGGAAAAGATTCCATTTGGGAAAAGAAGAAAATTCTTCAGCCTCCCAGGGGGTTGCTAGGTCCTGAGGGGACCATCCCCCCTGGTGTTTGAGGCAGCTGCGGCTTGCGGTCGAAGACCCTATTGCCACTGTATTGCAGCATTGGGGGTGGTACCGGGGAGCCCGGCTCACTTTGCTGGGCAAGTGTTTAAAAAAAAAAAAAAAAAAAGTGAAAGGATTTTTGTGTTCCTTCTTGGGCTCTCCCTTCCCTCTTGGCCGCGATTACCTTTATTTTGTTTTTTCCTTCGCTCAGACATGCCGCAAATGTCGGCATGCCGAATGTGCGGCACGCGCGCAGCTTTCAAGGGACAGCCTCTGCTTGGTCTGTCTCCCCTGGGGGGGGGGAGGGGGGGTCGTGGTGCGCGTCCGTTCGATCTCCCAGGCGTTCGGGGAGATGCCGCCTCCTTCCCCTGAACCGTTCCCGCTGAGCGCAGTAACGGGCGCCATTTTGGAAACTTTTAGCTCGGCAGTGCGAGCCGCATCAGGGGAGGGGATTTTCCCACCTTTGTTGTCTCCTCAGCGACCGGTCCCCAGGGGGGGAGCAAATCAGTGCTCATTGACCCAATTGCATGGGGGATGACCCCGATGGGAATGCGGACATTTCTTCCTCATCCTCCTTCTTTTCAGATTTTATTCTTTTATTGCACAAGGCCTTTAAGGCCAGGAAATCTAGCAAAAAGCAGACTGTACCATTTCAGAAATCCAGGAAGAGGTCCAAGCCGAAGGAGAGTGATGGATCCTCTAAGGCAAAGCAATCCTTAAGGTCAGTGCCACTTTCGCAGGACACGGATTCATCTACAGACACGTCGGATCCGGGGGATCAGAACCCACCATCCTAACCCCGAGGGTGGTTGAAGGGGATGGGGACCAGCAACAGGGGGTTGGCCGTGAGTCCCACCTCCTGGAGGGAGACAATCCGAAAGTGATATGCCTGTTTAGGAAAGAGCTCGGGCCTCTTATTCCCGCTATTTTAGGGGAATTGGGTATTGAAGCGTCACAGGAAGAATCCCGGTTGGGCTCTATAGATCCGGTGTTGGACCTGAGGGGTCCTCCTACTTCTTTCCCATTCCATTTCTCGGTTACTGACCTCCTATTTAGGGAATGGTACACCCCTGATTTAGGCTTAAAGGTCACTAAAGCTATGGACAACCTATATCCTCTGCTGGAGGATGCTTTGGACCTTCTTTGGGTGCCCATGGTGGATGCAGTAGTGTCTGCAGTCACGAAAAAGACCACTATCCCATTTACAGGGTCGACGGCCCTCAAGGATTTGCAGGATCGGAAGGTGGAGCTTCAGCTGAAAAAGGTATTTGAGGTCTCCATGCTGGGAGTTAGAGCAGCAGTGTGTAGCAGTTTTTCTTTGAGGGCTGGTCTGCGCTGGGTGCAACAGCTGCAGGCCAACGAGTCTCTGTCAGAGGGGGATGCTCTCCAGGCTGGACATCTTGAAGTGGCGATCGCTTATAGTGCAGATGCCCTTTGATTTACTACGCACATCTGCCAGGTCCATGGTGTCTGCTGTCCCTGCGCATAGGTTGTTGTGGTTAAGAAACTGGTTGGCAGATGTTCCTTCCAAATCCCAACTGGATTGCCCTTTAAGGGCAAGTTGCTTTTTGGCAAGGATCTGGAGGACATGATTCAATCCCTGGGAGAGAATAAGGTTCACTGGCTGCCTGAAGATAGGCCAAGACCAAGAGGTTCTTTTTCTTCTAGGTCTCATTTCTGTGGAGGTCGAATATCTCTGGCACCCAGGCGTCCACTTCCTCTTTTCGTCAGAATTCTGGCAGGTAGCAGTCTTGGTATGAGTCCTTTCATGGGCGATGCTTCAGCAGACCCGGTAACTCCCAGTCGACACAGGGAGGTAAGCCTCCACAATGATGTGCAGCCGGTCCTTTCCTTGGTTCCAGTTGTAGGGAGCAGGCTGTCCTCTTTTACGAGGAATGGACCAAAGTTACGTCAGATCAATGGGTCCTTTCAGTGATAAAACACGGTTACGCTTTAGATTTTGCACGCCGCCCTCATCACCAGATCTTAGTCTCCCCATGCGGGAATGGGGCAAAGCGTCGGGCGATGCAAGAGACATTGCAGCACCTTCTCGACCTCTGTGCAATTATGCCGGTTCCTCCTGCAGAACTACAGAAGGGCCACTACTCCATTTACTTTGCGGTACCAAAAAAGGGACGGTACCTTCTGTCCCGTTCTCAACTTAAAGCGGGTCAACAGGTGTCTTCGGATTCCCCACTTCTGCATGGAGATGTTGCGGTCCGTCATTGTTTCAGTTCACCAGGGGGAGTTTCTAGCATTGCTAGATTTGACGGAGGAGTACTTGCACATCGGTGTCCGGGCTGCTCACCAAAAGTTTCTGCAGTTTTCTATCCTGGGATGGCATTATCAGTTTCAAGCTCTGCCTTTCGGCTTAGCCACAGTGCCCAGGACCTTCACCAAGATAATGGTGGTGGTGGCAGCGCAGTTGCGGAGAGAAGGATTCTTAGTACATCCGTATTTGGACAATTGGCTGATTCGTGCAAAATCGGAGTCGCTTTGCCACGCGGCGGTTCACAGAGTGCTTTAGCTACTACAATCGCTCGGCTGGGTGTCAACCTTGCCAAGAGTCAGGTAATGCCCTCTCAGTCATTGGAGTTCCTGGGGGGACTATTCGACTCGTATCAGGGGAAAGTGTTCCTGATGGCAGAACATATTCTCAAGCTTCAAGGTCAAGTCCAAGTCTTGTTGTCCAAGCACCCTCCGCGAGTTTGGGATTACTTGAGGGTCCTAGGCTCAATAACGTCTACTCTGGAACTGGTTCCATGGGCCTTTGCTCATATGCATCCTTTACAGTCATCATTGCTTTCCTGGTGGAACCCAGTTTTATTTATTTATTTTTATTTATTTATTTAAATCTTTTCTATACCGTCGTTAGGAAGGATCCGTCACAACGGTTTACAATAAGGCACATAAAATAAGGATGCTGAGATACATTAATTTACACGTGTGCCATAATGATTCGGTACATAGTTTTCTCAATGATATAATTGGGGTGTGATACAATACTGTCCAGGAACTATCAGTTTAAAAACAAATCTATTTTTATAAGTGTCAACTTCTCATCTTGTGAAGAACGAGTTTCCAAACAATTTTATCTGCCCCTTCCTTTGACTGATGCACCACTGTCCATTCTGGATTGGTGGTTACTCTTGGACAACTTGGGCCGCGGTGTCCCCTTAGTGGTTCCCGAACAGACAGTGGTTACCACGGATGCGAGTCTTTCCGGTTGGGAAGCAGTTTCTCTGGGGAAGTCCATGCAGGACCAATGGCCCGAGAGGAGTCTCAGTGGTCCATCAATCGTTTGGAGAGCGGTGCGGTTAGCTTTACAAGCCTTCCCTCTGCTCCTCCAGGGGAAGTCAGTAAGGGTACTGTCTGACAACGTGACTACAGTGGCTTACATCAATCGCCAAGGAGGGACCAAAAGCCAGCCAGTGGCGTTGGAAGCTCGCCAGTTAATCGGCTGGGCAGAGCAGAACCTGGTCAGCATGGCGGCATCTCACATAGCTGGGGTTGACTACGTCTACGCGGATTTTCTCAGTCTTAATCCGGCTCGATCCAGGAGAATGGGAGTTAGCCGACGAAGCCTTTCAGCTCCTCTGCAACACGTGGGGCACACCCTGCATGGATCTAATGGTGACATTAAAGAATGCCAAGACCCCGCACTTCTTCACCGCGCTTTTTCAGTCACCGCAGGGCGGAAGGCATAGATGCCCTGGTTCTTCCCTGGCCAACAAACGTCCTGCTGTACATGTTTCTGCCTTGGCCTCTAATCAGCAAATTGCTCAGATGAATAGAACTGCATCTGGCAGACGTGATCCTCGTAGCTCCGGCGTTGCTGCGCCATCCTTGGTTTGCGGATCTGGTCAATCTAGTGATAGCCGGGCCCCTGTGGTTTCGAGATTGCCCAAACCTGTTACATCAAGGTCCCGTCTGATTTGACAAGGTCAAACGCTTTTGTCTAGCGGCATGGCTTTTGAGAGGCAGCGTCTGAAAAGTAAGGGTTATTCTGATGCGGTAGTGGCTGCAATCTTCAAATCTCGTAAAATGTCCACTTCCCGGGTATGGAAAGTCTTCGACTGGTGGTGCGTACAGCGAAAGGTGGTTGTTACCCGGGCGTTAGTGGCAGATATGTTGTGTTTCCTGCAAGCTGGTCTAGCTAAGGGCTTATGTAGTTCCTTGAGAGTGCAGGTGTCGGCCCTTGGTTGTTTACGTGGTACTATACAGGGGATAGCGTTGGTGCATCCGATGTGTCTCGATTCCTTCGGGGAGAAAAACACTTGCGCCTGCCGGTAAGATACCTTTGTCCTTCTTGGAACCTAAACGTAGTCCTCACAGCTTTGTGTGCTGCGCCTTTGAGCCTTTGAAAAAGGCAACATTGAAAGACCTCACGCTAAATGTGGTGTTCTTGGTGGCTATTTCCTCTGCTCATAGGGTGTCCGAGCTTCAGGCATTATCCTGTAGAGAGCCCTTCTTAAGGATTTCAGATTCTGGAGTGTCCTTGCGAATGGTTCCTTCGTTTCTTCCAAAGATAATCTCATCTTTTCATTTGAATCAATCAGTGGAGCACCCATCCTTTTCAGAGCTGGACAGGTCGGATCCCCTCTCTAAGGACTTCAGGAAGTTAGATGTTCGCAGGATTTGCTGCCTTATCTGGAAGTTACGAACAGTTTTCGGGTCTTGGATCATCTTTTTGTGCTCTGGAGTGGTCCAAAACGAGATAATATGGCTTCTAAGACCATAATAGCCCGATAGCTGAAAGAGGCTATAAGTTCCACATACTTGCTGCGTGGAAGACTCTTACCGGTTGGGCTTCATTCGCAGGCAACTTCTTGGGCGGAATGCCAACAGATATTACTGCAAGAGATTTGCAGAGTGGCTACATGGAAGTCCTTACGTACCTTTGCGAGGCATTACAGGCTGGATGTCCAGCCCCCAGGTTTGGGAGGATTTGGAGAAGGTGTACTGAGAGCAGGCATCTCCGGATCCCATCCCAGGTAAGAAAAGCCCAGGTGCATCCCAGGGGTCTGGACTGATCCGGGTACGTACAGGGAAAGGAAAATTGGTTCTTACCTGATAATTTTCGTTCCTGTAGTACCACGTATCAGTCCATAGTCCCGCCCGCTTGGCACATAGAGGTAATGGAGAGTCCACTCGTTCAGCATTTGTTTTTTTCTGGTCTGCAGATCAATCTTGTTCACCGTATTCCATGGGTTCTGTTCCCATTTGGAGTTAGTGATCCAGTTCAAAGTTACATGTTAGTTGTATATAGTTTGAACCATTCTGCTTGAATACTGAGTAATACTGACGAACTGTGGGTGACACTTTAGGATGTAGGGCAGAGTCTGTCAAAACTTCTCTGTCTCCATCTGCTAGAGGGGAGGCAAAACCCAGGAGTCTGGACTGATCCGTGGTACTACAGGAATGAAAATTATCAGGTAAGAACCAATTTTCCTTTAAAATGCTCCTTGCAGCTTACACTTTGATTGGAAAGCCCCAGGCTAAGAAGTCTTTTACCAGCCAGGGCTGATCTTGTTTTAAGAATAATGTCTCTGTTGCCTTTCTACTGCTTATGTAGGTTCAGAGTGCTTGATGCCAGGGAATGGTCATGGCTATAACTGACAAAGCCTCATAGGGCAGGGGTGGCCAACTCCAATCCTCGAGAGCCACAAACCAGCCAGGCTTTCAGGATATCTGTAATAAATATGTAGGAGACAGATTTGCATACAATGGAGGTAGTGCATGCTAAGCTATCTCATGCATATTCATTGTGGATATCCTGAAAACCTAGCCATGTTTCTGTACCTGGACAATTGGCTGATCAAGAGCACCTCTCAAGCATAAACAGAGATCCACATTAAGTATCATTAAGGTACTGGAGCTTTTAGGGTTCATCATAAATTAGCCCAAGTCCAAACTGAGCCCTGCACCTTGAGTGGAGTTTATAGGGGCTCAATTAGACATGATTCAGGCCAAGGCTTGCCTCCCTTAGTTAGTAGAATTGTAGAATTAATGGTTGCAGTGGAGGAAGTGAAGTGGAGCCAGCAGACATAAGCCTGGAACATGGCCTCAGCAGTACATATAATCCCCCTCATAAGACACAAGCCTCCTGGACTTTAAAGTTGCAGTGGAATCAGGTCACTGAAGGTCTTTAGAAATGCGTTGGTGTACCAGAAAAGTTCACTGATTCCCTATACAATAGCTTTCTCATTCCATTTTGGCCAGGTGTATGTCCAACACTTCCCACACCAACCAACCAACCTACCACCAACTGCCCTGCAACACCGGGAAAGAGAAAGGCAGGAGCCTTTCAAAAACGGTAAAGAGAGCGGGAGGCCCGCGATCAGGAGCACCCCCACCCGACATCACTACCAACAGTGCCGGAGCGCTAAAAGGAGTGACACCTCCAGGCGTCGCACAGTGCTAGCAGTACTCAATCTCTTGATAACTCCCGAATGACCAAATAATGGCAAACCATCAACCTCCCAAAGACTGCAAGATCAACAGAAACGACCCAAACGTAGACAACAATTGGAACAACAGAGGAACGAAAACAAAAATAAAGCACAAATATCAACACTCAACCATTACGCACAACAACAACAAATCTCTCAGCAGCTACTTAACTCTTTCTTTCCTACTCTTTAATGCTCAATCCATAATTTAAAAAATACCACTCATCGACCTTCTCCAAGATGAAAATCCAGATTTCATAGCAATCACAGAAACATGGGCAAAAAACACAGGCACAGTACTAATCAATCAAATCAATAACTCTACATACAGAACTTTTTCAATACCCAGACCTAAAAAGAAAGGTGGAGGCCTTATACTAATCATCAAAAAAAACCTACAGATGAAATTAATTCCAACAAGCCATTGCTCCCCACTGGAAATTGCACTATTTGATTCTCCACATCTACAAATTTGTCTGGTTTACTGTCCTCCTAATACTCTCGATCAGAACTGCTCTCCACTTATTGAATTTCTCCTGACCAGAATATCAATCAACAAACCCATAATTATTCTAGGTGATTTCAACTTACACATAGACACTACCCCCTACTCTCCCGCTTGCACCTCAATCACTGATGCGCTCTCATCAATCGGTCTCAGTCAAATCATCAATGGCCCAACGCACAAAGCAGGTCACACACTAGACCTAGTCTTCATCAACACTAACATATGATCAAACCACCAAACTAAGATAATGAAAATACCATGGTCAGACCACTCTATCATCCACCACCGGGCATCCTGAAATTACATCACAGTCTTGAGAAAAGAAAAGAAAAATGCAGAGACTTCATCTGAAACTGTGAAAGAAGCGCGAAGAGAGAGTCCCGATCACGAGACACGCCCCCTGATGTCACTGATGACAACTACACTCCGTTAAATGGCGTCATACCACCAGGCGTTGCGCACCATGCGTTGTGCGCCGAAGGGGCGCGACAAAGGGGCACTCCCCTTTGTGCACTCCTTCGTGCAATCCGTAGTACCAGCTTTATTTAAACACTTAAAATTAATCTTTGCAATTGAATGTGTCTCTATTAATATTAACATGTCTGTAAACTTACCATGTTTGTAAACAGTTATGTTGGCTTTATAATGAAGTCGAATGACTGTATATAAAACCTGATAAATAAAATATTCAAATTGTAAATTCACAACAAGAAAAAGCACAACTAAATCCTTCTCATACCATCCACCTTTTTGCATCGAAACTCTTCAAGCAAATTACAGACTGAACTAACAAACATAGACCTATCAAACAGAGAAAACGCAACATCATCCTGGATTACCATAACTTAGAAATGTAGCAGACAAGATAAACCCCGTGATAAAGAAAACAATAAAAGAACCAAAAAATCAGAACCTTTGGTACGACGACAACATCAGAGCAGCCAAACGGAAACTCAGAAAAAAAGAGAAATCATGGAGAAACAACCACACTACTCAACGCTTAACAGAACACAACTAGCAGAATACAAAAAACTCATCCATAAAACAAAAAGACTTTTACACTAAAAAAATAAACAAATACCAACAAAACCCTAAGATGTTCTTTAACATAGTAAAAAGCCTAACCAAATGGCCCATCCAGTCTGTTTGCTGGGCAGACTGGATGGGCCATTTGGTCTTCTTCTGCCGTCATTTCTATGTTTCTATCTTATGATGATCAGCCACAATCAACACCAAAGATCACTAGTAATGACTTTGCAGACTTCTTTAATGAAAAAATCAAAATCCTCATAAAGAACAACCTAAAAAATGACTCAAAAGACCAGAAAATACCGAACATTCAAACAAAGCTGGCCCAACTTTGAGACAGCATCTTCTTTGGAAGTCCAAATGATCATTAAAAAAAATGAACCCAGCCAAACACCCTATTGACGCCATACCCATTACAACGATAAAAAAATCTCGAACCAACAATAACTAAGACTATAACTGACATCGTAAACCTTTCTCTCATGAAAGGAAATTACCCAGAATGCCTAAAATCAGCAATCAAACCCATTATGAAAAAGAATAATCTTGATCCAAAAAACCCACTGAACTACTGACCCATATCAAACCTTCCATTCATTGCCAAAATCATTGAGATAGTCGTCCACACATGGCTCAGTGACCACCTGGAAGAAAACATCCTGCTACCCACCTAATTTGGCTTCAGAAAGCAACTGAACACGGAGACTCTACTACTAGCAATGAACGACTTCGTACTCAAAGGATTTGAAAAAGGCCACAGCTACCTTCGAGTCTTACTCTACCTATCAGCAGCCTTTGATACAGTAAACCACTCTATCATGATTGACTGTCTATCGGACATTGGGACAAAGAAAACAACCCTACAATGGTTCTCTTCATACCTGTCACAAAGATCCTACCAAGTGCTGCTCAATGATACCCTCTCAAAGAAAATGAATCTAAACACTGGAGTTCCCCCAAGGATCCGCTCTATCAGCGACGCTCTTCAACATCTATCTGCTTCCAATATGCCACTTCTTATCAAATCTTAATCTGACCCACTTCATCTATGCTGATGACATTCAAATTTTAATCCCAATACAAAAATCAATAGAAGAAACATACAAATTAACATCCACTTACGTAAGCAGAATAAAGGAAATACTAACCAACTTAAATCTCATCCTTAACTTCGACAAGACTGAAATAATCATATTAGAACAACTCTCCTCAACTACCACCACTCAATGTAATGAACCAAAATATGGTTATATCTCTGGTCAATCATTCTCGCAATCTTGGAGTAATAATTGACAAAGAACTTTCTTTCAAAAACCATATTACAACAAAAATCAAAGACGGATATCATAAACTACTAACACTCCGTCATTTAAAAAGTTTCCTTTCCACCAACGACTTCAGATCAGTCCTTCAATTACTCATTTTCTTTAACCTAGATTAGTGTAACTCACTCCTTTTCAACTTACCTCTAAACACTATCCACCCACTCCAAATCCTACAAAAACGCAGCTGCAAGAATCCTCACCGGATCTAAAAAACATGACCAGATCACTCCAACACTTATCTCACTACACTGACTACCAATAAAATTCAGGATTGAATACAAAATACTATCCATTCTACATAAAATTATATATGAAAAACAAGAAAATTGGCTAAGTTCCTCCATAAAACTACATACCCCCTAATAGAAACCTCAGATCAACAAATAAAGGACTTCTAAAGACACCACCTACTCGCTCCAATCAACTCACCTCAACACAAAAGAGAGCAATCTCTCTAGGCAGCCCAAAACCCTGGAACTCCCTCCCTCCCAACCGAACTCAGAACTCAAGAAAACCTAAAAACCTTCAAAAAAGATCTAAAAACATGGATGTTCACCAAAGCATACCAACTCACCCAATGAACAACACAAAACTAACCCCCTCCGGTCTAACCTGAAGAAAAATGAAACTCAACACAAGTATAGATTATAACAAAGAATTGAAACCTGACAACTGAACAGCAACCAACTTGTATATGATATCCATATGTTAACAATCTTTTTAACCTTTTTTGAATCCCTTGTAACCTTTGTATTTTTGTAAACCGTTATGATGGCGAAACCGAATGACGGTATATAAAACTCGATAGATAGATAAATAAATAAATGTAGCATGCCCCGGTTCTATAACTAAGTTGATTAGTTCAACTCTAGAAGGGAAGACGGGAAGGTTTGTGTGACTGGCGAATTGCTAGTTTTCTCTAATTAGTGCCAGTCTAGTTATGTCAGTCTGCATACTTGAAAGTGTTTATTGTAGGAATTCCCATGCCACAACATTCTCTAGATATAAGAGCTTCCTTCAGCTCTGCAGTCGCACGTTTAAGAGACCGAGAGATCTCAAAAGCTCATGATTTTTTTGTTGGTCAAATAAAAAGTATCATATTGTACTAAGACACATTTTCTCTAGGATCAATATGACTACTATAACTCTGCACTTATTTAAAAGGACTTATTACCCGTGCCCTCCAACGTTCAGGGTGGGTTATTTATTTATTTTATTTATTTATTTATTTAGCATTTGTTTATATACCGAGGTACAGCTGACATAGCCTTCACTCATGCACAGATAGTATAATCATAATCAAACAATATAAAAACATTTATAATTAAAGACAAGGCCTGAGTGTTAAAGCCTGACTGGAATCAAGATAAAAAGGCCAGAATAGAAGAGGAGAAATAGTAATGAGGGAGTTAAGGTTCACATAGCTCTTTAATTGCTAGCTTGAACAGGTAGTGCCTTAAGACTTTTCTGAGGTCCTTAGTATTAGATAAGGATCTCAGGGATAGAGGTCTAGAACTCCATTTGGTTTGACCTGCGATGGAAAAAGCCTGTTCACAGGTCACTGCGAGCCTAGTGGTTCAAAGTGCTACCGCAATATATCTTTTCAAAATCAATCTGCTTGTTTCTTGGATATGTTCATTGCTCTGTTCTTATTCCTTTCTCTCCTTATTTGGCCAGATTTAATTTTTTTTTACATTGATTTATTTGAATGTAGGATGTTTATTTTCTTAAACTGCAAGTTTGAAATTTCTAAACAGAATTCCCTTAACCTTTAAATGCTTATAAAAATTGGAAATAAGAGTTGGTCCATTGACTCGGCCGCTATCTGGGAGACTCCGGATAATAACTCAGACTTTCACTTTGTTCTTGGAATTATCTGGTAACCCTACCCTGTGCCTTTAAAAGGATGTGCTCAGAAAGAGACTGAAATATTGTAAAGCATTGTTCAAAATCCTCGTGTGATTGTACTGCATGGGGAGCATTGTTTAAGGCAGAAGTGAGGGGGTGCCAGGATGGGCCGTCTGACATTCTGCTTTGATGTTCCTCAAGATCTTTACTGCTTGCTTCGTTCCCTTTATCATTCCTTCCAGTGGTTTGCAAAACCACGAGAAAAAGAAAGCCCTTGACATGGCCACCAAAATAAAATATGAAAAAAAGAAAACATTTTAATATCTCTTAATTTTTTTAAATTTAAATTACTTTATTTTCCCCAAGTTAGGTTTTTAAAGCTCATGATGACAAATCAGCAAATATCTGGTGACGGTAGTAGATAACTCTGACATCATAAAATGTCTATTTCAAAAGAAACAGCTTTTTAACAGTGACCCATATGCCCTTGTTTTTTTTCCCTCCATCTCTTATCTTTGCTTGCACTATCTGAGTCCCTGTGGGCTTTAAGGCAGTGTGAGACCTGGGACCCTTTAATTTCAAATCTACATGAAGACAGGACATGAAATATGAGCGTGGCTGCGTGTGAAACTGTTCGTGGTGAACTTTGCTGTGTCTGCTCTTTTCAGGTTGCACATAGGTAAAGGGGTGCAGCTGGAATGTAAAGGGGAAGGAGACGTGTGGGTGAGATGCCTCAGCGACCATGCCGTCTTTGTTCAGAGTTACTATCTAGACAGGGAAGCCGGGCGAGCTCCGGGAGATGCAGTTCACAAGATTTACCCAAGCGCATACATAAAGGTTGGTTTAACCAAAATAAGAGTTCTTATGATCTGGGTTCTTAATGTTCTTTATTTAAATTTTACAAACTGAAAATGTGTTGATCTGTAGAATCAACTTACATCGTACATAGACAGCTTTCCAGATGTCAAAGAACTTTAAAAAAAAAAAAAAAAAAAAAATCTTACGAATGAAAAATGTGCAATTATCCTTAATTGCTCTCTGGCAAAGTAAATACCTTAAACTGGCATATTACCTTGTGCTTGGGGTATACAAACCAGCAATCTAAATTCTTTCTTGTATTTTGATTCTGGAAAAATCCAGGACACAAGTTGCTTCTCTACATGGGAGATGCACTGGCACCTGGGATTTCAGTCCTGCCCAGCGTGTTTCCTCTGATTTGTCCTTCCCTTAATTCTGGTCAGTGTCAACTGAATTCTTGTGGCTGATGAAGCAAATTGAAAAATTGTCCTCACCTGATGGGTCTGTGTTGTCCCTCTGATTATTTTTATATTCCTTTTTTATATCCAGCCATAGTGTTCAGCTCTGCTTATTTCCATACAATTCTGAGCAACCAGCAGTACCACAGTTTCCTTGATGGCTTAGATAAGAGCTATGCTTCATGGCATTTATTTTTCCATTAGTATTTATCTGGTTCAGAAGCTGTTTTGATTAAGGACATAAAGCATAAAAAGTTGCCATACTGGGTCAGACTGAGGGTTCATCAAGCCCAGCATCCTATTTCCAACAGTTGCCAATCCAGGTTAAAAGTTCCTGGCAAGTACCCAAACATTAAATATATCCCTTACTACTAATGCCGGAAATAAGCAGTGGCTATACCCAAGTCAATTTGATTATTAGCATTTTTCCTAGCGTGTAGCCAGATGGACTCAGGACCAATGGATTTATGCTCCCCTGCCAGCAGACTGAGATGAAGTCAGGTTTCAAGAACATAAGAAATTGCCATATTGGGTCAGACCAAGGGTCCATCAAGCCCAGCATCCTGTTTCCAACAGTGGCCAAACCAGGCTACAAGAACCTGGCAAGTACCCAAACACTAAAAAGATCCCATGCTACTGATGCCAGTAGTAGTAGAGGCCCTTCCCTAAGTCAACTTGATGAACTTCTCCAAACCTTTTTTAAACCCAGCTACACTAACTGCACTAACCACATCCTCTGGCATCAAATTCCACGTTAATTTTATTAATTGTTAATTAATTGTACGTTGAGTGAAAAAGAATTTTCTCCGATTAGTCTTAAATGTGCTACTTGCTAACTTCTTGGCATGCTTAGTCCTTCTATTATCCGAAAATGTAAATAACCAATTTACACCTACCCATTCTAGACATATCATGATTTTAAAGACCTCTATCATATTCCCCCTCAGCCATCTCTTCTCCAAGCTAAAGAGCCCTAACCTCTTTAGCCTTTCCTTATAGGAGAGCTGTTCTATCCCTTTAATCATTTTGGGCGCCCTTCTCTGAACCTTCTCTAATGCAACTATATCTTTTTTGAGATGCGGTGGCCAGAACTGTACACAGTACTCGAGGTGTGATCTCACCATGGAGTGATATAGAGGCATTATGACATTTTCCATTTTATTCAGCATTCCCTTCCTAATAACTCCTAGCATTGTTTGCTTTTTTTTACTGCTACAGCACACTGAGCTGATGATTTCAATGTATTATCCACTATGATGCCTAGATCTTTTTCCTTGGTGGTAGCTCCTAATATGGAACCTAACATTGTGTAACTTCTGCATGGGTTATTTTTTCCTATATGCAACACCTTGCACTTGTCCACATTAAATTTCATCTGCCATTTGGATGCCCAATCTTCCAGTCTCGCAAGATTTTCTTGCAATTTATCACATTCTGCTTGTGATTTAACTACTTTGAATAATTTTGTATCATCTGCAAATTTGATAACCTCACTCGTCGTATTCCTTTCCAGATCATTTATAAATATATTGAAAAGCACTGAACCAAGTACAGATCCCTGAGGCACTACACTATTTACCCTTTTCCACTGACAAAATTGACCATTTAATCCTAATCTGTTTCCTGTCTTATAACCAGCTTGTTATCCACGAAAGGACATTGCCTTCTATCCCATGACTTTTTAGTTTTCTTAGAAGCCTCTCATGAGGGACTTCGTCAAATGCCTTCTGAAAATCCAAATACACTACATCTACTGGTTCTCCTTTATCCATATGTGCCTTCAAAAAAAGAAGCAGATTTGTGAGGCAAGTCTTCCCTTGGGTTAAATCCATGTTGGCTGTGTTCCATTAAAACATGTCTTTCTATATGCTCTGTGGTTTTGATTTTTAGGATAGTTTCCTCTATTTTTCCTGAAGTCAGGCTCACTGGTCTATAGTTTCCCAGTTCACCCCCGGAGCCCTTTTTAAATATTGGGGTTACATTGGCCACCCTCCAGTCTTCAGCTACAATAGATGATTTTAATGATAAGCTACAAATTGTAACTAATAGATGTAAAATTTCATTTTTTAGTTCCTTCAGAACCCTGGGATGCATGCCATCTGGTCCAGGTGATTTGCTACTGTTTAGTTTGTCAATCTGGCCTACTACATTTCCAGGTTCAGTTCATCTGACTCATCACCCTTGAAAGCCATCTCCGGAACTGTTATCTCCCCAACATCCTCATTAGTAAACACAGAAGCAAAGATTTCATTTAGTCTATTCCCAATGGCCTTATCTTCCCTAAGTGCTCCTTTAGCCCTTCGATCATCTAATGGTCCAACCAACTCCCTCACAGGCTTCCTGCTTCGGGTATATTTTTAAAAGTTTTTATGAGGTTTTTTCTCTGCAGCCAGCTTCTTTTCAAATTCTCTTAGACTGTCCTATCAATGTTTTACATTTAACTTGCTAACTCTTATGCTTTTTCCTCTCTTCTTCATATTAGCACATGAACCCCTGTTCTTTGGTGCTGGTATAAATACCCAGATCTTGATTTTTTTTTCTTTTACTTTGATTTGTAATTAGTTTTATATCATAAAGGTCATGCTGTTAAAACTGCACAAGTTTTATTGTTATTGGCTTTAAAATATTGAAGTGTTACAAGCGCATGAACTATTTCAGTAGAAAAGCAATTCTATTTTGATTAAAAAAAGAAAAAAAAAGGAGTTGAGGAAATTTAAAGTGTATGTATGTAGTAAGACTGATTGTAACTGTTTAAGATAGAATTAATGAATTCCAAAATGGAAATACTCTGGTTTTCTGAAGATTATTGGTATTTTGTATTAAGCACATGTTGTGATACAGAATGCTTGCAGTTTTGTGTTTTCAATTTATCGCTTTGTTTTTAAAGGTATTTGATTTACGTCAGTGTCATCGGCAAATGCAACAACAGGCTGCGACTGCACAAGCAGCAGCCGCTGCGCAAGCTGCAGCAGTGGCAGGAAACATCCCTGGACCAGGATCAGTAGGTGGCATAGCCCCAGCTATAAGTAAGTACATGCTACCTCTTTTAAGTCATGTTATGATAAGATCTGGGGGAATTCCCCACAGAATTTTCACTTCTCTCACAAATGTTGGGCAGCGTGCATAGGAGGACAGGAGAGAGAGCAGCACAAAAGTAGCCACTGGGGTCCTCAGCATACACATCCCATCCCCACCTCATCCAAGTCGATTCCTGTAACTTTTGTCAGTATCCCTTCGCTCTCCTGCCCTGGTACAGCGTCTGCTTCTGGTACCACAGTGCTCTCAGTGAGTCGGAGCCACACAGTGCCAGAATTCTCATGCTGCTGTTGGTGCAAGACTTGAGGGGGTTAACAAGGAGTTTGGAAGCTGTTTTGACATATTCATAAACAATCTGAAAATGGGAGCAACAAGTGTGGTAAGCAGATTTGCAGATAACACAAAATTATTCAACATGAGTGGACTGTAAGTTCATACAGAAGGACTTTGCCAGACTGGGTACCTGGACAAGTAAATGGCAGGTGAAATTTAAGATGGACAAATGCAAAGTGATGCACATGGGGGAAAAAAATCCTAATTATAGGTACGCAGTGCTGGATTCTATATTGGGAGTCACCACCCAGGAAAAGGATCCATGGAGGCCTTATGGACGATACTTTGAAATCTTCAGCTCAGTGTGTGACAGAGGTCAAAAAGGCAAATAGAAAGCTAGGAATTATTCAGCAAAGAATGGAGAAAAGAGAATATAATGTCTGCACTGATTCATGGTGCAAATGCAGTACATTATGTGCAGTTCTGGACATTCCATCTCAAAAAGGATATAGTAGCACTAGAAAAAGTACAGAGGGGCAAAAAAATGATAAAGGAGATGGAACAGTTGAGTTCCCTTCTGAAGAGATGCTCAGCAGGTTAGGGCTCTTCGGCTTGGAGTAGACAGCTGACTGGGGATAACGTAAAGGGAAGGGGCTGCATGTGACATTTCAAATCGCCGAGAGGGCCACGGAGGCAGGATTGCCCTCAGATTTGCTGAGCATGTGTGTTTTGGGGGGGGGCAATAGTTCTCACTAGGAGTCTAGCCATTTCACTGATTTGAAATGTTACAGAGGTCTAGCAGGTAGGGTGACGGTAAAAAAAAAATATTTCTAGGGAGATGGCATCTGTGCTATACCCTCAAAAACCCTATCGCCTGCCTCCCCCCCCCCCCCCATAGGATCTGCATCGGGCTGTGGAGGGGTGAATAGCAGGGTGATGTTTGGGGTGCACTGTCTTCCACTTGCATCCCCCCATATACTCTTGCACGTTTTCTCTGCTTCCCTCCTCTTTCTCACCTCTTTCCTCCACCCCCTCAATCCTTGCCCTCCCTTGTCACTTCTTTTCCCTGCCCTCTCACTCACATTCACCTCCCCTCTCTTTTTACATCTTTCCCGTCCTTTCACTTCACTATCACCCCTCTCGTTCACTCTCCTCCCTTCCCTATCATTCTCATTCCTTCTCTCCCTCCCTCACTGCTCTTATCTTGTGCTATTGGGGCCTGGACTCCCCACTAGTGGAGCCCTTCATGGGTGTGAGTCCAGCAGCTCTTTTCCTGCTGTTGGGGCTTGGAAAACTCCACCAGCCACTTACAAAAAACAAGAAAACCCTTCTTCCTATGGACCAAATGCAGCTGTGAGAAGGAAAAGCCTAACAGGCCAGAAAACCTCAGGCCATAATTTGGGGACCCCTATTCTACAGTAGCTGACGAGGCAAAATCCAGATATAATATTCATACAGGAGACCCATCAGACTAAGGAAAAAGTTATTGTTGAAAGGCATGGGCAGGTTAAGAAATGATTACTTTTACAAACAATTCCAGAGAGACTAATTTCCTTGTTTATAAGACAGTAAACATGAAAAATATTAAAAACCAACACCAGGGCAGGTATTGGCTGTATCAAGCATTTCTAACTGTGAGCAAGCGACATTCATGAATATTTATACTCTCGTATGAATGGTAAACTGCTCTACATGCTTGCAGCAGAATATCCACACCAAACGTTTTTTTTTGATCAGGGATTTTAATGTGGTTATGGGTAATCCATGGGATCAATTGAGTAGATAGTAGTACGCTACTTAACTCAATATTAGCAGATGAAATGACTTCTGTAGGATACATGGAAGTGGGAGATGGGTTTTATTGATAAGATAAGTGGGAGATGGGTTTTATTGATAAGATCAGTGTATAAGTGTAAGAACAGAATTGAAAAATCCAAATCTCCACGCTTACTCCTGTTTCTCAGCATTCCACAATTTTCTTTCAAGTTTGAACATGTTTTTTGTGTGCTTTCACACACACAAATAATCTAAGCAAGAGCTCACTACGGGCCTGATTTAATAAGGTGCGCTTGGCAGAGCACACTGTTTGTTTTATCTGCAGTTGTACGCATGTTTTTTTTTTTTTGGTGCTCAAACCTTACTTCTGATGCCACAAGGAGTTTTGTGCACAAAAATGAGCATAGAATTGCATGCACTGCTTAGCGCCCATGCACGGAAAATCCTTGCAAATGAAGGCATTAGCTATTACCCACACCCACCCCAATGCAGAAAGATGTGTAGACTTAATTTGTATTTTCTTAGTGTAGGAAATTTTACTCCTGGTCTGAGATGATGTAAATTTTCAGTGCATTAACATACTATTAGCTTACTGCATCTGGAGTTAGCTTGTGCGTTAAACTGTGCGTTGAATTTCGGCAAATTACATCAGCCCCTATGTAGTAGCATCTAAGACCACTTGCTTCTCAGGACTGAAATTGTAAAAAGGAGATTACTCCTAAATGGAGATTATACTTTTATGGGATGCTGGGCTGCACAGAGAGAGAATAACCAGTAGAGAAAAGGAGATGCTAATGCCTCTGTACAGTTTGGTGAGGCCTCACATGGAATCCAGCGTTCAGTTCTGGAGGCCATATCTCAGAAAGGATAACGATAGGCTAGAGGCAGTCCAGAGAAAGGCATCCAAGTGGTGTGGGCTCTGCACCAAAAGATTTGAGGACCTGAACACGTATACCCTGGGGGTGGAGGGAGATATAATACAGACATTTAAATACTTTAAAATATTAACGCACAAACCTTTTCCAATGGCAAACCAGCTGTAAAACTAGGGGTCGCATTTTTAAACTACGAGGAGTAAGGCTCTGGAACAACATCAGAAAACCCTTTTTCACAGAAGGGGTGGTGGTGGTGGATGCATGGGTCGCTCTCCTGAAGAAGGAACTGATGGGGAAACAGTATCAGAATTCTGAAAAGCATGGCATAAACAGAAGATCCCTTATCCGCAAGAAGATGGAAACAAAACATGGGCTGACCTATGCAGAGCAGTAGTTCAGCCCAAAACTGGGCAGTGTAACACTGCTTTTGGACGTCCTTTCGCAGGCTGTGGTAGTGAAGAAAGGTGGTGTTTGTTTTCTTGCCCTGCCTTTGGTCATGGCACGTAAATGTGTGTTGCTCAAATGGACAGAGGAAAACCTGCCCACAGTAACTTTGGTACCATAGAATGTCCGCTTAAAATGGTGTCGGAGCGAACAGATGTTAAAATATGCTCTTGGGAGAGTATATCAGAGGCCCTATGTTGAGGCGTGGGCAAACGTTCTGCTTCAGCTCCCAACTGAGTTGAAGAAGTCTATCCTTGACCAGGAGTATAAGTCCGTATTGTAAGCTTTATTGGAGGCAGTGATGGTTGAAGGAAATGGTGTTCTTCCTTGGACTGAGAGGAGGGAGGAATTCAGGGGGAGCTGTATGTTCAGAGGCATCTATGCGAGAGTGGGGGAGAGATGTGTATGCTGTTTGTGTGATTATTTGTGGGGGTAAGAGAATTGTGTAAAAATGTGGAGGAATAGCCTTGTGGCTGAAGCAGAACTTTGAGCCTGAAGGTTAATTGGGCGGGGCTCAGACATGTGGGCCTGAAAGTTAATTTGAGAGGGGGGAGCACGCACAAGACAGAAGGTTCACGTAGGGTGCCTAATACACTTGCTCATCAGCCCTGATTATTGAACTTATTGATATGTTCTGAAACCACTTACTAGGGATCTGTTTTTCCCTGTACGTACCCAGAACAGTCCAGACTCCTGGCTTTTTGCCTCCCTTCCAGCAGATGAAGACAGAGAAAGTTTCGCAGGCACCATCTCTTAACCTGGTGTGCCACCTGCAACTCCTCAGTATTTCTCTGACTCCAACAGATGGAGGTGATGCAAAACCTGTGTTCTGTATCGGAGTAAAAAATATATATCTAAAAAAAAAAGGGGGGGAGGGGGGAGAGAAGCATAATCCTCCCATGGGGTTGGCAGGTCCTGGTGGGATCATCCCCACTAGTAGAAGGTTAAGGACGAGCAGGAGTCGGGGACCCTGAAATTGCTCCTTCTGTGCTGGAGGTGACAGCTGGTGGTCCAGCTCCCTCCCCTCTCACAAGGATTGTGAGAAGCCTTTGCCACCCTTTGTCAGGGAAGTAATCCTTTTTTTGTCTGTCTTGTAAAGTTTAGAATAAAAAAAGGAAAGGAGAAGGGGGGTTATTTGGCAGTGGTTAGATTTTGGTTGCTTGGCCTGCAGCTGGGAACTCAGCACTCAGGTTAAGTGGTTTTTGATGCTCCCAGCTCCCAATCCCTCTTGCAGGTTTTCAGTGCTGCTGTAAGGTCAGTGTCACGTCGGGCCATGCCACACACGAACCACTGTTCAGCATGTGGGAAGTGTGCTTCGCTGCTTAAGACCGGCCAGTGTTTCCGCTGTCTTTCTGGGGAAGAGGGTTCCTCGCGGGGAGCTACTGTGGCAGTAATTAAGCAGCGCGGCCCTGGCAGGTTGTCAGCTGCTCTGTTGGATGAGGCTGATCCGTTCCCGCTAAGAGCGGGAACGGCAGCCATTTTGAAAACTTTTAAGGATGCCGGGCAGAGAGCGGCAGGGGGAGGGGATCTCCCGCCAATGCTGTTGCCTGCCAATTTGAGCCCCGACGAGGCCATAGAGGAGTAATCAGGTGAAGATCCTGATCCCCTGGAGGGGAATTTGGGGGGGGGGGGGGGTCGGTCCTTCCTGTTTTTCCCCAGAATTTGTGCTTTTATTGCACAAAGCTTTTCTGGCCAAGTAGGTACTCCCCCAAGCGCAGGCTTTCTCAGGGTCCACCTAGTGAGGTGCCGGGGGCCACGAGGATCTATAAAGTGAAAGGTCCAGTGGTGCGGGGTACCACAGATGACTTTTCTTTGGAGGACTCCGACCAGGGGATGCCCCCGGGAGATGGTCTTCACAATGTTCCCTCCACCTAGCAGTGATAAGGACCAAGAGGAGGAACTAGGGAAGATTCCTGTTATGGAAGGGGACGATCTGAAGGTCATTTGTCTGTTTTAGAGAGAAGACCTGGGCCCTATGATCCCACATGTACTGGTGGAGCTGGGGATAGAGATTCCGCCAGAGGAGCCGGAACAGGACACGGTAGATCTGGTCATGGCAGGCTTACGGGGCCTAGCCACGACTTTTCCTTTTCATAGACTGGTTAAACAATTGATTGGAGAAGGGGATACCCCTGAGACAGTCTCAGTAGATTATGGACAAACTTTATCAGTTGCCTGAGGAGACTTGAGCTCTTGAGGGTGCCGAAGGTGGATGCATCGGCGGGTCACAGCAAGAACTACCATTCCAGTGGCTGGCACGGCAGCTCTGAAGAATCTCCAGGATAGAAAGCTCGAGGTGCACCTCAAGAAAACTTTTGAGGTTTCTGCCCTGGGCAACTGAGCTAAAGTGTGCAGCAGGTTTATGCTGAGCAAGCCTCAGATGGGTGCAGCAGTTAGAGTGCCAGAGATCTCTCGCCCCAGGAATCTGAGCAGGTGGAACGCTTAGAGGCTGTTGTGGCTTATGGGGCCGATGCCTTATACAATCTTATTCGCACCTTTTCTAGGACAATGGTGTCTGCGGTCTCGGCGAGGAGACTTTTTGTTGCAAAACTGGTCATTGGATGTTTTGTCGAAGGCTCAACTTGGGGCTTTCCCCTTTAAAGGCAGGCTCCTTTTTGGTGAAGACTTGAAACAGCTGATAAAGCAGCTTGGTGATAATAAGGTATACAAACTACTGAAAGACAGGCCTAAGGGGGCCAGAGGTTTTCTACCAGTTCATTCTCTCTTTCAAGGTCAAAGGCATTTCTGTCAGAGCAGAGCTCCGGGCGCAGGCAGAGACAAACCTCTGAGAAGTCTGTCCTGGTCCCAGTCCTTTTGTGGATGATGAACGAACCAAGACGCTGGCAGCCAGGGCCCAGCGGAGCCAAATCCAAGCAATGAGGTGAGGACGACCCACTCCTCGGTCTCAGCCATTGGGGGTCGGTTGGCTCTTTTTTCACAAGGAATGGGTTCTAAGTGTGATAGAGGCTATGCTTTAGAACTTGCTCGGCCTCTAAGAAAACCTATTCATGGTATCTCCCTGCGTTTTGCCAAACAAGAAACTGATTGCTCAAGGGATCTTACACTGACTGAGGATACTGGGGGCTATTGTTCCCGTTCCTTGGGAGGAGCGGGGGATGGGACATTATTCCATTTAATTTGTGTTGCCGAAAAAGGAGGGAAACTTCCATCCAATTCTGGATTTGAAAAAGGTGAATGTGGCTCTAAGTTCCTCGTTTCCAAATGGAGACGCTCCAATCAGTCATAGCAGTGGTGCTTAGCAGGGAGATCCTGGCTTCCTTAGATTTAATGGCAGCATATCTGCATATTGGGATCTGCTGGGATCATCAGAAATACCTCAGATTCATGATTCTCTGAGAACATTTTCGGTTTTGCACTCTTCCATTCGGTCTAGCTGCTACTTCAAGTATTTTCACCAAAGTAATGGTGGTAGCAGCAGCCCTCAAAAAGGAGGGGGGGGGGGGGTGCTGGTTCATCCATATCTGGATGATTGGCTCATCCGAGCGAAGTCTGAAGAATTTTGCAGAACAGCAGTGGACGTGGTCTTGCACTGCTTGAGGACCTTGGGCTGGACTGCTAATCTATCCAAGAGCCACCTTTTTCCTTCACAGGTTCTGGAGTTCTTAGGCACGCATTTTGATACCCGTGTGGGCAAGGTCTTTCTCACGGAGGAATGGATAGTCAAGCTGCAGGCACAAGTTCATAACCTCTTGGACATCTCGGTACCCAGGGTCTGGGATTACTTGCAGGTTCTCCATTCCATGGCCTCGACCTTGGAGCTCGTCCCGTGGGTGTTTGCTCATGTGAGACCTCTGCAGAAAGTGTTACTATCCCGGTAGGATCTGATGACTGAGCAGTTTCTTCTTCCACTACCACTTAGAGTTTGCCAGGTCCACTGATGGCTTGGCCGGGACCATCTGGAATGTGGGGTGAACCTCGAGGTGCCTCAAATGTTAGTGACTACCGACGCAAGTCTCACTGGTTGGGGGGCTGTTGTCAGTCCCAGTTGTTGCAGGACCAATAGTCAGCAGAGGAAGCGACTTGGTCTATCAATCGCTTAGAGACAAGGGAGGTGCGTTTGGCTCTGGCAAGGTTTCTTACACTTCTGCACAACCGAGCAGTCAGAGTCCTGTAAGACAATGCAGCAATGGTGGTCTGCATCAATCGCCAGGGAGGTACTAAAAGTTGACCGGTTGCTTGGGAGGCGGAGATGCTGATGTCCTGGGCGGAGCAGCATCTGACCTCGATAGTGGTGTTGCACATAGCGGGGTCCAACAATGTGCAGGCGATTTCCTCAGCTGGCAACAATTGGATCCCGGAGAATAGGAGCTCTCAGAGGAAACAATGGCCCTCATATCTCGCAGGGGGGGGCATGCCTCATGGATCTGATGCCAACCCAGTGAAACGCCAAGAGCCCACATTTCTTCAGTCATAGAAGGGAGCATGGAGTGGAAGGGGTCGATGCCCTGGTTCTTCCTTGGCCATATGACGTTCTGATTTATGTCTTTTTTTTTTTTTTTTCTTTTCTCCATGGCCCCTGGGGGGCAAGGTTCTAAGGAGGATAGAGGTCCACCCAGGAAAGGTGGTTCTCTTGGCTCCGGAGTGGCAATGAAGGACTTGGTTTGCGGATCTGGTCAATCTATCAGTGGACAGCCCCTGAGGCTGGTCTACCACATCTTCTACGGCAGGGCCCTATATTTTTAGATCAAGCGGATCGCTTTTGACTAGTGGCGTGGCTTTTGAAAGGAGGCAATTGAGGAAAAAAGATGATCCAGAAACATTATTTCTACTCTGCTACGAGCTCGTAAGACTTCTATTTCCTTGGCAATTGTTCACATTTGGAGGGTCTTCGAGTCTTGGTGTAATGATTCCAGGGGATTGATCGTCGGTGAGCATCAGTGGCACAGATTCTAGCGTTTCCACAGAGAGGCCTAAAGAAAGGTTTATCCTTTAGTTCCCTGAGAGTGCCGGTATCTGCCTTGGGCTGCCTGCGGGGCAAGGTTCATGAAACAACTCTGGGTTTGAATCCAGAGATGATGGAGCAAAGCCCTTGCACCCCCCTGTTAATAATTTGTCATCCATGGAGTCGTAACCTGGTTCTTAGGGCTAAGTGTGAACCGCTGTTTGAACCTCTTAAGACGGCTACCATAAAAGATCTGACTTTGAAGGTGTTTTCTAAGTAGCGATTTGTTCAGCCAGAAAGGGTTTCTGAGCTTCAAGCCCTGTCGTGTAGAGAACCCTTTTTGCGGATTTCGGATTCCAGGGTGTCTCTAAGGACGGTTCCGTCTTTTCTGCCGAAGGTGGTTTCAGCATTTCACTTAAGTCAGTCAGTAGAATTTCCGGCCTTTACAAATCTGGAGATTGATACGTCTCGTGCTAAGGAATTGAGACGTTTGGATGGCAGAAGGGCTTTTGTTGCAGTATCTAGAGGTCACTAACAGTTTCCGGTTGTCGAATCACCTTTTTGCACTATGGTGTGGTGCAAAAAAGGGTCAAAAAGCGTCAAAGGCCACGATAGTACATTAGTTGAAGAAGGCTAATCGGTTATGCTTATCTGTCGCCGCCATCCTGTCCTGGAGGGGTTAAGGGCTGATTCTACTCAGTCCCAGGTGGCCTCCTGGGCAAAATGCCAATTCGTTTCACCACAAGAGATTTGTAGGGCAGCTACATGGAAGTCTTTACATACCTTTTGCCAGACACTACTGATTGGATGTCCGGGCTCCGGATGTCAGTGGTTTCGGTGAAAGCGTGCTTCGAGCGGGACTCTTACACACACTCCCACCCTGGTTAGGGAAGTTTGGGTACATCCCAGGAGTCTGGATTGATCCGGATATTTACAGGGAAAGGAAAATTTGGTTCTTACCTACTAATTTTCTTTCCTGTAGTACCACAGATTAGTCCAGAGACCCACCCAGTGGGGAAGAGGAGTTTTTGGAGAGTTTGCTCAATCTTTTTATCAAGATTCTGAAGATTTCTGAAAAATTCTGAAGTATAGCACTGGTTTCTCATTAGTCTTTGCAAGAAAGGTTCCAAATTTGGTTATAATTCTCAATTATGAGGTTTCCTCTTTTCTCTGCTCATTCTGGGGAATATTATAGAGTTGTTTTAATAAGCTTTGTTAAATATTTTATGCTTGGGTACTGAGTAATACTGAGGAACTGCAGGTGGCACACCGGGTTAAGAGGCGGTGCCTGCAAAACTTTCTCTGTCTCCATCTGCTGGAAGGGAGGCAAAACCCAGGAGTCTGGACTGAACTGTGGTGGTACAGGAAAGAAAATTTGCAGGTAAGACCCAATTTTCCTATATACATACCCTGTTTTCTTTTACTTGGTAGGATGGGTGGGGGGGGGGGGGGGGTTGTTTTTTTGTTTTTTTTTTACTTTCTTTTCACTTGATTGTTCCTGCTATATAAATTCACAATTATATGAAGAAGAGGGCTGTATCTCCAGACATTCTTGTTGTTGTGTGGCCACTTTTTAAATTGAATCATAAACTGTGCTGTACCCTATGGGGTTAGTATCTATAAAGCCTTTAGATATGGCATGAATACAGTACAGAATGCCAATAGTAAAATGACATGTACACAGTGGAATTTAGGTAGCTGCTGGAGAGCCAAGTATGGAAACACAAGAAAGGAAAGTCTATGATGATTTATGAAAAAGGTCCACTTAACTTACCTTGCCTGTAGATTTACTATAACCCTGAAATTTTCTTTTATAAAAAGTAATAGTTACATGACAGGAGCAGAAATCAATTTCATTTTTTTCACAGCAGCAGTACTCAACTTTTATTACTGAGCTACATTAGCAGCACACTAAATCTAAGAACAACATTCAAATCCTATCTTATTGACAGCTAAAAGATTTACATTCAAAGTACATTTAATTCTCTGATGAATAAAATGTAGAAAAATCACATGGTGGCCTCAGAGAATTACATATAACTCCCAAGCCACAAATAGCATCCAGCTGATTTACAGTATGGAATCAGTCGTATTGTGATGTGGAGGAGGGTGTCAGTTTGGTAGGACTGAGAAAGATGTATGCAAAGCACCTTGGAACCTAAAATCTACCTTTACAGGTCTATACCTGCAAGTTATATTCATCCTGGCTCTCTTTCATTTAGGTCTGTCGGCAGCCGCTGGCATTGGTGTGGATGATCTTCGCCGGCTGTGTATATTACGGATGAGCTTTGTGAAAGGGTGGGGGCCCGATTACCCACGGCAGAGCATCAAGGAAACCCCTTGCTGGATTGAAATCCATTTACACCGAGCTCTGCAGCTTCTCGATGAAGTACTTCACACCATGCCTATCGCAGACCCCCAACCTCTGGACTGAGACACTTCTGTGCCCATTACCTTTTCGGGACAGTGAACTGTAAAATTCTGTTTGTAATCTGAACATGTATTTTACTTTTGTTCCATGTAATCCCTCTGAAATCCAGTGCAAAATTGTTTGCCTTCTTGCTTTTAACTGGGCGAATCTGTGAACTTGAAGAAACAAAACTTTTAATTGGGGCTTTTTCATGTTATATTGTATTAGTAATCTGTTTTGGTGTGCTAGCAAAATGGACCCTTCACAGAACTTGAACAAAAAGGTTATTGTGAAATGCTATAATAATCTGTCTATATCTAGAAACCTAATCCTATACTTAGCATTGTGTAGCTGGCCGTGGTCTGCTGAGACCAGGATTTTAGATTTTTTATTTTTTTTTTATTTACATGTCCCAAGAAAATGGAAAAGATCATGTCTTAAAATTTTCTTATTAATCGCTTAAGGCACATCTGTACTGGGACCTGGATTGATTGTGTCTGTGCTATAATCTTGGTCAAATTTGCTTAAGTTTGTACTGGTAAGTAACTGGTAAAAAATCAATTTCTTACCCTCTCAGTTATAGTGCAATTGGATGGATTTGTTCAGATATATTTTCCCTTCATGTGATATCATCAGACTAGGAGCTGGACATTGGCTTTTAATGTCAAGATGGAGACTAAACAGGTAGGATTTGATAGTCCTAGCACACAAGCCACATGCAGGTGTGTAGCCTCTTCTTTGAGATGGCATGAAGCAGTGTAGAAACAGAAATGTTAGCACTTTATTGAAAGATTGTCTCTTCATCAATTAGGTGACATTAATTGGCAGATGGAATTTCTTGTATATTCTTATTCTGTTGACAATAACTTGCAGTGTTCTTGCTCTGAAAACTGATGTCTAAATGCCAAAAATTAGGTGGGGTTCACGTTTGCTCAGAGAATACATAGCATATAGGGTGCATTTAATACTAGAGAAGAGGGAGAGTGTTATAAAGCTAGACTCTTTGTTGTAGGATGAATTTGAATGCAGTAACACTCCCATTGAAATTAAATTCATCTACCTTTAAAAGTAAGGTAATAAGATATGTTTAGAGAGGAGCAGACTTTAGGTACTGAAACAGAGGAATAGTTTCAGTGGTGATTTTGCTTTTAAATGAACCATGGAATATCAGATATTGATAGAACTGATGCCACTTACATTTCTGAGATTCATGTTTCATAGTTTTAGACAGCTGTTTAGGGCAACCGCAAACTGCTGATTAAAAAATTGTGGCTAGCTATGGGCAAGCTTATAAGCAAGCGAGGGGGCTGTCCCATGAAAGCCAGTGACTTCTCATGCAAGGTTAGCAGTAGGTATTCTTAGCAAAATCTTTGGAAATTAATTTATGTCAAAAGTAGCACAAAGTTTTAAAATTGGATTTTGTATAGATTGGTCACAATTGGGTATGCCCAAATATCAGCCCTAGTTAGTCTTGAAAGTGGAGCAGATTAAGGTTGCAACTTTCAAAGTTGTTTGTAGTTGAATTGGAATAATATGACTTTGCGATGGGACCTTATTTTGTCATACAGGAGTGGCACAAAAGCTGAGATATGCGCGAGTTCCAGCTTAACTCATTGCATTACCTTGCATTAAGCCTGTCAGGTTGTCAATAAATACTGTATTTGCCAGGAATGAGAGAGTCTGGAAAAGTATTTATCAAATATGTACTGTTCCAGTCATTTTAGCAATGAATTACCACATTAACAACGTCACAAGATGTTTTTGCAACAAATTTGTTGCTCTACTAGCTCTGTGTGGATGTTCCTGATTGGAGAAAGTTGGGTGAACTACTCAACTAGCAGTCTTCCCAGCAGTCATGACAAAAGTGGTTTGAGAACCGATGTTTACACATGTGTAAGGATCAACAAAATCGACATTTACTGAGTTATAGCCATGAAATCATGCTCATTGTTTTTCCACACTTTTCCAGCCAAACAGTTCAAAGTGTGCTATGGCAATCTAAGGTTTACATTCGTAAGCTTACAGGTGACATTTATAGTCTTTAGTTGAACAAACGAGGTACAAGATTAGATCAGTATTCTGTATTACATATGCATATAGTTATAGTAGGACAATAACAGTTCTGATAGATTAGGTAGGGACAAACAGCACAGAACCATTTTGGGATTTTTTTTTTTTTAACTCTGTAACATGGAACATCAGTATTTATTTTCTCAATCATAGATTAGAGAGGGTGCAGTGGTTCAGCAGGAAATGCCAGAAAAATAAATTTGGAAAAGAAGAGTGTAATTGTGTGTTGGAAATACTACTATTTGTTAAGAGTATAATAAAGTATTTGAGCTGCTAGTGTGTTCTGGTAAGTTTGGTCATATCACAGCCCCTTGAGTGGATGCTATTTTGATTGTCCAACCTCAGAAAATTATTATATGCTTATGATACTCAAACAATAGGAATATAGTTCAGTTGTGTGTCAATTGATGAATAATATGGTGCCATGTTATGTTCTTGTTTCCAGCTTTTTAAAGTTAGAAATACACTTCTGTTTTGCTAACATTATGATTGATAGAAGCTGGTTTTGTTGATCCATGCCCATGCAACAGAACACTGTGATTTGGCTGTGGTCTCTTTAAGGGATTTAGTCTGTATAAGTTCACCAGCTTCATTTACAGCAAGAAGGCAAGCATGCTTTTTATACATATTGGTTATCTTAAACTTTCTGCCATCAATGACTGTCAAGTGATGATGACCTTATATAGCGAATTTAAAGTAGCGTTGCAAATGTATTAACTGTGCGACAGATACAGGTAACTTTTTAACTAACTGATAGCATAAATAAAATACTGAAAATCTTACCTATGTAATTGTATTATGTTTAAATATTTTTTTATACTGTAATGCCTGTAGCCACATCTGGTGAAAAAAATGATAAAAGTAGTTGAACAAAACGTTTTGTGTGACATAGTGGCCCAAAGCTCATGCCAGGTTTTTCACCTTTGGTCACTAATTTATTCAGCCATCTGTGTTTTTAATAAGTGGTAGAACTGAATTCCTTGGTATTTCAGTTTTAGATTACAGTATGCTTAATTGGCACTCAGCAGTTGGTTATATATAATTAATTTTCCTGAGAATTCTGTAGCATACAGTTTCATTAAAACAGTTGATCAATTATTTTCATTTTATTTATTCAGTTGTGTGTATTAGATTTGCTTCTAGTTAAGTTTTATGTAAAGGTAGTTCACCATTTTAGTTTAACATTATATATAATTAATGAGCAAACATGCTAAAGGAATAAAGATTCTGTACACATGAAAGAAATTACATTTTAAAAGGAAGATTGCCAGAAAGACCATGCCATTAAAAGAATAGATTCCACATTGAGGATCAACTTCAAAGTCCACCTCTGAGAATCAGATAACCCCATATCAAACAGGGGATGGGGGAATACTCATTTGCATAAAGCCACAGGGGCTCTGTGGAAAACAGAAAGTACACTGGGGTGCAAATCACAGTGAATACCAAATGACAGCATTTTGGTTAGGGATATCTTGTTGATAGAAGAAATAGTGGATGGCAGTATGTTGGGTTACAATAGTTTTTTCCCCTTAAGAGTGATGTGATCTCCTATCATTACTATAATGTAGCATTTTAAAGCATTTCTACTTTTGTGGTAGTTTGCTTAATCGATTATAAAGCTTATCTGATCCTGCAAAATGGTTGTATAACCTCAACACCTGTTTTTGAACCAGAAATAACCACCACCTTTTTATTCACGGACAAAGGGAGGAGCTGAGAGCAAGGTGCAGAAGAGGGGGACAGGAATGAGACAGAGAGAGGACAGCTCCGAGGCTGTCAAAAAGAGCAAAAAAGGCAGCAAAAGTTAGCAGAGACATGAGGAGTCATATTTTTATTCATTTGTTTATATGCCGGCTATTCCCCGCTCCAGTCGGCTTACAAGAACAGAAATGAAAACAAATTAAAAAAAAAAAATTCAGCAACAGGATAAATCAAACCATAGACATACCAAGGCAATTAGAAAATAGCATGCAATCCTAATCAAAAATAACTTTTTTCGTGTATTAATTGGGCTTCCCTTGTCGAGCTCTTCGCCACACTACCCAGTTTGATTCAAATTATTATTCTGGGTTTCCCATGCCAAACAAAATAGTTGCTGAACAGAAAAATCATAATACAAGTTTTATAGGCTAGACACAATTAGGATTTCAGGCATAAATTACAAACCCCCCCCCCCCCCCAACCCAGGACTTTCATTACCCATAAACAGGTCGATGAAATACCATGTCCTTGGGCTAGCGATTGGAAGCATATTTTAGACATGCTAAAATAACTCCCGATGCAATATGGGGATTAGCGTGTCCAAACCAGCACATAGCCAATAGTGCTCATCGCATGTAGATGAGGATATTAACTATTATCCTGCAATTCAAAAAATTCCTGTGCAGCCAATGTGCCTATTGTAACACATCAAGTTTTACATCAGCCCAGGAGCTGGCATTAAAGCATGCTGTGCTCAAGGGCTCAACCACTAAAACAAAAATCCTGCTTTCTATGGTTCCTCCTATTAGTATCATCGTGATACTAAGTACGAAGAACCACTGAAAGCATCATCATGGAAAAATAAAGTGTCTTGGGGGAAAAAAATTCTGGGAACGGTGTCTACTGAGTGGACAGCTCGATGGCTGCCCTGTTCAAAACGGAGAGGTGAGCATTACCCTCCGACCAGACTGGGATAGCAGGCTTGGGCAGCGCTTGCTTGTTGGCTCGCACAGGCCAGGTGCTGACATTTAAAAATTCATTTTCCTAGCATGTAGCCAGATGGACTCAGGAACAATGGGTATTGTGCTCTCCTGATAGCAGATTGAAATGGAGTCAGATTTCAAAGATGACGTCACTCTACATATACCCGTGCAGCAAGCTTAGCTCTTCAGTATTTCTCCCTCTCCACAGCCGATACGGACACTATCCACACACGAGAATAGTGTTAGTAATTAGAACAAAGAAGAGAGAAAATCTACCTTCAAGAAGCCCTGCTCTCCTGTGATGAAACCTAAGGGTCCCTCCCTCAGTTGAAAATTCCTGAGGTGATCTCCAATATCCCTCAGAGGTGTGCCTTGGTCCCGGCGTGGACTAAGCCCCCAGAGTGGCTTAAAGGCAGCAGGTGCATATCCGAGCGCAACGGTGAAGGTAAAACCCTCTCCCCCTCAGCAGCTGGAGACCGTTCGATGCGCAAGCGGTAAGCGCCGAGACCAGGTAAGAAGGAAACATTCAGGTCTCCGCTCTCCAGAACTCAGATCACCGTACTGACTCTGCTTCCAGCAAGTTAAGAGAGCACCGATCAGGTTGAGCAGCCTTGGTTAGGCTAGGCCCCGATCCGGCGCGAGGGTCCACACACGTGGAGACCTTTGGGGGGGGGGGGGGCGCCATCTTACATGCAGGGGTCGGCGCCATCTTCCCTTCCCCTCAGCGGTACGTGCAGGCTCTTCCGGCAGCTGATGCACATAACTGCGCATCCCATAGTCGCACGTATAGCTGCGTGCGCAGCAGTGCGCACAACTCGGAGCTGTGTGTATAACTATGGCCGCGCACAAATACCGTGCACATAACTATGGCCTCGCACAAATTCTCGCACACAGTGAAACTTGTGCGCCTAGACAGATTCAATGGCACTGGCGTCTAAGAAGGCCAGAAGGCACTCTCTTTGCACAGCCTGCCACGTAAGAGCCGCACAGACTGAATTGGAGTCCTGCCCGTACCCGCAGTGTGAAGAAGCCCAGGGGGAACGGACCACCACTGTCTGAGGGGGCCGGAACTACTGACGATTGCTCCCCAGACCTATCTATTTCGACACGGCCTCCCCACAGGAGACCTCTGGGGCCCCTACTCCAACCTCCCTCCTGGGATCAGCATGGATCCAGGGACTTCTCCTGGATGGAATTCTTCAAAGGGCTGCAAACAGCCCCTGCTGCGTACCAGGCTCAATCCAGGCCGGAAGCACAAGATCCTCCCGGCACTACTCGGATGCCTCGAGACAGGCCTCATCTAACCAAGAATTTCCCTATTAGGGGCCCAGACACCTCAGGGATATGAGTGACTCCCTGGAAGAAGGAGAAATCCCTCCAAGGATGGAACCATACTGAACCACGCTTCGCTTCTTCCACAAGGATGAATTACCAGCCCTTGTTTCTCAGACTCCGAAGACGCTGGACATTCCGAGCACTGACCCTATGGCGGAACCTATCTGGGTGTCCCTTCATAAGGCCTCATGCTACTTTCCTATGTTGGAAGCCATCCAGGAACTGATTGACCTGGAATGGAATGCCCCGGAGGCCAGCTTCAAAGGGGGGGGGGGGGGGGCGGTCCTTGGATGCCCTATACCCCCTGGATCCTGCGGCCAAGGAGCACCTGCGTTCCTGAAAGTGGACACTATGGTCTGCAGTCTCAAAGCAAACGATTCCCGTTGAGGGAGGAGTGGCACTGAAGGACAGATGATTGGAGTCCATCCTTAAACAGGCCTTCGATGCAATAGCAATGACACTGCAGATTGCTTCCTGCTGCACACTGGTGGCACATGCCTGCTTACTCCTCTCGAGAGATGCAAATACGGCCGGAGAGACAATGGAATCTGCGGCATCCTTCCTCACTGATGCAAGCTCAGACCTAGTGTTCACCTCAGCCAGAAGAGGCGTTACCTCAGTAGCAGCCAGAAGACAACTATGGCTACAAAATTGGTCTGCGGACGCGACATCTAAAGCAAGTCTCACGAGAATCCCCTTTAAAGGATCTCTCTTGTTCGGGAGCGAATCAGAGAAGTTAGCCAACAAATGGGGTGAATCTCCACTGCCCCAACTACCGGAAGATAGAGGTAAAAGACCCCAGCGTTCCTCCCCCAGAAGGACCAAGGGCAGAGGATTGCAGCGCTTTAGACCCTACAGGAACACACAGTTCCAGGTACCTCACCCCTCTGGAAGAACCCAATCCTTTCAGAGCAGACACACCAAGAGGGGAGCAGGACCGGGGGCAGGCTTCAGCCATACCCCACAATGAGAAGAGACCGGCCCATCCACAGGAAGAAGCCATAAGGGGTCGACTTGCCCTCTACTACCAAAGATGGGTCAAGATAACGTCAGACAAATTGGTCCTAAACATCATTCGAGAGGGGTACTCTCTGGAATTCTGCAGCATCCCTCGAGACAAATTTATGAGATTACCCTGCCACTCCCACTCCAAGAGACTGGCAGTGGAAACCACATTAACAAGACTACTCAGTATGAAGGCAATAACTCCGGTGCCCACGCCCCAGCAAACTACTGGGCGCTATTCTTTCAATACATATCCAGAGAAGCTCTCTGCTTCAACGGCAGGGGGAAATGAAGAAAAGTGTATTTACATTCATATAACAACCAACAAGGACTGAATTGCACAGGCTGGGTAAACTAATAAGCATGGGAGTAGCTTGCTTATTGCGGTGGTTACTACCCCTAACCAATTAAGCTAGATACTTCACTTAGAAGCATGCAAGTACTGCTCTCTACATTAATGGTGGGGGTGGAAGGGAAATAGAACCAAAAGGTTACTAAAGACCAAGAGTAATAGATAAGTATATGAGAGAGGGAAACCCCCCCTCCCCCCCAAAAAAAGTGTGGAAGCATGCTGGGCAGACTGGATGGGTCATTTGGTCTTCTTCTGCCGTCATTTCTATGTTTCTATGTAATACCGGGGAATCAACACTCTTGTCCAGACCTGGCCATAGGATGACTCACTGTACGTCTTCCCACCATGACCACTACTGGGTAGGGTCATCCGCAAGATAGAGCATCACAGGGGACTAGTTCTACTAGTCGCCGCAGACTGGCCAAAATAACCATAGTACGCAGACATGCGAAGACTACTGGCGGGGAATCCTCTGTGCCCACCTCCACACAGGGACCTTCTCCGGCAGGACCCAATACTCCACGAAGATCCGTCTCTATTCTCTCTTATGGTCTGCCCCTTGAAAGGACTAGCCTGAAGAAGCACAGTTACTCAAAGGCAGTGATTGACATCCTGCTCTGAGCATGCAAGTTCTCCACATCCCTGTGTTACATATGGATCTGGAGAGTATTTGAGACCTGGTGTGAGGACCGCGGGACTCTCCCACGGTCAGACAAAGTTACCATGATCCTGGAGTTCCTGCAGGATGGTATGAAGAAGGGTTGTCACTCAACTCCCTCAAGGTTCAAGTTGCCGCTCTGGCCTGCTTCAGAGCCAAAGTGGACAGTATTAAGCTATCAACTCATCCAGATGTGTCCTGCTTTCTGAACAGGGTTAAACAACTCCAACCACCCCTAAAGTGGTCGGTGCCTCTATGGAATCTCAATCTAGTAGTAGACTTCCTAGCGGGGACTTCCTTCAGACCAACACGCGGTCTGTCACTACGTCTCTTAACATTGAAGACGGCATTCTTGGTGGCAATATGTTCAGCTCATCACATCTCCAAACTTCAGGCACTAACCTGTCAGGAACCGTTCCTCAGGTTCATGCCTGGAACCATACAACTGTGCACTGTCCCCTCCCTCCTTACCGAAAGTGGTTTCCCAGTTTCACTTGAACCAAACCATCTTGTCACCATCTCCAGATGAACATAAGGACTTGGAAGACTTACGCCTTCTTCGCCAGCTAAACGTTGGCAGACTCCTAGTCCGATACCTGGAAAGATCTGAATCTCTGCGCAAAACGGACCACCTGTTCGTTCTTTACCTCGGGAAGAAACAAGGGGAATTGGCATCGCGGGTGACCATAGCCCGCTGGATCAAAGAAGTAATCAAGGCGGCCTACATAGAGGCAGGAAAGCCCTTACCTCTACAAGTTAAGGCTTATTCTACGAGGGCCCAGGCAGTCTCCTGGGCGAAAACCAAGCTGCTGTCGTCTGCTGAGATCTGTCGAGTGGCGACGTGGTCCTCCATACACACCTTTTCCAGGTTCTACTGCCTGGAATTTCAGGCCTGGGGGACACAGCCTTGGCAAGGGCAGTACTAAGTGGGCCACGGGCAGCCTCTCACCCTGCCAGGGAGTAGCTTTTGTACATCCCATTGGTCCTGAGTCCATCTGGCTACACGCTAGGAAATGGAGAAATTACTTACCTGATCATTTCATTTTCCTTAGTGTAGACAGATGGACTCAGCATCCCGCCCACGGATGCCCCAGAAAACAAGAACCTTGGATAACAAACCTCGAGATTAAGCAAATATAGGTAAGCCATGGCATACCCATAGTTTGTCTGGTGTTGGCGTTAATTGCTTGAGTACACTGGCAGTCTCCAGTTTGGAAATCAGTTGAACCAGTTCAAGTTTAATCAAGTTATTTAAGCAAACATATATCCACAATGGCGTTTCGAGGAGAATACTGAAGAGCTAAGCTTGCTGCACAGGTATATGTAGAGTGAAATTAGCTTTGAAATATGACTCAGTCTCACATCTGCTTTCAGGAGAGCACAATACACATTGGTCCTGAGTCCATCTGTCTACACTAAGGAAAATGAAATTATCAGGTAAGTAATTTCTCCATTATTCACTCCATCACAGTGCCGATTGGTCCATTCACTGTCACATGTCAGTGAAAGGACCAGTCCCTTTCAGAATGCTGTCCTGAAAGTGTCAGTGAAAAGGACCAGTTGGGAACAGCCCTGCTGGGGGTGGGGAGGGAGTTCTAGCTAGGTTAGCTGCTTGTGTGCTTTGAAAAAATGTGCCCAGTTTGGATGCACATTTTTATGTGTGTGATTATTGCATTGGCCTGAATATCCCTTAACTGAACTCCAGGTCCAAACCACAACCTGAATCTATGGCAAAGTGCAGATGATACTTCACCTCTCATGGTTAACGATTTAAGTACAATTAGTGACCATGTTTAGGGCCTGTGCCTATAAATGTTTATCCTTTCTCAAATGATCAGCCTTTATAAAGGAGGGAAACAGTAAGTGTCTATGCTCATTCTTATGGCTCTAGACTTGTCCATACTTTTGTGCAACCCATGATGGTCTACATGTCTGGCATACAGTATACAGAGATGGAAAAATCAGGTACTGTAAAAGGTTGTTTTTCATATGGTCCCCTCTTCCGAAGTGGATGAGTTCTGAATTGAATGGTGTATATGCAGGGAGGGCACTTCTGTCTGAGTATAGGGGTGTGGACATATGCCCTGTTTCAGAGTCATGCAGCATAGGCATTAACAAGAACCAGACCGATGCCTTGGAAAGGATTTTATTCAGATATTATGTAACATGCCCGACTCTGGCCAAAGTTTCGCTTTATGCCAGCATCAGGGGCTCTACAAAAGATAAACCGATAAACATATTTAATGTATCTTGTCATTATGCAATTCGTTTGATTTAATTTATTCATTTTTTTTGTTGTTGGGTTGTTTAATAATGGTAAAAGTTTATATTTAATGTATCTTTTGTAGAGCCCCTGATGCAGCTGTAAAGCGAAACTTTGGCCAGAGTCAAGCATGTTCCATAATATCTGAATAAAATCCTTTCCAAGGCATCGGTCTGGTTTTTGTTTTTCCATTTCCGTGGCTTTCCTGGACCATTTACTGTCTTGTTTTGTAGGCATTAACAAGGCAGAGTTCTTATAGGAAAGGATAAAGTTCCATTTCACACAGCCTCTACCCTTGCCATCCTGTGTTCATTGCTGAATGCTCATGTGAACTATTGGACCATGAAAACATTGCAGGGGTTGACCAGGGCCTGCTGTGAGTAAGCAAATGTGGCCATCTGAGGAAGAAGTAGTGTACCTTCTTGGGTATGGGAGCTGCTCATCAATTAAGGAGAAGGTAGAGCAGATATAGCAAAAAAAAAATTTCAGTAGTGGGGGGAGAGGATTGGACAGTTCTGCAGGCACACCTAACTAGTTGGTGAGTGGGTAGTGAGAAGCAAGCAAAAGGGTGTGAGTACTGCACCAAAAGACATGAGATGAGACATTAGATCCTGAATATGTATGCCACAGAGGAAGGGGAGACTGGTAATATGTCAGACATTTAAATACCTGAAAGATATTAACACAAATAAACCTTTTCAATAGAAAGGAAGCTATAGAACTAGAGGTCACAGCTTGAAGCTAGTCTCAATAAACAGTTTCTCACTAAGAGGGTGGTGGATGCATGGACTTGGCCATGTGGAAGAGGTGGTAGAGGAAACTAACATTAGCAGTATTTTAAAAAGTCTATGATAAACACAGAGGGTCCATTGTTGGCAAGAAGATGGAAACAAAATACTGGCATATCCAGCATGAGCAGTGGTTCAACCCCAAACCACCCTGAAATAATTATATTGTGCTTCCAAGTAAAAGAGAACTATAGGAGTGGTAGGAGAAATTGGGATTTCCTTGATGGACTATGACCAATTTGAAAAAAATGTCTATCCTTATCAACTGGGAGGGAGCTTACAAACTGCCCTAAAATTGATTGGAAAGAAAATAAAATTTAACTCAACGGAAAGAGAATTAATCTATCAATATAAATCAATTTAAATTAAAAAGTCACAAATGTATTCAAGAACTTAATTTGTAATATCTTGGAATAACAAAAGCTGTAAAAAAGTTTTTGCATTAACTACACAATTTATCAGTAAAAATTATGTTGGAAACCATCCCAGCTTCTAGCGTGCTTATTGCTGAATACTTTTAAATGATCATCAGTGGTGTTTGCAATGAGCTTTACAGTAGGATTTGATTAAATTGCAAGCCGTAGGGCTTTGAAGATTATTCTTCTCCCCACTCAGGGAATCTTGGACACTCAGATGAAATAACAGCTTGGGACATCTGTGTTTGAGGTGTGGGTCCTGGGACCTTATCTGGGATTATCAGTCTAGGGGTTACATGTACAAAATATAGGGTCACATCATTCAGAAATATTAACAGTCTCTATGAATGGTCATGCATGTAAAATGGAGGGTGACTCTGGGTGTGACGTGTCAGTTATGAGTGAAGACACCCTCCTGGAGTGGTTTCCTACTCATTCCTCCCAAGTTGTGCACCCTATAGTGCAGCATCTGCAATTACAATAGACAGAATGCTGAGCTCACAGGAAAGCTGTGTTTGTAAGAGTTTGCTACAGCCCTTTTCAGAAAACATTGCTACTCATAGTCACGAGGGGTAAACACGAGCCTTTTAGAAAGGAACAGGTTCACACTTTCAGGAATTGGTATCCAAGAGGGCCATGTTATCTTTGATAATCGACCCGAGGACTTCCTGGATAAATTCCCTCAGATGTTCTCTAAAGAGCTAGGAGCTTACAAGGGACCAGCAATGTCATTCCTCCTGGATCCAGCCATTGTGCCTATAACCCCCTCTTCGGAGACCTCCCAGAATACAGGACCACACAATAGTCCCTGGGTCCACTTCTCTACATGGACCTCTGCTTTTCTCCATTCTTCTTTTCAACATAGTTCTCCGCAGGCCACCAGGGTCTGTTTTCCTAGGACAAGCAGGTTCACGCATGGGTGACATCATCGGGTGGAGCCCAACATGGAAAACATGTCAGTTTCTAGAACTTTGACTAGGTACACTAAGCATGCCCAGCATGCCCTCTACCACGTTTCCACGTGAGGTCCCTCTTCAGTCTTTTTTTTTTGTGTTCTGCAGAGTTTTCACCTCATGGTTTTTCTGAGCTCATGGCTTTTAGTTCAAAATTGTTTTGGAAAACCTTGTCACCAATTGTTTTTGGTTGTTCTTCATGGCTTTCTCAGCACGGGCCCCTCTCTGGTTCCCCTTAGTCTTCCAGCCAGGTTTTTCGGCAGTTCGGTAAGTTTTTTATTTTGCTTCATTTCTCTCCCCCCCCCCCCCCCCCCCTTTCAGTTTGCTTCGTCATGGCCTCAGGTTTCTGTCAATGTCCTCAGTGCATGAGGCCCATGTCCATTAGGGACCCACACAATATGTGTGGGTCCCTAATGGCCTGGGGCCATTGCATGATGTCCGGGCCTGCTGCCTGTGTGACCAAATGACCCTGAAGGAATGTCTCGCTCACCTCAACAAGATGGAGAAGCTCTTTGGGGCGTGAAAGTCCAAGCCATCAATGTCTGCATCAGTGGCATTGATGCCAAAGGACTTTGGAACCGCACCAATCGATGCCGAGCCATCAACATCGGCAGGGTCATTGGCTTCGGGTGCCAGGGACTGGGCCCTGTTGGTTTCTTCCAAGTCGAGGAATCATCGGGATCATCATCATCATCAACCTCGGTACTAGGGAAAGACCTGGCATTGGCACCAGTCACATTCGATGCACAGTGCTGGGCTCAGGAAGGTGCTGGCGTGTGCTTTGATGCCCCCAAAGTGACCCCCATGGCAAGGAATGCCCATCCTCCATCGATGCCAGGGGTCCGCGACAGTCACCACTGGTCTTGGTGTCAGTCGCCAATCCACCTCTGGGATCCAAGGAAGATCTGGCTACCCCTCCTGCCTCCCAATCCATTTTGGTATCAGCAACATTTTGAGGATAAGTTGGAGCGGAGAGTCTAGCTGGTGGTCAAACAGGCCCTGTGGGCACTGAGCCGGCGGCATCGACAGTATCAATACCCACACTCTCCTTGCAGGAACCACTGCTGGAATGGCTCAACGTGCTCGTGTGTTACCAAACCTAGCTGGCATTGGTTCCCGGGAGGCCATGATGCTCAGCAGGGCACCAATGCTTCCCCTGACCGATGCAGTACTCGCTGCCGGTTCCTCCGAGAAGGAAGCTCCATTGAGGCCAATGGTGACACCAAGGCCTGCAGGCCCCCATCGAGTTTTGCCAGGACCGGCACTGGTGCCACCAGGGCCTAGGCCTCTGGACGAAGGCCGAGCACCTAGGACCCTATCCCCTTGTATATTACAGTGAGGATGAGGCCCTGTATGACCCCTGGGAGGATGACACTGCAGAATTCTCAGAGGACACAGAGGGACTCCACTCAGAACTCTCTTCCAGAGGAACGAAGGAGGTCGCTGTTTGAGGACCTAACCTTTGCAGGTTTTGTAAGGGCTATGGTGGAGGCCGACCAGTTTCAGTTGATGAGAGGTGGATGCCAGGCATAAGAAGCTGGAAATCCTCCAGTTCATGGAGGCTCCTAAAGAGATCGTGGCGGTCCTGCTACACGAGATCTTTAATGAGTTGCTGTGAGGATTTGAGAGCACTTCCTGTAAACAGGAGGTCGGACAGGGTATACCTCATCCAACAGGCTACCGGATTCAAAAAGCGTCAGCTGGCACACCAATCAGTGGTGGTCCAATCTGTTCTCAAAAGGGCCAAGCACTCTCAGACCCATGCCTCTGCACCCCCTGGGATGGATCACAGAGCAATGGATGATCTTGGGAGGAAGGTATTCCAGAGGACCATGCTCATTGTCCGCATCACCTCCTATCAGCTCTACATGAGCCAATACTCTTGCAACCTCTGGAAGCAAGTGCAGGAGGTGGCCAAGCGGCTGCCTCAATAGCAGCAAGACACCTCCTTGTCTCTGGTACATCAGATCTTGGAGTGTGGAAAACACAAGGTGCATTCCACCTACAATATTTTCGAGATGGCAGTAAGAGTTTCTGCAGCAGGAATTGGTGCCCGTAAAATGGCATGGCTGCAGCCCTCAGATCTCCAACCAGCAGTACCGAAAAGACTCTCTGATCTGCCATGCACAGTAGAGAATCTCTTCGGGGATAAGGTGAGGGATGTGATAGCCCAGTTGCAGGATCACCATGAGACCCTCCAGCATCTCTCCACTAGCACTTCAGACCAGTCCTCCTCAGCCAAGACGTCTGCGAGGCAGGGTTAGAGGAGGTCTTTCTACCATAAGAGGAAGAACTATCCTCTTGCCCCTCATTCCTGTTCACAGAGAGTGAGCTCCTGAGGCCTTCCCAAGCCGCAGCCTGTATCCCAACCAAATCCTGGGACGGGTTTTGACTGGATCATGAGATGCTGGTCACCCCAGTCAGGGGCAGGCTATGGTTATTTGCAAATCGGTGGCCCAGTATCACCTCAGACCAGTGGGTTCTGTCCATCGTCTGCCAAGGGTACCAATTTGAATCTATTGGATGTCCTGCCAAATTCTCCTCTGTGCCTGTTTTGGGGGCTGATAGTACATCAGGAGGTACTATTATGGGAGCTCTCCTGCCTCTTAATGGCCAGAGTGATCAGGCCTGTCCCACCAGAGCAAAGAGGGCAGGGATTCAATGCCCAGTACTTCCTGATTCCAAAGAGAACAGGGAGACTCCAACCCATCCTAGACCAGAGGCCATTGAGCAAGTATCTAAAAAAATAAAAGTTCAAGATGGTTTCCCTGGGCACCCTGATTTCCCTTGTGAAAAAAGGGGACTCGCTATGCTCCCTCGATTTTATAGAACGCATGCACTCACATCAAGATCTTTCCAAGTCACAGGAAGTATCTCAGATTTGTGGTGGTAAAACAGCACTTCCAGTACAGAGTGTTGCCATTTGGGCAAGCGTCGGCCCCATGTGTCTTTACAAAGTGTCTAGCCATGGTGGAGGCACACATCTGCAGGCTTAGAGTGCATGTTTTCCTTTACTTGGACGATTGACTGGTCAAGAGCACCTCTCAGGCAGGGGCCGATTGGTCCTTGTGCTTGACTAACCAGGTGCTGGCATCACTAGAGTTCGCCATCAACCACCCGAAGTCCCATCTCAGCCTGACACCTCAGTTGGACTTCATAGGAGTCCTGCTACACACTGCTCAGGCAAAAGCCTTCTTGCTGCACTCCAGGGCAGCCACCTTGGCGTCCATAGTGGCAGTGATTCAACAGAGCTAGCAGGTATCAGCTCGGTACAGGTTGATGCTGTTGGGCCACATAGCCACAACCGTCCATGTTTCTCCCTTGGCACGTTTACACATGCCCAGAGCCTAGTGGACCTTAAGGTCGCAGTGGTGCCAGACATCCCAGGACCTTCAGGCTCATATTTGTATCACTCTGTTCCTCTGAGACTCCTTGTCATGGTGGCGGGTTCTCTCTACTTTGGAGCAGGGAATATCTTTCCAAACTCCCCCTACCCAAATTATCCTTACCATGCATGCATCCACACTGGGGTGGGGTGTTCATATAGATGGGCTCCGCACCCAGGAACTATGGTCCGTCCAGGAAGCACAATGTCAAATAAACTTCCTGGAGCTCCGGGTGATCAGGTACGCTTTATGGACTTTCAGGGATCAGCTGTCCAACAAAATTGTCCTGATCCAACAGACATCCAAGTAGCAATGTGGTATGTCAACAAGCAGGTAGGCACAGGGTCTTACTTCCTGTGTCAGGAAGGGGTCCAGATCTGGTCCTTGGCTCCGTCCCACGGGATGGTGCTCCAGGCCATGTAGCTGGCCAGAACAGAGAATGTGATAACGGACTGACTGAGTTGAGCCTTCAGACACCACGAGTGGTCGCTGGACCAGGGAGTGGTGAATCGGATCTTCCATCTCTGGGGAAATCCAGACATGGACTTGTTCGCATCCCCCTGCAACAGGAAGGGTGACTGAATTCTGCTCCCTGTATAGGTCAGATGGCGAACCTGCCTCTGATGCCTTTGCTCGCCATTGGGGCAAGTGTGCATATGCTCAGATTCCTCTAGTAACAAAGACTCTGCTGAAGCTTTAAGAGGACTGAGGAGCTATGATCCTTATAGCCCCCCCATTGGTAAGATAGGTCTGGTTTCCACTCCTTCAAGAGTTGTTCTTCCGGAGACTGAGCAGTGTGGGGACTTCCACAGCTCTCATCACGCAGGCTCAGGGCAGGTTCCGGCATCCCCAACTCCAGGCCCTGTCGCTCACGACCTGGATGTTGAGAGGTTGATTCTGCTGGCGCTTTATCTTTGTGAAGAAGTGTCTCAGGTCTTATACCTTCTAGAAAGGCTTCCACTAGAAAGTCCTATGGACTGAAGTGGAGGAGGTGTTCGGTGTGGTATGAGCAGAAGGCCCTAGATCAGTTCTCCTGCCCCACACAAAAACTGCTTGATTACCTTCTGCACCTATCGGAGGCTGGCCTGAAAACCAACTCTGTTAAAGTTCATCTAAATGCAGTTGGTGCATACCACCAAGGAGCAGATGGTATACCCATCTCTGTACAGCTTATAGTTGTATGCTTCATGCGGGGCCTGCTTCAGTGGAAGCCTCCCGCTGTGTCTTGGGACATCAACATGGTGTTAGCTCAGCTATTAAAAGCTCCTTTTGTACCGCTGCGTACCTGTGACCTGACGTTATCTGACCAGGAAGGCCATATTTTTGGTGGTGGTCACTTTATCATGCAGGGTCAGTGAGTTCCAGGCCTTAGTGACTTATTTATTTGTATTTATTTAATGAGTTTTATATACCGTCATTCGGTAAAGCCATCACAACGGTTTACAAAAGCTCAAAATGCAGGATTTTTAACAATTGAGCAAAAAGGGATAACAGGAAGTATATTAAACAAAGGAGAGATATTCAATTGCAAAGATATTAACTGGCATTTGCACTAAGGGGTGCACAAAGGGGAGGGCCCCTTTGTCGTGCCCCTTCGGTGCGCGGCACCTGGTGGCAGGGCGCCTTTCAACAGTCGCTGCTGCCCCTGGTGGAGTCGGGGGTGGGGGGGGGGCTTCCGATTGGGTCTCTCCCTCACATTGCAGTTCTGGGGGGTTTTTTTTCCTTTTTCAGTTTCTGGTGATATTTTTTTTCTTCTCTTCTGTTCCCATGGCGATGGAGAAGTGCTGCAGGGCGCCCAAAGGTGGTGGGTGGGCTGCCAGTTCGAGGGCAAGTTTTATCATGAGGGTTGATCTTGCGCACACACACACACACACTAAGTTCCTGCCTAAGGTGGTGACAGATTTCTATCTTAACCAGTGAATCATCCTACTAACATTCTTTTCCAGACCCCATTTGCATCAAGGCAAATGAGCACTGCACAGTTTGGATTGCAAGAGAGCCTTAGCCTTTTACCTGGAGTGGACAGAAGCCCATAGACAGTCCACCCAACTTTTCTTTTCTTTTGACGGGGATAGGGAATTGCCATTGCCAGACAGACACTATCCAATTGGCTAGCAGATTTCATTTCCTCTTGTTACGACCAAGTGGGACTGCATCTTGGGGGTCATGTCAAGGCTCATTCTGTCAGAGCCAAGGTAATGTCGGTGGCCCACTTGCAAGCAGTTCCCGTGGAGAAGATCTGCAAGGCTCCACACATTCGCTTCACATTACTATCTGAATAGGAATGGCTGACGAGACAGTAGGTTTGGCCAGCCTGTCCTCCGGAATCTCTTTGAGGTGTAAAACCCAACTCTCCCTGCCCCAGGACCCATTGTCTCCCTCTGTGTTCCAAACAGCACTGAGGTTGTTGTGCCCATTGGCACCTGGGTGTGTTGGGGAGAAGCCTGTAGCTAGGGATTCACCCATGTGTGAGGACTATCATCCTGCTTGTCCTAGGAGAAAGCAGAGTTGCTTACCTGTAACAGGTGTTCTCCTAGGACAGCAGATTGTTAGTCTTCACGAAACCCACTCACCACCCCGTGGATTTGGGTTTCTCTTATTTTTTTTTTTTTTTTGTTGGTTTATTTTTATTGTAATTCTATGTTACGAGACTGAAGAGGGGATCCCAAGTGGACACGTGTTATAGACATGCTGGGCATGCTCGGTGTACCTAGTCAAAGTTCTAGAAACTTTTGACACAAGTTTTCCTTGGTGGGCCCCATCCGATGATGTCACCCATGTGTGAGAGCTAACATCCTGCTGTCCTAAGAGAAAAGCTGTTACAGGTAAGCAACTCTGCTTTCTGGTAGGGAGCAGAATCATCTCCAGGCCCCTAGGCATATGGGGGTGAAGGCCCACTTTCATTCTTATTCTCTCTCTCTCCCCCCCCTATTACTCACTGTACAGTGACTAGGCTCTTGGTACTGTCTGTTAGAAGAATAGGTAAGACAATTTGAATGGTATTCAAAATAAATGTTTATTACAACAAAAATAAACTGTAAAGTCCATTTAAAAAAAAAAAATCTGTCTATGAATCTTCAACTTACAACGCAAAAATCCACAGTGATCTCAATTTACTGTTTTCTGAGCTAGGGTACGGACCACCTGTAGTGATCATGCTCCTGTCTAACTAAAAAGTAGGCTCTTAACAAAAGAGCCAAGTTTGTCTCCCTGATTGATTTCAGTATTCCTAGACTTCAAGTAATAAAGTAAAAAAAAAAAAAAAATCACTTCTTTACAAATCCCTTCTCATCTGTGCTCTAGACCAGGTGCAATCACTTCAACTGGCTCAAGGTCTCTAGAGAGGTTCCGCAGGGCTCTGCCCTCTCGGTGATCTTATTTAACATATACCTCATTCCATTGTGTAAATGTTTGGCAGGCCTGGACCTTTTTTTTATTTATTTACACAGATGACATTCAATTTTTGGTTCCAATAAGGGGTACAAGTGCCTCTGTGATGGCCTGTTTGAAAATCCAGCTGTAGGAATTAAACATTGGATGGCTCATAATCAATTGGTACTGAATCTTTTTAAATTGGAGATTTTGTTTCTATCTAGAACAAAATATGTCCCTGTAAAACTTGTTTTCCTTAAAAGGTCATACAATAAAAATCTCATAAGTTGTGAGAGATCGTGGGGTCACGTTAGACTCTAGGCTTTCAGTGTCTGCTCAAATTAAACAAACAATTTAAACTGGATTCTAAAAGATCCAATTGTTGAATAGGCTTAAACCCCTGTTAGAACCCTCAGACGTTAGACTTGTTCAATCTTTGCTTCTGGCTCATTTAGATAATAGTAATTCCCTTTTGCTTGGTCTTCCTGATTCAACAGTACACTAGTTGCAGCTGTTAGAAAATTTAGCAGCTCACTTATTATCTGGCAGCACGAGCTATGACCATATTTCCTCAGTCCTTGTTAAATTACACTGGCTTCCTATATCATTAAGAATTGAATAAAGAATCCTTATGCTCTGCCATAAGTTAATTAATTGGGTAAACACCCCATGGCTTTGTGCAGCTTTATGAATTTATATCCCCTCGCGATCTTGCTGAAAATCCCTTCGATCAAAGCAGCGCATAGAGGTGAGATTAGAGACCGAACCTTCTCCAACGGCAGGGGAGAAGAAAAACTAATACTTCACGCATATCCAGCATAGCTCTCTGCTTCAACGGCAGGGGAGAAGAAAAACTGATACTTCACGCATATCCAGCATAGCTCTCTGCTTCAACGGCAGGGGAGAAGAAAAACAACCAATAAGGGCCAATTAACATAGTCTGGGTAAACAAATAAGTATGGGTGTAGCTTGCTTATTGCGGCGGTTACTACCCCTAACTAATCAAGCTTGATATTTCACTTGGATGCATCTCCATCACTGCTCTCTGCATTAATGGTGGGGGTGAAAGGGAATTAGAACCAAAGGTTACTAAGAGCCAAGAGAAACAGATAAGTATGAGAAAAAAGAAGTGTGAAGCTTGCTGGGCAGACTGGATGGGCCGATTGGTCTTCTTCTGCCATCATTTCTATGTTTCTATGAAAAGTCCATAAAGCATTATTAAGGTGGTCTTGGAGAAATTCACTATTTATCCCTAGGATAAGCATCATGGAATCTATCAACCTTTGGGAATATGCAAGGTACTTGTGACTTGGTTTGGCCACTGTTGGAAACAGAACACTGGGCTTGATGGACCTTTGGCCTGACCCAGTATCTAAATCTTATGTATCTTATGTTCATATGAGAAAAGTGGAAGCTGTATTGCCCTCAACAGTCAAGTCACTTTCTACCTGCCTCTCCTCGAATTCACTCAGCTCAACAAGCTTCAGGAAGCATCGCGGAAAAACATTATTCCTACAGCCTTCAGGGTGAGATGGAGGATGCAACATGAATTCTGTACTAAAGTCCAGAGTATGCCCTTCCATATGAGCAGGGGCATCAATAACTTAGCTTAACTCAAGCGCTAACAGAGTAACTAAAAACTTCTGGGTCACCCTATCTTACTTGATATCATATGGGCATTAAAGTCACCAAGGATCAGAAGGTTGTCTTATTTAAAGTGCAAACAGGCAATAAACTCAAGAGTGGTGGTGAGGTTAGTGCAAGGGAGACAAGAAGGGTGATACATTTAAGGATCCAGCTATTAACGCTAACCACCAAACATTTATAACCAAGAGGACATAACTGATGTATTAAGATGTCAGAGCTTGAATGTCAGGACTTGACAATCCAGAAAAAATCTGGATAAAGTTTCAAACTCTAGAAGAAAATATCCTTCTGTGCTTAAATATCTTTAAGGATCATGAATTAGGCCGACTTTGCTTAACTTGCAACAGCAGCTGCTGCAAGGGATAAACTATTGCAGGCAGCCTAAAACAATAGGAAATGTTTATTTTATTTATTTATTGCTTTTTTATACTAACGTTCGTTGACACATCACATCGCTTGAACGTTCATCTTGGAAATTGGACAGCTACTGAGTAACGAGTTGTTAGTTGCAGCACAGTCGACAAAAAAAATATATAACCAAAAACAAAATTTTAAAACATTGATCCACCATGTATTGTTCTACACATAAGGGAAAACTCTTTAAATCACCTTAACTAATAACCAAGCCAACCACCCAAAATACTAAGGGCCCATGACACCCCCTAGAAGTCCAGTGTAGAGAGCAGAACAATGTTGACTGAGGAAGCAATCAATGATGAACAAAAAGCTCTCTTCAGCAAAAACTAACAATCCCCTGGCAAACAGTAAACATGAAGATGGCCTGCAAAGGGGAACTCAAAGGGGTATTGGCGCACCACTACAGGTGATAGGTCTTTAAATAGCGGAACAAGCTATGCAGGGGTTGTGATCAACAGAAGCAATGAGGGCAGGTGCATTGGCAAGCTCCACATCCAGTGTTTTAGCTCACCTGGAAACACAGGAACAACAGAGGTGATATTATTGGAGCAGGCTTCCTTCCCCAAATTTGTGGCAAGAAGAGTAGAAAATGGGAGCCAGCAGGTAGTTGGTGCAGACTTTGGATAGGTCTTTAAATAGTGGCACGAACTGTGCAGAGAGCAGGATCAACTGATGACATTAGCAATGAGGATGTGTGCAGCAGCAAGCTCCACATCCAGCGTTATAGCTCACCCACTTTGACTACAAATCAGCCACCGATTTTGGATGACTGATGATATCTTAAAAGCAGCATAAAGCAAGGCCAGTGATCACTGCATTTGACAAGCTCAGCTGTAGCTTTGCTGCTCACCACCAGGGCGCAGAGACACTAATTTATTTTATTTATTTAGAGTCTTTTATATACCGAAGTATAGCAATCTGCCTTCACTCCGGTTTACAGAATAACAACTTGATACAGAGAAAGAACGATATAAATGGGTATCATTTAAATTAAAACGCAACAAAAAACATTGTAGCAATAGATGAGGTTAAACAGGTCTTACAGTGTATAAACATTGTCTAATCAGGGTACAAACGAGAACTGCTGCATAAATTTCATGACATAAAAAAAAACAGGGTAGAGTCATTGAGTCTTTGGTGTTTGAGTTAAAGCATGCTTAGCCAACATCATCTGTGAAAGTTTGTCTGAATATCCATGTTTTGAGTTCCTTTTTGAAAGATTTTGTGTCTCTGAGGGAGCTTAAGTAATCTGGTAAGGAGTTCCATGCTCTCGGTCCCACAATGGAAAAGGCTCTGTTCCTAGTGTTGGAGTGCTTAGCTGATGGGAGCGCGGGTATTGTTAGGTGCAATTTGCTTGAGGTTCTTGTCGTGCGTTGAGGTTTGTGTGTTTGGATCATGTTATCGAGGATGGTGTTATCTGATCTGTAAATTGCGTTGTGTAGGATTGTTAGGGTTTTGAACTTGATTCTTTGGTCGACCAGTAGCCAGTGAAGGCTCCTCAGAACAGGGGTGATGTGTTCTGCGGCATTCTGTAACAGTTGGAGTGGATTTATGGTAGATTTGGGAAGGCCAATTAGTAGTGAGTTGCAGTAATCGAGGCTGGAGAAGATGAGAGATTGCAGGACAGTTCTGAATTCATGTTGGTGTAGTAGTGGCTTGAGATGTTTAAGTATGTGGAGTTTATGAAAGCCTTCTTTTGTTTTCATTGTAATGATTGTTTTGAAGTTTAACTCGGAGTCAATCCAAATTCCGAGGTCTTTTGTATTATTCTTTAGTTGAATGCTAGTGTTGTCAATTTGTAAGGAGGGTAATGGGGTCATTTGGCCTGTGCTGTTTCTTTCAATGAGTATGCATTCTGTTTTGTTCATGTTGAGGCATAGTTTTAGTTGGTTCAGCATTTTTCTGATTGAAATAAGATGGTTGGCTGTTAGTCTCAGTGCGTCTTCGATCGTAGAGGTTATTGGGATGAGGAGTTGAATATCGTCGGCGTACATATAAAATGATACACCTAGACTTGCAATGAGTTGGCAGAATGGGAGTAAGTAGATATTAAAGAGGGTAGCTGAGAGGGCTGACCCTTGTGGTACCCCTGTTTCGAGGGGGAAGGGATCGGAGGATTTGTTGTTAAAGGTGACTTTGAAGAACCTGTCTTTTAGGAATGAAGTGAACCAAGCAAGGGTTTTGCCAGTAAGACCTATGTTTGCAAGTCTTGATATCAGGCTTTTGTGGTCTATGGTGTTGAAAGCCACAGAGAGATCGAGTAGAATTAGAAGGTAGCTTAGTTTATTGTCGAAGCCTCTTATTATTTTGTTTGATATATTGATTAGTAGGGTTTCTGTGCTGCGATTTTTTTCTGAACCCGTGTTGTGATGGATGTAAAATTTTATTGTTTTCTAGGTGTTCATTGAGCTGTAACAGTGCTGCTTTCTCCGTCATCTTTGCTAGTCAGGGAAGGTTAGAGATGGGGCGATAATTATTCAGATCATCTGGATCAAGGTTCTTTTTTTTCAATATTGGAGTGATAGTTGCGATTTTTAATTTAGTTGGAAGTTCACCTTCTTTGAGTGATTTGTTTATGATTTCTGCTAAGGTGGGAGCAATGATGTGTGATATTTCCTTTTACTCTTGGGTTGGGATTATATCAAGATCATGACGAGCTGGGTTTATTTTCCTTAGCATTTTTTCAGTTTCAATGTTTGTAATTGGGTCGAAATTCGACCATGGTGTTATATTTGATGTGTCCAGGAGTTCTTCTGTTATCGAGGGATTGTTGAAGGTGTTAGCTATTTTGCTTATTTTATTCTTAAAGAATATGGCAAGGTCTTGACTTATATTATTTGTATTGGAAGTGGGGTAGTTATTATTCTCATGTATGAGGTTTCTTACAATGTTGTAGAGGGCATTGGGTTGATTTGGGGAGGTTTTTATCTTTTGACTATAATAGTCGCGTTTGGTGTTCAGAATCATTTTTTTATATGTGGCAAGTTGTGTGCGGTACCTTTGTAGGGATACTGGGCATTTAGATTTTCGCCATTCCTTTTCCAGTTTTCTGAGGTTGGATTTCAAAGATCTAAGGTGTGGGTTGAACCATGGGTTGATTTTTTTTCTGTTTTTTTTCAACAGTCTCGATTTCTCAGGGTTTATGTTGTTAGCAGTTTGTTCTGTAATGTGGAACCAGGATTGAGTGGTGTTTTTTTATGTTGGAGAGGTCTAGGTTCGTCATTTGTTTTCCTAGTTCTTGTTGGCGTAAGCTGGGTTGGAATGGAGGTCTGTATTTGAATGATAGCGGTTCAGTTGTTCTTGTTATGTGATTGATTTTCACTTGTGTCCTGCATTGTAAGAGGTAGTGATCAGACCAGGGGACTGGTTTGGATGTAATGGTTGTATCAGCGAAGTATTGGTTGGTGAAAATCAGGTCCAAGGTGTGGCCAGCTTTATGAGTAGGGTTGTTTACTAGTTGGTTCAGGTTTAGGCTGGAAAGCATGTCTAGCAGTGTTTGGCAGTTTTGAGATCTGGGGTTGTCATCGATGTGGAGGTTGAAGTCTCCAAGAATTATGGTAGGTTTTTTCAAACTAATGTTAGTAATTAGGAATTCTAAGATTGGAGATATCTCGTTGTCTAGAAGCTTGGGAGGGCAGTAAACTAGGCATATTTGTAGGAAATCCAATTCAAAGAGTGTGATTTCGTAGTTCTTAGGTAGGTTGTGAGGTATCAATTTCATTGAGAGATGTTTTTGTATGATAAGGAGTAGCCCTCCTCCTTTGCGAGCCTTGCGTGGGATTGAAAAAAGGTCGTAATTGTTGTTGGTTAGGTGGTTTGTTAGAACCTGATCGGTATTCTTGAACCAGGTTTCGGTTATGGCAATAAAGTCAGGGTTCTTTTCTTGGATTATGTCTGATATTAGCATGAATTTTTTGGTTAAAGATTGGGCGTTTACCAGAAAGAAGGTGAGATAAAATAGGTTTTTGATATGTTTCACTATTTTTATCTATTTTTACCTATTTTTACCTATTTTATTTATTTTTACTAATAGAATCTTTGATACATGTGTGATTTCAAACTGAAAGAGATCATTTACTAAGCTGCATTAGGCATTCACCACCACTCAGTAAACACCTTAACACATCCATAACATGTGATTTTTCAAATACTGCATGTTAATTTCTCCAGAACTGCGAGCATAAGTAAAAAAAAAAAAAAAGTAAATAAAATAATGTAGCTTGCCTCAAAATTCACGAGCCGCATTATAAGACGCAAAGTTAGCTATAATTTGAGAGTTATAGCTAACTTTCCCTGGGAGGATTGGGACACTAATGTAATAGGGGCAAACGTCCCAATTTGGCGAGCCAGCACTAGTTTGACCTTTGTGGTGCCAGGCCCAGAGCCCTAGGAGGCACTCTGCCCCACTAGAGCACTGAGGACTCCTAATTATCCTATGATCTCCACACTCCAGTGCTTTGTTGATATTGGGAGCTAAAATCATGGCACTGACAGGCAAGTCTTCAAGGAATTCTCCAGTGTTTGTAGACCTGACTCATCAAGGTTGGGTGAGATTTTACGCCTTCCCTGCCTATATTCTGCAGAAGTCCTGCAGATATGTATGACATCTCCAGGTGCTTTGCATTTTTTGTATGTTCTTTATCACATATTTTACTTCCCCTTCACTGATCTTACTTTTGCTATCAGCCAGTATACAAAGCTTTAGATTTCAGTTATTATTGATGAGTTATTTTCGGAGATACTTCTCCCACCTTTCTTTAATTATTTTCCTCTACCTATAGTAAATTGCCTTCTTTCTTTATCACTCATAATTTCACTCTACAACTAATTATGTTTCAGGTTTTAAAAGATTTTGAACAATAAGGGACTATGCTTTTTGTCAGTTCTTGGAATTCCTTACATTTCTGTTTAAAATATCTTTCTTTTGCTTAGCTGCAGTCTTTTTGTTTGCTCTCTCTTGTATCCAGAACTGCCTTTCACGTATCTCAGCAGTTTTATTTAGCATTTTAGTGGTCATCCATACTTGCTTCACTGACTCAGCAGCTCTGAATCAGTCTCCATTTATCTAAACACCCAGCAAAATAATTAACCTTATGAAACTCGGATAACTTTTTATAAAAAGTACATACATTAGTGAGCAGAAGTCATTTCTGCCGATCCATGTCACACAGCGATGGAGACAAGAGAACAGTAAACGTATTGATCATCAACACAGCGGGGGGATTTTTGGCAGCTGTCACACACAACCTCCTTTCAGCCTTTCGAGTGCTATTTTTTTTTTTTTTTTTTTTTTTTAATGATTAGCATCAGCAATGAATTCCCTTGCTGGAGTGACAGAGAGCCCTTGACAAATCTACTGCATGCTGACTTTAATAGTACAGTTCAGTTCCTTCACTTTCCTGGTGAAAACCATGTACGTCTTCCATCCAAGCCCACAGATGAAAAGGGTAAAGCAGCAATGTGAGCTGGCTGCACACACTGTGGGCTATTTACAGCCCCAGGGAAGCTTTATACAGTGACAGCTACATATGTGGACCATGCCAGCATGTGTTTGGCGTCAGAGCATTAGTATTCCGATTTTCCAAAACTAAGACATTTTAAAGGGCCATTGTAAATACCTTTTTGCAATAATAAAATATATACTTGCAGTTAACTTCATAGCACTTCTTAAAAAAAAAATTGTGCCAGGCTATTCTGGGAACATATTACAGGATAAAGCGAATGGAATGCTGCATTCAGAAAGTGAGTTCTAAAACGTAGTAGAGTAGAGGATGTTATTTAAATGGAGAATGTTGGGGGCTCTGGTCAGGAAGGAGGTTCTCTTTAAGCTTGGCCAACTCTGTAACAAAATATTTTATGCTTTTTAAAAATGTATTGAAGAGATGTTGTTGCAAGTACTTCCCTTTCAAGATAGGAAAAAAACCCGCCTAGATTTAAATATTTGTGAGTGTGGGCAGGTCACAGAATTAATATTTTTTTTGTGCAGACCTTAAATCCTTTATTGCTAGTAGAAGGGGATTGGATAAGATGGGGACTGTTGCCTCTTTCATTGATTGGCTGGACTAATGTCTTCAAAAAGATGAAATTCCCCAAACAATTGTAGATTTTCCAGAGCACACCCATTGCAATAGTAGAGGAGAATTTTAAACAGCTAGATGTATTTTCTTGCAGGTTTATATGGGCTAGAAAAAGTCCAGAGATAAGCCTAGCTAATTTGCAAATGTCCCGAGGGCAGCATGGGCTGGGCTTACCAAATTTTAAGAAGTATTACTGGGCTTCTCAAGTGATGCAAGTGGCTGGTGGGAAGGATGGCAGGCAACTAGAAGACAATTGGCTCATCCATATGACTTAAAGGATCTGCTTTACTCAGCAAAATTAAAGATGTCAGTCTATGAATTTAACTATTGCTATCTGGAATAAGTTGCATGTATATGTGAGAGTGGCAGGAACTCTAACTTTGCTCATCCCATTATAGGACAACAAATAATTACCCAATCCTCCTATGCTTAAAGAATGTAGTCTGTGGAAAAAAGAGTGAGGTTTATTCACCTCACCAGCACATTTAGATACAGAGCTCGCTTTTAAATTATATGAAGATTTCAAGAGAGAATATGGCACTCCTCCTACACATTTTATTTTTATGTGAATTTATTAATTGCCCATTTCCTGGGCGAGGTACATAGGCACAATCATAGCATTTCAGTAAAATACACACTAGATCCAAAGTTCATAAATACAAACAGTAAAACACACAAGGACCTTCTGCGGACTTCGTAGAATGCTTGTCTGAAAAGCCATGTTTTTAGTGGAGTCTTAAAGGATTTCACACTGTCTGCCATACGTGGTCCTTCAGGAAAAGAGTTCCAGATCACTGTGGCGGCCACGGAAAAGGCACAATCCCTAATGACACTAAGTCTGGCATGTAAGGGTGAGGGCATGTCTAGGAGACCTCGTTGTGCCAATTGAAGCTGCTGGGTCAGACAGTAGAGCGTTACTCCAGGGTGAGGAAGCAGAAGAGATGAGATTGAAAGTGATGGGGGCAATCTTATATTTGATTCTTTCCGCAATTGGAAGCCAATGTAGCTCGAATAGGACTGGAGTTATGTGTTCCCTTTTGTTGATGGCAGTGATAAGTCGCGCTGCACTATTCAACAAAAGTTGGAGAGGTTTAAGCGTTACTGCTGAAAGACCAAGGAATATAGAATTGTAGTAATATAAAAAAAATCTGGGGCTGACGCTTCTTTCGACCACTTCTTCCCATTCTGTGGAATTTGCAGTTTTCAAATCGGCTCAACTTCAAATTGAAAAAAAAAAAAAAAGCTAACTTACTGGCCTCCCGCACAACTTTAACCTCCACTGGCCAATCATGTCCTCTCCCCGTGGCAGCGCCTTTTAGCTAAAAGACTAATCAACCTCCCACTGCCCCTTCGCCTCATACGACATGCCTGGAAGAATTCGAATCCACTTCCTCCCTAGAAATAGAATCACTACTGAGGAAACTAAAACCATCCTCCCACCCTTTTGATACGATCCCAGCCAATCTTCTTATAACATGTGCCGCTGAAGTTTCCAAACATATCTCGCAAATCATCAATGCCTCCTTAGCACAAGGTCATGTCCCCGACCCTCTCAAACTGGCTATCTTAAAACCCCTTCTAAAAAAAACAAACCTCTCCACAGATAACCCAGCGAACTTTCGTCCGATTGCAAACCTTCCCATCATCGCCAAGATCCTAGAAAGAATAGTCAACAAACAACTCTCCGAATTCTTGGACTATAAAAATATCCTCTCTCCAGCTCAACTTGGATTTCGTAAAGCTAGAAATACGGAATCCCTCCTTATTTCTCTCTCAGACAACATCCTCATGAACCTAGAAAGGAAACAGCCCTGCCTGCTCATCCTCCTAGACTTATTGGCCGCATTCGACACAGTGAACCATCAGTGTCTCATTGAAAGGCTAGCGGAGATCGGCATCAATAATACTGCCCTAAACTGGTTCAAATCCTTCCTTAAGAATAGGCATTACAAAGTCAAGATTAACAGTATAGAATCCCCCCCTTTCATCTCTACCCTAGGAGTTCCACAAGGATCATCGTTATCCCCGACACTATTCAACATCTATCTTCTCCCTCTTTGCAAACTTCTTTCCGAGCTGAAACTTACCCACTACTTATATGCAGATGATGTCCAAATCCTGATACCAATCACTGACTCACTGCAAAAAACCATCCTCCATTGGAACGCCTGTCTAATCCACATTAAAAACCTCCTCTCAAAGCTCAATTTGTTACTCAACACAGACAAGACAGAGTTCCTACTAATCACACAAGAAGGTAGCTTACCACTAAATAACCTTCAACTTTCAGTGTTCCCTTCATTCTCACCTAAGGTCAGGAACCTCGGGGTAATCTTGGACAGCCAAATGACCTTCACAGGCTTCATTAACAACACGGTGAAGGAGTGTTACTTTAAACTCCAAGTTCTAAAAAGGCTAAGACCCCTCCTCCATTTCCACGATTTCAGGTCAGTCCTGCAATCCATCATTTTCTCAAAAATTGACTATTGCAATGCACTTCTTCATGGCCTGCCTGATATCTCACTCAAGCCCCTCCAGTTGCTACAGAACGCAACTGCTAGGATTCTCACAAAATCCAACAAGAGAGATCATATTACTCCAATTTTAAAGAAACTAAATTGGCTCCCAATTAAGTTTAGAATCCTTCACAAACTATTAACAGTCACTCACAAGGCCATACACAACATCACACCACTGGATCTTACAATACCTTTGCAACTCCACACCTCCGCCCGTCCTCTAAGACTAGCCCAGAGAGGCACTCTGCAAGCACCTACCATCAAGACTTCCTTCAGAAAAAGAGCTATGTTTGCTTCGGGCCCCAAGCAATGGAACCTGCTTCCTCCTGAACTAAGACTTGAACAATGTCCAATCACCTTCAAGAAGAGACTTAAGACTTTGTTATTTGGCCAAGCTTTCCCATAACCACTCCTTTCCCATCATGGTTTCAGTCCGTATCATCATGTTACTATCTCCCTAAGGAGGTTAGCATAGTCCTTCCCAATATAAGTTCCCAGCTTTCGCCCAAGTTATGTCTACCCATGTTTCTATACCTGCTTTCACCCTAGTTATGTTATCCAGGTTTCTCTACCCTGTTCAATGTAAGACAAGACTGTGTCACTGTTGTTTTTTTTGCTGGTTATAATGTAAACCGATGTGATAATTAATCCTGTTAATTGAACCTCGGTATATAAAAGCTATAAATAAATAAATAATCGACTAAAGGCAGAATGGAAGCTTGTACTACTGTTCAAAAATCCACTTTGTCTAGCAGATGTTTAAGGCCACAGAGCACTCGAAGTTTGAAACATCCTGCCCTAATTCTGTTTTTCACAAACGGGCGAAAAGATAAAGAAGGATCAATTAGTACGCCCAGATTGTGGATGCTGGACTTTAAGGAAAAGGCAAAGTTGTCAATCACGATGGAGTTGTGAATCGTCTTAAGACAGAGGGCGCTGAATCAACAAATATTGAGTTTTTGATACATTTAATGAAAACTTATTACAGAATAGCCAGCGCTTGATTGCAGATACACACAGGTTAACTAGGTCAACTGTGTCTGACCATGAGGGGCACAAACGTACAAAGACCTGGATATCGTCTGCCTATAATTTATATCCGTCGCACAGTACAGCTAGCACTTTGCACAGAGGTGTTAAATACATGTTGAGCCTTCGGGCAGTCCCGTAGTAATTTCGGACTGAGGAAAGACCCTTGCAAAATGTGAAGAAGAAATGGAAATCAGATGGGGAGGGGGGCAGCTACTGATTAATGATGCCTGGCAGGAGATTTCGCCTGCATTAAATTCAGTCTTTGTAAGCTCCAATTTAAGACTTCCATTTTAATTTCATGCACAGAATATACCTGTCTCTGGACAGACTGTGCAAAATGGGATTCTTGAGCGCTTCTATCTCTCCAAGATGCAAACGCGAGAGGAGGTCCTAATTACACATGACGTGGCAAGGGAAAGTGGTACACTCCTGTTCATAGTAACAGCAGCAACAATCTGTGCGAGCCCTCCCTTGTGATTACGGGGACATGTGGAGGGTTCAGATGCACCAGTCGTCGGTGGCATTGTTGGGATGGAATAGTATAGGGCAATTACAAATAATATGAATTACACACTTATAGTTAAAGCTTAGGCTGTAATACCCTTGCTGGGCAGTTAAGATGAACCCCATACATGCATTAGCTTTGTTCAAAGGGCAGCTCAGCCATAAGCTGAGAGTCATAGATTACAAGCCTGCTTACATTATGGACAAACAAGTTGTTTAGTTGATGACAAAGACACAAGACAAAATGCACCTGCAGAAAACAAGGACAGAGAAATATTTGCCAACTAGTGTTTGCTTGCACAAGGAGCAAAGGGCAAATACTGAAATAATTGACACTTGTAAAAAGGAACTGGAATATGTGAAAAGATGGCCTGTAAGCTGTTTTGATGAGTGTATAAATATCTAGTTGAGACTCTCTTTGAGACAGCCCAATCAGTATCCAAGGCACTGTTCTCATGCAATGCATTACAATAAATGGTGTTATTGCATTCTCTGGTTCTCGCTAGGGACACTAGCGCGTCCCTAGCGCCTCCTTTTTGTCAGGAGCGGCGGCTGTCAGCGGGTTTGACAGCCGACGCTCAATTTTGCCGGCGTCGGTTCTCGAGCCCGCTGACAGCCACGGGCTCGGAAACCAGACGCCGGCAAAATTGAGCGTCCGGTTTTCGGCCCGACAGCCACGGGCTGAATTCAAATTTATTTATTTATTTATTTATTTACTTTTTTTACCTTTGGGGACCTCCGACTTAATATCGCTATGATATTAAGTCGGAGGGTGCACAGAAAAGCAGTTTTTACTGCTTTTCTGTGCACTTTCCTGGCGCCGGAAGAAATTAGCGCCGACCTTTGGGTCGGCGCTAATTTCTTAGAGTAAAATGTGCGGCTTGGCTGCACATTTTACTTACTGAATCGCACGCGAATACCTAATAGGGCCATCAACATGCATTTGCATGTTGAGGGCGCTATTAGGTGCCGCGGGTGGGCCGCGTGTTTTCCTCCCCTTACTGAATAAGGGGTAAGGGAAAACACGCGTCCAGAGCAGGCTGACAGTGCGCTCCGACGGAGCACACTTTACTGTATCGACCTGCAGGTAAATAACTCTTATCTATGTTCTTCTTCTCCACTACCAACTCCCAACTCTGTGCTTTCCATCTTGCGGCTCCATACGCTTGGAATAGACTTTCTGATTCTGTGTATCAGGCTTCCTCTCTGGCCTTATTCAAATCCTGTCTAGAAGCCCATCTTTTTTAGGCTGCTTTTAAAGACCTCACAGTCTTAATAATTAATTTTAACCATTTTCTGAATAAATGAAATTATCTCTTATGGGTTTTTGTACAGTGTGCCATAGAAGTGATAAGTAGTAGTAGATCTTTCAAAATTGAGTTCTTTGGTGGAATATCTCCTTTTAAGATATTTCTGCTTAAAAATCTCTTTAAAGTGTGAGTTCCCACAATTCCTCAGTTTTCCGCTGGGAATCTTGGGCTTGCTGTGTCTGTGAGCCGCGCAGGCTGTCACTGCTGTCACTGCATGACATTCTGAAAGACGTTAAACCTGCTTTATGTAGGGGGTGTATACATGACAAGGTGCACATCTCTTCAGCCTTCCCCTGTGCTTACATGAACTCCCGCTGGTATGCCCTTATGGACTACAAAAAAACCCCAAAAAACAAAGGGGACCATGCCTAAAAGTTAAGAGGAGCCTCGCTGCAAATTATTTTCAGCACCTCATATTATTAAATACAGAAAATACCAGCTTGCAAGCATTGTGGTTTATGCCTGCACTGATGCCTCATGCAAGACAAAGAGAAACCGGAACTGATAAGACTAGTAAGACACTTCCTGAACCACTTCTGGGAGGCCTAAAGGGCCTGTAGGGAAGCAGTAAAACATTCCCACTCTAGTTCCACGAGTCTTGGTCTCAGACCTTGGGAAAGAGGGAGCAACCCCGAATCCTCCCTTGCCAGGGTTACAGCATTCCTATCCCCTCTCTCTCCCTGTGTTATGTTTTCCTTTATCACCTTTTTTTTTCAGACACTTAAAGCTGACAAACACCTTTAGGAAAAACAGAAAAGGGGAGGCAGCCTCTAAGTCACCTTAGCTAGATGGATCAAGGCAGCAATTGTTTCGGCTTACCTGCTATCGGGCAGACAGACCCCGGCAGTGCTCTGGGATCATTCCACAAGGGCGCAAGCATCATCATGGGTAGAGGCATCTTCAGTCTCCCCATTAGAAAAATGTAAGGTGGCCACTTGGTCATCCTTATGTAATGGGCCCTCTGGGCTCATTAACATTAAGCTCTGGGTAACTCCTTGTTTAGCTAGTGCAGTGTAGGTTAGTAAATTGGGGGAAAACCAATTCTGTACAGCGCCTCCCTTTGAGGATGCTGGAATGGTCATCCCCTTTGAGAGGATTTAAAAACAGCTCTCGAGGCAGTGTAGTTGATTTTTGGAGTTATAGAAGGCGTGTGGAGCTTTTCCTTAGTTGGATTTTGGGGCCTTCTCTTAGGACTCAGCAAACCCTACCTGGAGTCTGAGACAGGTTGGGGATCTGCTCTGTCCATCCACTCTCTGTGTTGTTTTGGGATTTTTCAGAGTCTGATATGTAAGAAGCCTGGTAGGACCTCTGGAACCTTCTCTCTGGGAGTCCAAGGCTAGGGAAGATCTGCTCTTCTATATCCGCAGTGAGGATAGAGGACTGGCAGTGGCCTGAAGTCAGGATCTTCTGGCGTTTTGCCTCCATTTTTTGGAAAGAAGAATTTTGTTGAGAAGATAAGGGAAGAGGTTTTGGCTGCCTTTCTTCGTTCCCTACCAAATTACAATTGGAGCTGCTTGTTCCAGAGGGCATCCCTCCCATCGGGGATTTGTCTGATAGAGAAAGAGAATAAAGAAGATCAACTAACCATGAGTAAGAACCACATTGAGACCATTGAGGACACCCATCTGGAGTCTTCACCCCTGGGGGGAGAGAGGATTTTGACTCTGTGTAGAGACCGCATTTCTACTTTTTACCAGTTTTTGGAAGTGGTTATCTTGCCCAACTAAGGGTACCCTGCCTATTGGGAACTCCACTTAACCAAGGCCTGGAGAGTGGATGTTTCCCTGACCCTGGTAACAGAGACCCATGCACAGATAGACAGAAAGGACTGTAAGTAAAGAATAATTCTGAGGCGATAAGGATTGAAATTTTGTGCGATATCACTTCATTACCCACCAGTAAAGACGTTATTTTTGGACACTAAATTAGTGGCGCCAGTGTATTTCTTTGGCACATACGGCACATACAGTGAGGACAATTACACCTCTCCCAGAGAAAGGAATTCATAAAAGTCACCCCTGTCACTCTGGGCCCTGAAAGATAAATATTTCCCCCCACCAACAAAGAATCCAGAACCTGGGAAGGAAAAGAGCTAGCCTGAATGAATCAGCCCCAGAGTATAACAAATTCTTTTATGGTCCTATCGGTGTTTAGCAGTCACCCAAAGATGGGGTTACACATACATTCCTTTGCAAATTATTATAGATGGCACGTGCAGGCCAAGGCAGACTCTGCCTTTGGGGCAGAAATCCCTATGACGTCCCTGACTTCCTCCCTCCCTGGTAAGCAGCAGCCTAGATAACCCCCATACTTAAGGACTGATATAGCAGGATGAAAAGGAAGGTGAAATTTACTCTTATCTGGTAATTTTCTTTCCTTGATTCCTTCTTGACCAGTCCAAAGCCCGCCCAGGAACACAGGGTTGGTAGGGAACAATGTTACTATCTAAAGCACGTCCTCACTCTTCCTGATCCTTTCTCTCACCTCTTGTCTCAGAACGGTCTTGTGGACCCTGTTATTTATCACAATGTTTAATTTCGGGGGATTTTATTTTGGTCACATTGCTGAGGCCCTGAATGAGATCATAAAAGAGGTGAATCCACTGTCTCCGTAAACTGTGGAGGGGAAAATCCTATCCGCAAGGACTGGTCTAGCAGGAATCAAGGAAAGAAAACTACCAGGTAAGAGTAAATTTCACTTTAATCTCTCACACCCACACAGTAACACTAAACCACACGAGGCTGGCCATGCTTTCATATTATACAAAAAAATGTCTTTGCTGACTGGAAAATCCGGTTTTGCAGATGAAGTACAGTAAACAGAATTATTAAAAAAAAATATATATAAATAAATAAAAAAAGGGGGGGGGGGGGTTTCCAGAGGGCATAGGATAGTTAAATCAGTACCTTTAGTTTTTATTGGATTGAGTACCATAAAGAACAGAAACAAAGAGGATCATCCGATTCCTAGATAACAGAACCTCTGTAATCCTACCCCAGGTGCTGGATGGCTGGAAGTAGTAGCAATATTCAAATATTTGATGCATTCATTTTTCTTATTTCAGCTGTGTGAGATGTATGCTACAGTCAATGTGAAGGCCGGGCAGATGTCATCCAGCAGTTCTTTTTGACTTCATATGAATCTTCAGAGCTGCAGTATATTTCTGGTAAGTGAATAGGGCTAGAAACTGGCTTCCCCTTTCTCTAGCTCCTAGACCTGGTCCCTTTAGAGCGGGGTTGAGGCATAGGGACAGGGCAGTGTTGGGGAGCATGTACTGCCACGGCTCATGCTGGACAAGGTCTATGGATAAGAGGACGTAGGCCTTCAGAGCTGTTGGGTCAGCTCCTTTCACTAGAAGAATGTAAAAAAATAAAAACCAGTGTCCATTGGAAAATCACAGTAATTTCCTATCTTTTTTTTTTTATGTTTTTTTCTCAATCTCCTTCCAAAACAAAGCAACTCAAACCTATGAGGCAATACAATAGACTGAGAAATGAATATGCATTCTCTCAAGGCTTCTTAAAGTGTCTTGCTTCTTCCATCTTGGCAACGTTTTAAGTCGCTTGGGCTGCTTTATACTAACCCTCCACCACCCCAGAGGATCAGGGGTGGTCTTGAATAGGAGACCTTGCTCCTTCTGCTATGGGTTTTACTTCTCTTTCACCTGCAGTCAACGTTCCTTAAAAAGTGGTGGGCTGCCGAGTGCCTGCTGGTGTTTTACTGTTACTGCTATGTGTCATTTCTACAACACTGCTGGACATGTGCAGCACTGTTCAGATGCACATAACAGAAAGTCCTGGCTCCCATGGCACTTACAAGACAGCTTAAGCCTGTGTACTTCAGCAGGGTACCCTGCACAACACCTTTGGAACTTTTAAACCAAATGTTGGGTTTTTTTTAATTTAAATGCATTGCTGTTCTTCGGATTCTGCTAGATGCATTGGTTGAATCTTTTATTTTCAAAAATAGATTCTGCTTCCATGTGCCTTTGTTTCTTTCATTTCTCCAGTTCTTCTTTTGTCGCTTACACATTTTCTAACTCTTCTGCATTTCGATAGGATTTCTTGTATTCTCAGTAACTTCAAGACTCCTTACCTATCCTGTGTTTTCCATGTCCCCTTTTCAATATCATCTTCCATTCCTTTCTTGGTCTGGTTTATCTTTTTTGTCTGCCCTATAATCTCTCTTCTCCTTTTATTCCTATCTTCATCTGTCTCTGCTCTCTCTTCATTCCTCTCTCCTATCTATTCTCCCCCTCCACTTATCTTTCTCTCCTCTCTGCTCTCGCCTTCACCCTCCCTCAACTTCTCTCTCTGTTTCTTTCCTCCCTTCTATTTCTGCTTCCTCCTCTTCCTTCCCTCTCTTTTCTCTACCTTCATTTTGTCTATTTTCCCATCACCCTTCCCTTCCTTTCTTCTCTCTGCTTCTCCACTCCCAATGACTGTTCTCTTCCCCTTCTGTTGTCTTTGCTCTCACCCTTTTTCTTCCTCGCTGCTGCTCACTTTTCTCTATCTGTGCTCTTCTTTGCCATTTTCTCTTCCTGACCTCTATGTTCTCTTCCTCTTTCTCTGTGTTCTTCTCTATTTCTCCCTCTTTCTCTGTTCTCCTTTATCCTCAGAGACTTGTGCCCTCTTCCTCCTGCTGCACCTCTGGTCACCTCAGCTAGCAGACATTGATCTTCCAATCATGGTTCTGGACTCAAACCAGATCTGTTTTTTAGGGTAATCAAAACATGCAAATTATCCCAGTTCTGAATGTATGCAAAAATGCCTCATGCACAATATGCTTCATCGTGGATATCCTGAAACCCAAACCTGAGAACCACTAACACACAACAGTGGACCATGACTGACAGCTGTCTTAATGGTGATGAGTCTGTGGCATAGATGCTCAACTGTTGCAAGTCAGGTCTGTGGTCACAGGCCTAACAGGGAACTACAGGAGAGGGATTTTAGACCTTTTAATTGGCAACTTAGTGTGGATGCCATTATAATAATAACAGCAACGGAACTGAAAAGACCAGCAACTATGTGTAGGTTTAAAAAAAAATTTATTCGGGAGGTTCTTGGAGTGCGCTTTCACAATAGAAACCATATTTTCTTGTATTGTATGCTGATGCATTTGCTTTATTTTTATATTGTAATTGTTACGCTGATGAGATGACTGCTATTGAAATTGTGATATATTTGCTCTATATTTTTTATGACATTGTAACTTTTATGCTGATGTAATTGTTGAATTTGTACTGTAGACCACTACTGCAGAAGAGCAGTGGATAAGTTTAAGAAATGAATAATCAGATATTTAGCAGCATAATGCCCTTCAGGTTTACAGAGCTTACTGGCGAGGAGAGCAGGGTGACTGCCATCCAGTAGGGTCATTACCCTCTCACTGAAAAGGAGCTGGAGCCAATAGAGGGGATTCTGGTCATTGTCATGTGCTTCAGTCACTAGTTTTGCCATGACCCAATCTTTACCCTTCAGTGCAGGAGCATGCACATATGCAGTATAATATAACATTTTTTGACAGTACTGAAATATCAACCTTTGACTTAAATTTAGTACTCTTTCATTAGCAAAATACAAAATTATGTTGCATTGTAACAAATTGAAAATTGTAGTACATTATTTAAAAAAACCAAAACAAAACAAAGTACCATATTTATTTCAGTATTAAAGATGATTCCCCATTTCGTTATTTCTTTTCCTGAAATTTAAGTATGATTTTTTTTCTGTACTGCACAAATTGTAGTCAGCTGACTAGAGAGCTCAGAAATGTGATGAAACTAGAAATGCAATTAATCAATGTATTTTATGTATCTACAGGGTTTCCCCTCCCCTTACCCAGTATTCATTGACTTTAAAGAAAGCAGGACACAAAGCGAAGGCAAAATAGTTCTCCACTTTTATCACAGCTCTGTGACAAACTGAGACCCTCCTGAATTAGCTGCTAATGTAAGGAGACCACCCTCTCTATGAACACACCCATTTATTTATATTCATTCCTATATGCTACATATGTTAGGCCTGGGGTATGCCACTGGGTCCTGGCACCAAATTATGCAAATTAACCTGTTTCTTGGCACAAATGTGCACAGACAGAACCTGTGGATATTCACCGTGGACAGTACACCCTGTTACACCCATCATATGAAAGATATTTCTGATCCAAATCAGTGCTGATGAAGGAGCCAGAAAATAGGATTGCAAGGTGACCAAAAATGTAGTTCAAATCAAATTAGAACTGAATTTTAGAGAACATTGAAGTCCCCCATGCTGAGGTAACTCAGTGCTAGAAATAGTTGTTCAAAGCTATTTTGGGATCTATTTTTAGCAGTTTGGAAAACATTTTTGACTCAGCTTGCTCTGAGGATGCCAAAGTCGGAAGAGGGGCTTCCACTATTCTATGAAAAACACAAGAAAATTGGATGTCATTTTTTTTTTTTTTTTGCTTTTCTACCTCTTTGTTTGACAAGCATCATGTACTTACTGGTATCCAAAATATGATCCAGATGTTAAAGGCTAGAATACGAAGGAAGTAGAAGCAGCTCAATGTTTCTTTCATGCTTTCTGAATCCTTTAAAGCCTTCTAAGGACAGGTGAAAAGGTGAAGTCACTTCCTGCCTTCTCTATTTTGTGGATTCTAGCTCACTGAAAATTCTGCACTAATTGCACACAGGCATGCCCAAATGAAAACTGCAGTATTAGCTAGATTCTTAAACACATCAACTTGACTTACAGGTCTTAATCATAGGTCTCCTTTGCTTATTTTATGTTTATTTTATTTCTTAAATTTGTATGCTTTTGTGGATTGAAAAGGTGTGACCTTTTTACCATGGTCATATCTCCTGTTTTTCCCTGAATCCACTCCAGATGTTTATGCTGTGTTCATACAGTGTGATGCCTGTGCAGGGTTCCAGTGAGAGCTGGAACAGCAGCGCCCCTAATACACAGAGATTCTTAATGAGAAGATACAGCCACGTTCTCAGAAATTACATAAAATCAGAATTTAAAAAGGGGGGATTTCATGAATTTAGTTGTTCTGCCATCTGGGTTTTCTAAAAATGCTTTATTAAGCCAGTGGTTGAAATAGAAGCTCTCAGCACACCAAAGAGGATTACTTTAAACGGGGCCACATAATACCTTTTGCAAGGTGAGGAAAAACTTGATGGTATCCAGGAACAATTTTCTCGTATCAATGCCTTGTGAATTAAAGGCCCCCACTCCATTTATTAAAGAAAGTCATCGTTTAGTTTATGTGCAGTCATAAAGACGTAAAGTAGGAGCTAGAAGTCGTGCTTGCCCCTTATTAAAAAGCATTCAATATCCAATCACCTCTGAATCCTAAAATATCTGTTTAGTAAAAGATCACGTCACATTCTATTCAGCATATTGTAATCAGGGTCACATATTCACACAGGGATTATTATCTTAATGCATGTTATCATTTCGCACAGAGAGACTGCTCTGCTACCATCTCTCTTTATGATAAGCATCTGTCTGCACAATTTCATTGGGGTGTTCAGAAATACAAGCCCCGTTGATATCACTGAGCTTGCTGTCCGGCAGGTCTTCTGGTTTTGTACACAGCTTTAGTGCCCTGGAAATGAAAACATCCAAGTCAAACTGAGAGTCTGTTCCATTGCTGATGTCCTCAGATTCCTTGCAAGAGGGAGGGGGTGGCTGCCCATGCCTTTGAATTTCTGGAGGAGGACTAGGAGGGCACTCAAGTCTTGACTGAGTATTTTTTACCCACTGAGCAATCTCCAAAAAGAGACTGGATGGCTCTTCTTCCGGTGAGGTTTCTCCCGGCGGAGCAATAGTTGCTCTTTTCCAATGCGATAGGTCTAAAATAAGCTTGGGCTCTGAATAGTGATGCGGTTTATTGTCCCTCCACAGCAGTTTGTCCAAGTAGGAAGGTGACCCCACTTTATAATCGCATGATCTGCCGTAGTCCGTTTCAAACATACGGTCCACTGAAGAATGAGACTGCTCCAAGTACCTTTCTGAGCTGCTCTGAGAATACTTGCGCGGGTCGACCTGGGCTTCTTCAGCAAAGGATTCTGAGCCAGCACGAGGGTCTCGCTGTACCTCGTTCATGCCATGATACCTGTCCTGACGCCACTCCAGATCTGAAGACAGGCTGACTTGATACCTATAAAATAAAATTACCAATAGAAGGCATATGTCAGACAATTCTGCTAAGAAAATACACCTCTTTCTAATATTAAAACATCTCTATTCAAGGAACAAATCCTATCCCATTAGGGAGCAATGGAAAATGTGTTAGAGTCCATGGAAATGCATAGAAAGGAAAAATAAGTGACCTTGAAGGGATTGATTTCAGGCTTGTTGTGACTGGGATCAATGAAATGTAGAAACAGAATATGGTAGCAGATAAAGACCACAAGGCCTATCTGGTCTTGCCATTTTTCCTCCCTGTTGTAATACCACAGACTCCACTTCATCTCCAGTTTTGCCCTTGCTTCCCAACCACTAAGGATGCTCTGTGCTTGCCTCATGCTTTCTTGAATTCTGCTCCCACTTTTGCCCCAACCGCTAAAACTGGGAGGCTGTTCTATGCCTCCTGTGAAGCAATATTTTCTCTTATTACTGACTAGTAGTCAGGAGTTGAACTTACACTAAAAATTATTTGCATCAGTGAACCATGTATATTACATTATTTGACATCTCCTACTTCTATACCACCTTTTCCCCAAAACTGGGATCCAAGGTGGTTTACCTTGGGTCCCATTGGGTTGTGCTGTATTTTAATCATCAAATTAAAATACAGCACAATTTAAATAGAATGCATAATCAATTTACAATCTCTAATACAGACTGTCCTACCCCCTACTCTCACTAGCATCAAAAACATGAAAATTATAAAACTGAACAGTCAAAAATCTTGCATTAATGTTTGCAAAAAGGAGGATATTCTCCATCTCACACACAAATTATGAAGCAGTTTAAAGTTAAAATTGCTGTTTTCTAGCTTATTAAAGGACCCCTGCCTTTTATAAAATATAATTTCCCTAAAAAGCAGGATGAAACACTCAGGCAAAAAAGAACCCCTTCTAATAATTCTTACTTATGCTGAAACAAGTCTAGTCAAGGTTTTGTCTCTGGAATGAGTAGCAAGACAACTTGCCCTTAAAAAAAACAAACCCCCACTAGAAGTAGTCCATGGACTCAAGGAAAGCCATTCAGCAAGAGACTGGATCTGCTGCTGCCAGGAAGCAACCCCACAAATACAGCTCAAGAGATGAGTTAGGGTTACCAGATAGCTCCGGTTCATAAGGACCAGACTATACCAGTCCCAATTTTCCAACCCATTCTTTTTTCACTATCTCATCTGTGATAGGCCGCCTCAAGTCCCGGATCTCTAACTTCCATCCCAATTCATAGCTGGTAACTGTAATCTCGATTTCTGGCAGCCACTTGTGCTTTGCAGTCTTAGGGACCAGGGTTTACAAGTCCCTGTAAGCACAGGCCCCAGCCCCGTGAGTGCTCCGTGTGCTTGAGTAACTCCAGAATCAATCCCGCCTCCCTGCGTCACTCCCTTCAATCTCTCCTCTCCTCTCGGCTTCCGCAGGCCCAGGAGATTTACAAGCAGACGCGGCAGGCAAATAGGTTATTGGGGTGCTTAGGCACTTGGAGAACTCACAGAGCTGGCGCCTATGCAGCCAGGGACTTGTAATCCTGGCTCTCAAGGTTTGCAAAACACAAGTGAGATTTCAGATACCAAAAAGTATTGAGATGGAAGTTAAGAGAATCAGCACTTGCTTCTCCGATCACAGATGATCCAGAGTCCATTTGCCCATAAAGTCCATCGTGTGCTATATTTTGTGACATAGCTAAAAACAGAAAAGGTGCCCCATGACTCTGACCCCCAGTGCAGGAGGATGCGTTTCTATGCGTGTGTGTATGTATGTGCGCGCGGGCATGTACTTAAAATCAGAGAAACACGTAAATTAACATTTAACTCTACTTCTGTGGGTACAATATGCTATTTTCTTTCCAAACTAAGGATATATTAGAATTTATACTGCGTGGCAAGCTATTGCTATATTTATAGTATGGAAACTGCACGTTCATTACATAGTTCTAAGATCACATAGTTTAGTCCGATAAAAGCAGGGGCGGTCAGTGTTGTAAGACTCTGATGCTGTACCTGTCCCAGTTTGAGATTTCACTCTGGCTGGCTTCCATCAGCAAAATATCATCAATCTCATCCTCGATCCTGAATGGATGCTGGGAGATCGGCTCATCCTCAGGGCAGGAATATGGGCTCATGTAGGGGTGCTGCAAAGCTTCCTCTGCCATTAACCGATCCATAGGGTTAAAGGTCAGTATTCTCTCCAGGAAATCAATAGCTGTGGATTACAAATAAAAGAACAAATTCTTTATAACCCCCAAACTATAGCTATATCACCGTCCAAGTAAATATGCAAAGTTGTTGATCACGGCTCAAAGTGTCATTTGAGGGCATAGTTAAGCATGCGATTGATTTTATTTGGCTAATTTTGTAATATAGCGTCATAAAGCAAACCATAGGGAGACTCCAACTGAGCAAGGATGTATATCGTTCCTTCCTGTGAACTATATACATTTTTGTAACAACCTGCAGATGTCTCGTGCGGCTTGGGTTTTTCTCCTTAGAAGGTTGACAGAGTCTTGACTGAAATAATTGTCTATTTTTCCTCCTGGAGGTATGGCATGACATTAGTCACAGGTGTAGTTTTTAATAATGGAGGGATCTGAGCCCTGGATTTTCCTGCAATGATGCGCCGCTGCCAGCAGATTTATTACCACAGGTCAGGGTTTCCCTGCAGCCAAACCCTACAAGGAAACAACTTTATAAGCTTGAGATGTTGAAATATTTTACCAGCAAATTTGCAGGCCTTCATAAAGAGTTCTTCCTGTTTTGTGTCTATGGGAAAGAGGCTCCAAAATGAGCGAAAAAATGAAATTCTTCTTTTATGCTTTTATGTTTAAATCTGTTTATTAATGCAGAGAAGAAATCAAGACATCATAATACCCTGGTTGTTCCTTCTGCAGACTTACAAGATCATCATTTCACATTTCCCCACCCCAGGGCGATCCCCAGGCCCACCTGTCTTTCCAGATTCCCGCCTCCCTGCCCCTCTGCCGAACCACTGGCATCGCCTCTATCCGAGCAACTCTACAATATGTAGCTGCAGGAGTTCTTCACGTTCGAAGGCATGGCTCCTTGCAAAACAAAATCAATAGCCATTTATTATATAGACGCTCACATTTTCAAAAATACATACATCGTTTTTTTGGTTTATTTTTTGCTGGAAAAAGCGTCTGCGTGAATTAGAGGTGCAAAGGTGTGCGGGGACTTTCCCTGGGGTCAGTTCCAAAGTGAAGAGATGAGCGTACTTTTCTCTTTGAAAAACCAGTGCAAAGCCCCCCGGGACCAAAGAACTCCGTGTTTGTCTGAACTTGTGCGAACCGTCTTGCAATTGCCCCGCAGCACGCGCCGCTTCCCTCCAGCGCGGACGCAGGAGTAACTGCGCCTGGCCTTGCTCGTGCCCACGCGCTTCCCACCATTTCCTACGAAAGGAAAAAAAATGCCTTTTTCATTTTCTTTTCCTCCTATGGAAAACCAGGCGAGCTGGCCTGGGCCGTGCTAGTTCCTTTTACTCTGATTCCGTGGAATGAAATCTGAAAAGAGAAGGGGGATCAGGGCAAAAGCTGGGGAAATGACAATCCCATGATGGCTTCAACGTGCGGTAGCAGCATTCATGCATTTTGTAAAATGTGCTATTCTGCTCCATTACATCAAGTTGTCACGGATTACAACAACTATAAGACATAAATTCCAATAACAAAACTTTAACAATTAAAATGAAGTACATTGAATATTTATAACATGCATTTCAAGATTTGACCGTCCCTACCACAAGCATCTCAACACACCATCTACACCTGTTGTCCCCCCATATTCATATTTCTTTCTCACTGTCCCTCTCACAGGTGCACACTATCCGGACCTACTCTGTACAAATGACACTCTCCTGCACTCACACCCGGCATGCATGCGCACTAACCTTGGAAAACCCAGAAAGAATGATTGTTAAAAAAAATGATGATTTATTAAATGCAAAACAAAACATTTCAAAATTATCCCCCACCCCCTCCACACACATTTCTCAAGGGATGGGCACAGCACATACAGCGGCGGGCTTCCAGATCCTCTGGTTGGGCTGAAGATCCTGACCCCCCCACCTCCTCTTTCTGCTGCTCCCAGAGGTGCAAGGAGAGTTATTTAGGATGCGTGCCAGATAAATCAGAAAGCAGCAGGTGCCAAACAGTATGCAGCTGCTCCCTCAATACAGGGCTTCTCTTCCCTCCCAGAGCAATTCCCAGAGAACTGTGTGCATGCATTCACTGGTGACATGCCTGGTCTGCGGGACACTGGCCGACCCTTTGGAGAAGCCACGCCATGCTCTGAGTAGTTAGGAGAAAAGAAAAGAAATGGGAGGAAACTCAGAAACAAAGGAGAAATATTTACACTAAGCATGCAAAGGCAGAATGCAGAGAAGACATACACAACATAAAAAAAGAAAGGTAAAGACAAGCAACATGACAGACACTATTCAGGGAATACAGAAACAGTCCATGCCTTTCCACGGACTACAACCGAGGACCTAGGCCAAAGCACAGAAAGAAAATAAATACTACAGCAACCACGTGCACATGCACAGCAGAGAGAGAAGGAGGGAGCAGACTGTGAGGTGAAGGTGGACCAAATGACATATACAAACAAGAGTGAGAAAACAGACATGCCAGACAGAAACAGATACCACATGAAAAGACACTTGCAGACACTCACACCAGACTCCTGCTGGTCAACGACAGGGAACTATTCATGGGGTGGATCTCCTCCATTTGCCATAGCTTGTGCTCTAGGCCCTCAATGCCTCCATCCCCTCCCCCCCTCCCGTGGACATGCGCTGCTCTGATCCCTGGACCAGGTGCAGGCACCTCATGGCATCTGAAGTGGTCTGAGAAGCATAAACAAAAACAAGAAGCCACTCATTAGTGGACTCAGCTCAAAACGTGCAAAGCAAAGAATAGAGAAAAGACTCACTCTTGCTCTAGCAGCTCACATGAAACCTATCAAGAGAGTGTGGACCCTCTCCTCCTCACAAAGAAGGTCAGGAAAGATGACACACCAGACACCCCAGAGTTGGCAGGGGGCCTCACCAGAAGTAGTCATCCTCATTCCAATACTGTTCCTGGAACAGCAGACAGCATCAGCTGAGCTGCTGGCTGGGATACTGGTCAATGCAGGCTCTCAGCTAGGATTGCTGGACCTTTGCTCTGACCCAGAACGGCTTTTCTTATGTACTGTTTGGCCTCCAGACGTGACCATTCGTTGTATATGGTATGATGACCTCCATGAGCACTGACTCATGGAGGTTCAGTGCAGAGAGAGCAGGAGGCGTACAAGACATCCTACCCTAAAGGCACTATGCCAGCCTGTACGTATGGTGAATGTGTTGTAGAAGGTGGCAGGCTGCTTGCCCAAAGGCAGAATCCCCTCTATGATGGCGTGACTGCTGAGGATGCACATTAGATGATGCAGTGATGGACCCCTTGTGTGTGACATGGACTTGCTGGCCTGTGCGGAAGGGGGGGTCACAAGTTTGGGAGGCTATGAAAGCAATGAAAGGGTTGAGGATTCTGGTGTGAGGATAGTGCCCTGTGAATACTATCCCTTCGTGGAAAAGACAACTATAAGTGAAAGATGCAGGTTAAAGGTTTGGCAGACTGGACAAGTGTTTTCAAGTATGTTTTTTTCTTTTAGACTCACATTAGCCAGCAATTGCTCATCTCCTGCCACCTACTAAAGCATTGTTGGCTTGTTTTCTGACTGAAATAAGCAGGGCTTAATTTGTAGATAGAAAGGAAATATAACTGTGGAGGGGGTGAGATGGGCGGGGCCAGGACCAGGTTTGATCTGTGTAAAGGGGTGGGACCAGGTGTGAATTCTATCTCTCTCTCTCTCTCTCTCTCACACACACACATACACACACCTGAATCAAAGCCATGTGGCTGCCCTTGGCTCAGAGTAAGCAGCTCTGCTTCCTCCAAAGGCCAGGGGGCCATAAGTGATCCACGCAACTACTGGGTCTGTTCTGTTTCTTTAGGGGAATTCAAACTAATATACACTGCTGGCCCTGCTCTGCTTTCTCAGGTCCCATAATGCGGTTCTGGGTTGTTCTGCCAGAAATTAAGCCCTCATTAATGGACACAGAAAGGGGATGAATTAGCATAAGTATGAAAGTTGTGAGCAATAGTGCGGTTGATCAAGACCAGAGTTGAAGCCTTAACAATTGGCACCATTGCTCTCAACTTTCAGACTTATGCGTACCCCCGTCTTCAGGTACAAGTCAGGCATGGATGGGGTCATAAAGTTATTTGTAAGTTCTTTGGGGCAGGGAACCTGGCTAGCCTTTACTTCTCTTCTCATCCCAAGGTGTAGGTCCTATGGACTAGGGGTGGAAAGGAGTCCTGTCTGGTCCCAGTATGGGGTGACTAGTAAGCTGTGCTTGGGATTCCTCTTCATGCTGTGCTGTGTGTGTTGTGTGCCAAACCATACTTGGACCACATGGGCAGTGTCCAAAATAATGCTTTACTGATACAGCTTCATTGAATGACACAATTAAATAAGATAATTCACTCATCACAGTCTCTGCAGTTTCCCTCTTAATTACAGACCTTTTCTCCTCTATCTGTTCATTAGATTTTATTAGGCCAGGAATCCATCCACACTTCTGGATTAGACTGTGCAGTGGTCCCTCTGGGCCAGGCCCCCTTGGATGGTCGGAAAACCCCTCCCGATGGCACAAAACTCTTATCTTGGCACATAGTTAATGTCTCTATCCCCCGGGGCTCTTTGTGGACACCAGATGGGTGTCCTCCTTTGAATGTACATCATTACTTGGTTAGTAGATTAATCTTCTGGTGGGATCCCTGCTGGTAGAAATCCTTGCGGACTACAGTTCTTGCCAGTCCCCTTGATGGGCAGGAAGGGGGCAGAAAACACTTACTCCCAGATGTTGGAAAACAAATCTTAAATAACTGCAGGAATCTGCTGCAACGGGTCACCACCTTTGTTGGGCAGATCTTCCCTAAACATTGGGCGTCTTCAGCCCAGGGTTCCCCATTCCCTGGGCTTCAGAAAGGCACACGCCTTCAGCAGGGCTCCTCTAAGTGAACATTCAAAATCCCCAAATTAGTCCCAGAGCAGCCGCTCTGCACCTCGTAAGAAGAGTACAACAGTGGAGCCCTTTTGACCTATCCTGGAGGGGTCTCAGAGGGTTTCTGAGGCTCCAGGAAAGCCCAAAATCTAATTTGGGAAAATGTAATCTCTCATTCTCAATTTAGACTGCCCCCAGAACCTACTGCAGAGCTCTGCTATAAAGCTTCAGGACCAAAGGTATCCATTACAACTCTCAGTGGGAGGGCTGTGTTGCGATCCCGGGACGGCCCCGGGATCGGCGCTCACCCCGCCGCGGCTCCGCCTCGGTCTCTCTTCTTCCGGGGCTGCAGGGACCTCGGTCGCGGCGTCTCCGTCGCGTGCCCACCTCGTTCGGGCCTGCAGGGCCCTCGGACGCCACGCTCCGGCTTCCCCCACCTTGCCAGCGTTCCTCCGCGGCTGGCTCCGCCCCCTAGACGCGCGCACATGCGTCTCTGCCTTCTATTTAAAGGGACCAGCGCGGGAAAGCCCGGATCCTCCCCTGGAATGACGTCAGATGCTGCAGGGCTACTTAAGCCCTGCAGTCCCGGATCTCCCTGCCTTGCAACGAGGTTCCCAGGGTTCCCCTGCTTCCAGTTGCGGCGTTTCTGCTTCGTCTTCAGGTTTCGCTGGTTCCTGACTCGGTTTGGCTTTTGGTGACTCTCTGGTTTCTGACTCGGATTGGCTTTCGGTGATTCTCTGGTTCCTGACCCCGGATCGGCAAGCGGTGATTCTCTGGTACACGACTTGACCTGGTGAGCGACAACCCTCCGGCTCTTGACCTGTGGACTTCTTCAAGACTCCGCCTCCGAGGACCCATCTAAGTCCCAGTGGCCGGGTCCCTACGGGCTCCTCCTGGGGGGACACCGGCTTCCAGGGTGAATCTCCTAAGTCCCAGTGGCCGGACTCTTACGAGCTCCTCTCGGGGGAGTACCGGCTTCCAGGGCGAAGACCTTCCACCACCAGGTCAGTCTCACCCTCTCTTCATCTCCCTGCTGAGCCCTTGGTCGCATAGAGCCTCCCGTGGTTCCTTCCTCCAGCCATCCTCGAGCCTGCCTCTGCCGCCTCCTGGTAGGGACCACTGCTGCGAACCATCCTTCGGTTCCGATCGGCCCAAGGGTCCACGAAGCTAACAGGCTGTCCATGAATGGGTACTCCCCTAACTGCATTAGACTGTTGCAAGACCTATTAGTAACCCAAAAAGTGGTCTGGGTTACATATGCTAATTCAGAAATTAAGCCCTCGTTAATGGACACAAAAAAAGGTTTGTATTAGCACAAGTTTGAAACTTGTGAGCAGTAGCGCTAGTCATCAAGTCCAGGGTAGGAGCCTTAACAATTGGCACTGCTGCTCTCACAACCTTCAAGCTTGTGCTAATTCAAAACCTTTTTTTGTGTCTGTTCTTTGCTCTGCAATGTCTGCTTCAATATTACCCCTTCCCCTTGTGCTCTCTGCAATACAGAAGGAGAAGTGGGGGGACAGGGAACAAGAGAGGAGGGGCTGGAACAGAGTGCAGAGTGGTTGTTCTCCTCTCTTGTGTGCTTCAGCCTCAGCCCCTCTCCTCTTCCATGCAGGCTGCCTGGAGGGGAAAGACTGGAGCAGAATAACCCTGCTACTCTGCCTCTTAAGCCTTAAAAGAAGTGCCAGAACTGCGTTCTACCCCGTTCCCCCATAAATTAAGCCCTGCCAATAAGGCATATGTGTGTCTGTGTCTGTGTGCTGGGATTCTCCCTATTTTTTCCTATGGAGTCTAGGTGACTAAGTATTTGGAGAGTTTGCAAAAAAAGGTGCTATAGATATAGAAGGTTGAGCAGACGTTTTTGGCTTTGCCTTTAGATTCTGCTGACAGCACAGTCCAAGCACACATAGTGTGCATACCTGGGAACTTTTGCCTTCCAGTCACCCTGAGATTACCTTGGATTAGTGGTGGGTGGGAACTGCACAGTGGAACCGAATGCTCACAAGTTTGCTCTTATAAACACACACACATACTCACGTCTCTCCCTCTTCCATATACACATGCCCACTCACTTTCACACCCATGCTCACTTGCACTCAGCTCTCTCCTACTCTCCTACATACACTCTCAGATCTCTTCTTCCTACACAAATGCACACTCACTCACTCTCACAGACATGCTCATTCATTCTCTCTCCCCCTTTCAGAACACACTAGCAACAGCAGACTCTAACCTGGGCTCCTGGAGCAGCAGCAGCCTCTTCCTTCTCCTCCTGTGCTGAGGAAGTGGATGCTGCTTGCTTCTTACTCCTTGTTTGATGCACGGGCAGAAATCGCAATGTGGATTGGCCAAGGCAAACAGGATGGGGCGGGCAAGTGGCTGGATACAGGAAACAGGCTGTGCGGGAGCAGGTGGTGTCACGAGGAAGCAAAGTTAAGAGTTAAAAAGGTCCGGAGATGGTAGAAATCGCTGCCGAGTTCCTCCTTTTTCAGGTGCGCAAGACCAGTGACGTTCCTTTCTTCTTTCTGGGTCCAAGCAGATTGGTTTTGCTGCAGCACCCGGAGATTTCCGGTATTGGCCCGGAGACCCGGTAATTCTTTTAGAATTCCGGAGTCTCCGGGCCAAATCCGGAGAGTTCCCAGGTATGACAGTGTGGTTTTCTTGCTTTTTTCAACATCACCAGAGTGACCTTGCATGTGCATAAAGGAATAATCAGGCTCATGCATAGGGAAATGAGGCAACTAATTCATTGCACAACTTGGATCAGGGCGGACTAGACGTCCTTCATAATCAGGCCTGGATTTGCCAATAGGCATACTAGGCCTGTGCTTAGGGCAGCAAAAATCTGGAGGACAGCAGGCCAGTTGAAGATTTGCTGCCACTCAGTTGTGCTGAGTCTCACTTAGCAGAGATCAGCCCTGTTTTCTGCTCTATCCCCTCCCCTCTCAGTGCAGAAAACTGGAGTGGGCAGGTAATGCTGGAAGGGACAGAGCAAGGAAACTGCTCTACTCTCTATTCCAGCCTCTCCCAGCGCAAGGAACAGGAGGAGAGAGATAGGCCAGAGCACTCAGCAAGCAGCAAAGAAAAGACAGTCTGCTCCCTAATCCAGCTCTCCTCCTCTTGTTATTCTGGGACAGGAAAGGGAGAGTGTTGAGCTTGGAGCAGAAAGAGCAGAGCAGAGAGAGGCTTTGCCGTAGACCTTCGGCTTTATTGTCCCTTGTCTGGGAGAGGGAGGAGGGTGTGATAGTATCAACAGTTCCTAAGAGCGGCAAAATCCTAAATCTGTCACTATTCATTATGGGGCGGATTTTCAGAGCCCTGCTCGCGTAAATCCGCCCAAAACCGGGCGGATTTACGCGAGCAGGGCCCTGCGCGCCGGTGAGCCTATTTTACATAGGCTCACCGGCGCGCGCAGAACCCCGGGACTCGCGTAAGTCCCGGGGTTTTCGGAGTGGGCGTGTCGGGAGGCGTGTCGGGGGCGGGGCCGGAGCGTGCGGCGTTGCGGGGGCGTGTCGGCAGCGTTTTGGGGGCGGGTACGGGGGCGTGGCTACGGCCCGGGGGCGTGGCCGCGCCCTCCGTACCCGCCCCCAGGTCGCGGCCCGGCGCGCAGGAGGCCTGCTGGCGCGCGGGGATTTACGCCTCCCTCTGGGAGGCGTAAATCCCCCGACAAAGGTAGGATGGGGGTTTAGACAGGGCCGGGCGGGTGGGTTAGGTAGGGGAAGGGAGGGGAAGGTGAGGGGAGGGCAAAGGACGGTTCCCTTCTAGGCCGCTCCGATTTCGGAGCGGCCTAGGAGGGAACGGGGGTAGGCTGTGCGGCTCGGCGCGCGCAGGCTATACGAAATCGATAGCCTTGCGCGCGCCGATCCAGGATTTTAGCCGATACGCGCGACTACGCGCGTATCTACTAAAATCCAGCGTACTTTTGTTTGCGCCTGGAGCGCAAACAAAAGTAGGCTGTTCGCGCTCATCTGAAAATCTACCCCTATGTGCCTGTTTTCAAACTTCTTGGCCTTCTGCACAGCATCCTCCTTAGGTCTGAATACCAAACATTTTTATTTACCAGCCAAGCCTCAGCTTCCTTTCCCGCTGTAAAACAGGTGACTTGACCCCCCTCTGGTTTTAATGGAATGCAAGCATTGTGCGCTCTCGGAAGAAAGTTAATATGTAGTTAATCACTGGGAAGTATAAAGTGAGATGTCCATTGTATCTTATTTAGTATTAATCACCGGCTTACCTCTGTCTTGTTTGCATTAATTACTCAAGAAATCAATATTGTGATAAAGGGCTTGGGCACCTAAGGAAGACATTCCTGTGCACAACAGCACAGAATTTTGTTGCATCCGTTGGTCTCAGAAGGCTTTGACCTCTGTGCCTCACCTTTCTTCCTGCTCTCTCCGCTAGCTTTGGGAAGATGGCTGCCGCCGCGTCTTCATGCCGCTCTCTCCGGCGTCCCCGGAACGGCAATGGCAAGGTTATCCGCCATGTTTCTCCTGAGGGCTTCCTAGGGTGCATGCATGCACGCCACCCACGTCTTTATCCATGTCATGGCGGGAACCTCGAGGGCATCCCCCTCGAGTGACATCACGCCATCCGGGTATTTAGCCTGCCCGTCGTTTGCTAACAATTCAAGTTAGCAAGGATAGGAATGCCTCTGGTCTGAGCTACTCTGCCGCTTCCGTGCTGCCGCTGGAAGCTCTCTCTGCCCTTCGGGGTATTTCATCTAACCTGGGTACCCGCTCCTCGGGGGCCCTTTGCTTTCATTCAGGTGCCTGCTCTCCCTGCCTTGGTGCCTGCAATCCAACTACTTCTGCCTGCTGGAATCTCCATCAATACAGCTACCAACTTAGTGAGTAATCTAACCTTTATCAGTCTGTCTCATCTACAGCTCAGCACTGGGAACCTGCATCCTGAATTCCCTATACTACCATGTGCTGCTAACATCTACCATTGTGAGACGGGTCTCCTCTGCCGAGGGCCCCTGGACTGCTACTACTGGATCACCTCACTACTGCCACCTCTGGTGGTATCATTCAGCTGTATAATAAAAGACAAATCTGTGTTTGTGTGTCTCGAGTCTAGCCTAGTATTGCGGTTCTTCACGGGGCTCCTCCCCATGGGAGTGGTCATCACCGCAGTACCCAAGAATTCACTCCAACACCTCAAAACCATAACAAATTTAAGTTATTCTGAACAAAAATTAACCATCCAAAAGCAATCTGCAATTTACTATTATTGTTTCATTACAGGTAATGTCATGTTTTACAAGACAAGATACAATGCATTCAGAAAGTATTCAGACCCCTTCATGTTTTCCACATTTTGTTACGTTACAGCCTTATTCTAAAATGGATAATATGCATTTTTCTCCCTCTTCAGTCTACTCAGGACCCAGGATGATCACCGTGGAAATGAAAAATGCAAGAGGATATGTAAACTTTGCAGACGTTTATGCCAGAGATGATGGATCCAGTAAAAAAAAAAAAAAAAAAGAGTACAGAGGTTAATGTTGATGAACAATAAATTTGTGTTAAAATAAAATGAAATATTTTTATATTCTGGGTAATAAAGATCTGGAATAGTCTATTATTAGAGATCCAGCATTTTCTGCACAGGTATGTCAAAATAAAATAAGAATAAAATAGACAACTTCTCATATCAATGGGTAAAGGGTAGATACAAAAAAACCCAGCCCAGTAATTTTTATGTCATTTAAATAACTGCATAGCTTGGAAAATTATGAGGATCTCCCTTCCCCAGCAAATTCTGATTTTGTTGCTGCATGGTTCAGGAGAGAGAATCAAATACTAGGAAGATTTGTGTTCCCCAAACAGCCAGAATGAAGGGCTATTTCCTGCCATGAAAGATACCAGACAGGGCACTGGCTCATGACATACACTAGGCATCGCTGGCCTCCACATACAGACTTACAGTGTATAGCACCTTTCTATCATGGTGAATTTACAGCTGAGCCCAACCAGTTAGGGTTTTGGGCTGAAAATTCACCTAAATCTAGCTGATCAAAATTTGGCCAGTTCAATTTAAGCATGCAATTCCGTCATCTAGAGGTCCACAATTCGGTAGCTGGCAATTTATCCAGCTAAAGTTAACCAGATAGCGGGATAAACGTCCTGCTGAATACACTCGACTAAAGTTATACAGCTACATGTAGCCAGATAACTTAGAAACCTAACTGGCTATGTTCTGGTTCTTTTTTCAGTTCGGCCTTGTGTGGCCAGATAACTTGCTACTTAACCAGATATCTTCAAAAGATATGCGGATAAGTGTGGGGAATAAAGGCTTTTGCTCAGTAGCTGGCATACCACGCTGAGCTTGTCTGCTTTAGCATTCCTCAGCTCTCTGTACTTTCTTATCTCAGCTTCTCGGCTTCACAACAACCTTGCCCTAAACACAGAGGGGCGGATTTTAAAAGGCCCGCGCGCGTAAATCCTTCTGGATTTACGCGCGCAGGGCCCTCGCGCGCCTATTTTGCATAGGCCGCTGGCGCGCGTAAAGCCCCGGGACATGCGTAAGTCCCGGGGCTTTTGAAAAGGGGAGGGAGGGGGCGTGTCTGGGGCGTTCCCGAAACAACGCGGCGTTTCGGGGGCGGGCCCGGGGGCGTGGTGCCGGCCCGGGGGCGTGGTCGAGGCCTCCGGACCAGCCCCCGGGACCGGAGGATGGAGCGGGCCTGCCGGCTGATGCGCTCAAAGTTAGGGGGGGTTTAGATAGGGCCGGGGGGGTGGGTTAGGTAGGGGAAGGGAGGGGAAGGTGGGGGGAGGGCGAAGAAAAGTTCCCTCTGAGGCCGCTCCGAAATCGGAGCGGCCTCGGAGGGAACAGGCAGGCCGCGCTGGGCTCGGCGTGCACAGGTTGCACAAATGTGCACCCCCTTGCACGCGCCAACCCTGGATTTTATAAGAGACGCGCGGCTACGCGCGTATCTTATAAAATCCAGTGTACTTTTGTTCATGCCTGGTGCGCGAACAAAAGTACGCGATCGCGTAGTTTTTAAAGATCTACCCCAGAATGCTTGCTTGCTTTGACAAAGATAATAACATGAGTTAATCACGCGCATAGCATAATAAGCCTTGCAGCTGTATATCCTGCAGTGTTGTAACCAATGGTATGATGTTTACTCTGATGAGATGTAACCCAGGACAATAAAAGAAGTGCGCCCGTTTTTAGTTGAGGGTGCCTTCCCAAGATCTCTGCCTGACGTGTCTGCTTCCGTGCGTCTCCCATCACCACAGATAAGTAACACTGTAAACATTTTAAGAAAGAAGAAGGGGCCTGCGGTCCAATTTTCTCTCTCCCTCCAAACATTTCCTGTGTACCCCACCCCCTTAGCCCGTTCTAAGGGAACCTCCTCACCCCATTTCCCGGTGCTATAATTAATGATGCTGCTGGACCCTCCTACCCACCTGCAGTCCTAAAGTCTCGCAGCATATCCCTCCATGGCCCCAGAACCCCCTAAATCCAAAAAATCCCTGCCGGAAGTGGGTTATGAGCTTAGCTGCTTCTGGCACTCCAGCACTGCTTCTGACAGATTACAGTCCATCTGCACACGTCTCTTAGCTACCTCGATGGTCAACTCCAGAGGTCACACAACCCCCCTTGGGCCTGAGCTGCTCTCACCCCATGCTCCTTGAACAGCTGCCCAGGTACTGGGGAAGTTACAGCCCCATTTTGCAGGCTTTTCCCAGCTGCCTCAGTGGTTGACGCCAGAAGTCACCACAACTCATTTCAGGCCGGAGATGTTCCCACCCTACCCCATGCTCCTCGAGCAGTCAGTGAGGTACTGGATACTTCTGCCAGCTGCTTCAGTGCTTGACTCCGGAAGTCCCCACCACACTCCTCGGGTTAGAGCTGCTCCTACCCTGTGCTCCTCAAGCAGCTGGCTAAATACTGGGGAGGTTATAGGCCTCTCTTTATTTCCTATGGCTCCATTACATTTTCTCTTCCTGGTACTAATCCTCCTCAATCTTATTCCCTGTTACAAACCACTACTAACACCAAGTCCACCTTCCCCATCCCCTACATTCTTTATCTTACCTGCCATTCTGTCATCTGCTTGGTACACTGCAATTGAACTTCAAAATTTTCTTAAAAACATAAGACTTGCCATACTGGGTCAGACCAAAGGTCCCTCAAGCCCAGTAACCTGTTTCCAACAGTGGCCAATCCAGGCTACAAGTACCTGGCAGGATCCCAAGGGGTAGTTGGATTCCAAGCTGCTTATCCCAAGAATAAGCAGTGGATTTCTGCAACTCTCCCTTAATAATGGTTTATAGACTTTTCCCAACAAAAAAATGTGTGGCATCAAGTAAACTGGACAATAACGATGTATTGACACAAAGATGATTTAATTTACATATGCACACTGAACAATGTGCATGACATTCAATATACAGTAGACAATATTATAGATGCGAAGGTCGTGCACATTGTTCAGTGTGCATATGTAAATTAAATCATCTTTGGGTCAATACATCGTTATTGTCCAGTTTACTTGATGCCACACATTTTTTTGTTGTGATTTCTCTATATGTGTGTGTTGTTCACTCCGCCCTCCTTTTGTGTTATAGACTTTTCCTCCAGGAATGTGTCCAAACCTTTTTAAAACGTAGCTACACTAAGAGCTTTTACCACAGCCTCTCACAACAAATTCCAGAACTTAATTATGTATTTAGCAAAAAAATATCTTCTTATTAGTTTTAAATATATAACCTAGTAACTTCATTTTGTGTCCCTAGTTTTTGTACTTTTTGAAAGAGTATACAACTGATTAAAGTTTACTTGTTCCACTCCACAAATTGTTTTATAGACTTTAATCATATCCTGCCTCAGCTGTCTCATCCAAACTGAAGAGGCCTAACCTCTTTAGCCTTTCCTCATAGGGGAATCGATCCATCCTCTTTATCATTCTGGTTGTCCTTCTCTGTACCTTTTCTAATTCTGCTATATCTTTTTTGAGATGTGGTGACCAAAACTGCACACAATACTCAAGATGAGGTTGCACCATGGGGCAATACAGAGTTATTATGATATTCTCTGTTTTATTTTATTCTCCATTCCGTTCCTAATAATCACTAGCATTCTATTTGCTTTCTTGGCTGCTGCTGCACACTGAGCAGAAGATTTTAACATAATTTCAATGATAACACCTACATCCTTTCCCTAAATAGTGACTCCTAATGTGGAACCTTGCATTGTGTAGATATAGATTTGGTTATTTTTCCCTAAGTGCATCACTTTGCACTTATCCACATTTAATTTCATTTGCATGCCCAGTTTTCCAGTTTTGCAAAGGCCTCTGGCAATTCCTCACAATCCTCTTGTGATTTAACAACTCTGAATAATTTTGTGTCATCGGCAAATTTGATCACCTCACTCATTTCCATTTCCAGGTCATTTATAAATATATTAAAAAGCAGTGGTCCCAGAACAGATCCCTGGGGCACACCACTATTCACCTTTCTCCATTGGGAAAATTTACCATTTAGCCCTACTCTCTGTTTTCTATCTTTTAACCAGTTGGCAGTCCACAATAGGACACTTCCCCCTATCCCATGACTTTCTAATTTCCTAAGAAGTCTCTCATGTGGGACCTGGTCAAATGCTTTTTGGAAATTCAGATACACTATATCAACTAACTCACCTTTATCCACATGTTTATTTACGCCCACAAAAAACAAATGTACCAGACTGGTGAGGCAAGACTTTCCTTGGCTAAATCCATGTTGGCTTTGTCCCATTAAACTATGACTATCTATATGTTCAGCAATTTTGTTAAATAAATAAATACTTTTTGCCTGGCACAGACATCAGACCCTCTGGTCTGTATAGTTTGCTAGATCACTCTTTTTAAAAATTAGCAACCCTCCAGTCTTCAGGCATCATAGACGATTTTTTTTTTTTTGCAATTCAAATTTCATTAGCAGGCCATGAAAAAGGTAACAGTATAACAACAGCCGCTTAGTACAGTGCACTATACAAATATACCAGATCAACAAGTCTCTGACCGGACTCAGCATGGTAAGAAAATCCCGTACCTCCCAGATGCAATTACTATGTCTGCCTTCCAAGCAGTTTCACCCAACAGCATTTCCCTTTGAACGTAATATAACAATTTAATCATACAGTACAATTCTTATTTATTTATTTGTTTATTTATTTGTTTATTTTTATATACCGATGTTCCTGTATAATATACATATCGCACCGGTTTACAGGGAACTAAAACTGACGCCTCTTGGGCGGCTTACCATGAAACAAATAACAATAAAGAACTTGGACAATAAGGAACTTACAAGAACTTACGAGGAGCTACATGGCCTAATTAAACTGAAATATAGCACTATAAGGAACGTATGTACAGAAGGAGAAGGGAATCGGGGTCTATAATGTCATCGTATTCCTTGGGTCTTAGTTCTCCGGGAATGCTTGGGCGAAAAGCCAAGTCTTTAGTTTCTTTTTGAATGTCCTGTGGCAGGGTTCTAGGCGGAGGTCAGGAGGGAGCGAATTCCAGAGAGGGGGACCCGCCATGGAAAGAGCGCGTTTCCTCAGAGACATTTTTGCCAGCTGGGTGAGTAGCATGTTCTTGTACGCATTTCTGGTCGGTCTCTTAGTGATGTGCTGTTGGAGTTGATAAGTAAGGTTGAGCGGGGAGATGTTGTGAAGGGCCTTGTGTATCATCATAAGGGTTTTAAAGTGTATTCTGTATTTAATCGGCAGCCAGTGTAGGTGCTGGAGGATGGGGGTGATATGATCCCTTTTTTTAGTGTTTGTGAGAATTCTGGCCGTGGCTTTCAAGACCATCTGAAGTGGTTTGATGGTGCTAGCGGGAAGGCCCAGAAGGAGTGAGTTGCAATAATCCAGTTTCGGGAGGATGATGGATTGTAATACCAGGTGGAAGTCTCGGTAGAGTAGAAGTGGTTTTAATTTTTTTAATACTTGCAATTTGAAGTAGCATTCTTTTGTGGTGTTGTTAACGAACTTGCTGAGGCTGAGTCGGTTGTCTAGTAGCACACCCAGGTCTCTTACTTGAGTAGTGAGGTCAATTGAGGTGCTAGGACATTGGTTGGCAGTTGTAGGGAAGAGAGGGATGTAGTTTTCTGGAGCTATAAGGAGGATTTCAGTTTTGTTGGTGTTTAGTACCAGGTTGAGGCTGGAGAGTAAGGTGTTGATTGCTGAGAGGCAGTTGAACAAGAAAGACAAGGTTTTTTGGAGAGATTCCGCTATAGGGATGAGTATTTGTATGTCATCCGCATATAGGAAATGTGTTAGCTTGAGGTTGGTTAGTAGTTGACAAAGTGGGAGAAGATAAATATTGAAAAGTGTGGGTGAAAGGGGATGATCCTTGAGGTACCTCCAGCTTTGAGTCAAAAGGGTGAGACTCTTTGCTGTTTATCTTGACCTTGTATAACCTGTTTTCCAGAAACGATTTGAACCAGTCTAGCGCTGATCCTGTGATTCCAATGTTGGCTAGACGCTGAAGGAGGCAGGTGTGATTCACGGTGTCAAACGCTGAGGAGAGATCCAGTAGTGTGAGAAGGAACGGTTGGCCTTTTTCCAGATTAAGGAGAATGGTGTCTGATAATAAGGCTAATAGGGATTCGGTATTCCGGGACTTACGGAATCCGAATTGGTTTGATGTAAGGATGTCATATTCGTCTAAGAAATCGGAGAGTTGTCTGTTTACAACCTTCTCCATGATTTTGGCAATCAAAGGAAGGTTGGCTATGGGTCTGAAGTTCGCTGGGTCTGTGGGAGGAAGGTTAGGTTTTTTGAGGAGAGGTTTGAGCATTGCCATCTTAAGTTGGTCAGGGACTTGGCCTTGCGAAAGCGAGCAGTTTATGATGTCTGCTAAAGGTTTGGAGATGATATTAGGGATGGAGAGCAGCAGATTGGATGGAATGTGGTCTAAAGGGTGGGACGAGGGTTTCATCTTCTTGAGGATGCTCTCTATTTCTAAGGCAGACGTCGGCTCGAAGGTGGAGAGAGCAACTGGGGTTGCGTTATGTTGTTGGGGGGTTGGGTGCGATGGTTTAGAACTGAAGGTGAATGCGAAGTTCGGTTGATGAGAGAGCCCCTTGAGGGGGGCGACGAGTGAGGTGATTTTACTCTCGAAGTAGTCCGCCAGTTCGTTGGCTTTGTTAGTAGCTTGTTCATCTGGAATGATGGGCGTAGCTGGTTTAGTGAGGGCTGAAACATAAGAGAACAAGGCTCTTGATTCGAAGACGAAGTGGTGGAGCTTTTTGGAGAAGAATTCTTTCTTGGTTCTGTTGATGACATTTCTGTATGAGTTAAGGCAAGATTTATAGGCTAGGAGAGTTGTTGTGGAAGGGCTTTTCCGCCATTTATGCTCCTTACCTCTAAGCTCTTGTTTGAGCGACTTCAGCTCAGGGGTGAACCAAGGTTTCCTGTTGTCTTTGTCCGGATTGATAGTTTTTGTGGTCAAGGGGCACACTTGATTTGCAACCTTGTTAGTGATGTTGATCCATGAAGTCGTGGCAGTGTTGGTGTCCGATAGATCCAGATGAACTAGTTCCTTGGTAAGATGTGAGCTGAGGAGTTCTCCGGTGCAAGGTTTCCTGACGGATATTGAGATTGAGGGTGTTGTTTGTGGAGGGTGCTCCTTGATCTCTAGCATAGAAGAGATGATTCGGTGGTCTGTCCACGGTACCGGTAGGCTTGTTGGGTTGGTGTGAGTCGATATTCCTTCATTTATGAAGATAAGGTCTAATGTATGACCTGCTTTATGGGTGGGCCCGTTAACGATTTGTCTGAAACCTATATGGCTAAGTGAAGAGAGTAGGGTTTCGAAGTTGGTGGAGCGCAGTTGAACATCCACGTGGAGGTTAAAGTCTCCCATCAGGATGGCTGGTTTACCAGTATTGAGGTGTTTTGCAGCTAGTTCGATGATAGGTGATGGGTCTGCCTCCAGTATTCCTGGGGGGGCGTAGATTAATCCAATTAGCAGATGTTTTGAGTTGAAGAGTGCGAATTCCATGTTGGCAAGGGTGTTGGTAATCTGGAGGGTCAGGCCTAACCCTTTTTTGGCTGCGAGGAGTAGCCCTCCTCCTCTTTTTTTGAGTCTGGGAATCAAGAGGAAGTCGTAGGTCTGTGTGGACAGCTGATTTATTAGGACGGTGTCTGAGGCTTTTAACCAAGTTTCTGTGATGGCACAGATGTCTGGTTTAGAATCGGAGAGGAAGTCGTTGAGAATATGCGTTTTCTTGGAGATAAATTGCGCGTTGAATAAAGTCAGAGAGAATAGAGCCAGGCCGAGTAGTTGGGTGACGGGCGACAGCAGGATGGGCATGAGCCTCTGTTGGCGGTTGAGAGAGAGGGTGTAGGACTTGGGAGGTCTCCTCAGGTGGTTGTAGATAATGGGAATGTTGAAGGAGCGCATGATGGCTAGCGGAGGGGGGGGGGGGGGGCGAGGAGTGATGGGCCACTAGCGTAAAGGATGGTTATGAATGCAGAGCATGGTCACTTGTTAACTAATACGGGATAGAGCTTCTATGAATGGAGAAGATGAATATGCGAAGTGAGAGGAAGATGCGAAAGCCTTACCTCGAGGGGTTATAGTGCCTAGTGCGCAAGCCCGGGCAAGTAAGCTTTCTCTGGTAGATCGTTGGTTTAGAAGAATGAAGGACGCGTTGCTATGGAGCTTGTGGCAAGTTCTTGCGGGACCCACTTGGAGAGGAGAAACTGGAAGTCAATGATTTGGAATGAGGAGGTTGCGGGCTGGAACCGTCGCAAGGCGCTGAGCAGTTTCAAATTTCCAGAATAAGGGCTGTCCTGCGGGGCTGCACGAAGGGGCGCACAAAGGGGCAGGCCCCTTTGTCGCGCGGCGCCGTCGGGTAGAGGAATTTAAAGGGCTCAGAGGCCTTGATTGATTGGTTGCCAGAGCGTCAGCTCTGATAGGCTGGGAGGCGGGCTTTACCGACGGTGGGGGACAGCCTCGCGATCGGCGGTGGACCCTCCAAGGGTAAGTGAGAATTTTAGAGGCCTTCTTTAGAGGCCAATTCTTCACATTCCCCCACTCCCCCAGTACTTCCCTTCCTAATAACCCCTCTACCCCTATGCTATCGGTATTGCCTTTACACTTCCTTCGCAAATAAGGTTCCCAAATGTTCCCAGTTATCCAATCTATCATTTTGAATGGCTGTAAGTTGCCACATAGATTGGAGCTTTCGATCCTGGAAAGTTTGTAGACCCTCCTGTGGCCTCACATCCCTGCCTCCCGTCCACTGAGAACTGCGCAAAAAGGCTCTCTGAAAATCCCTCCACTTAAAATTTCGTCAAACAAAAGAGCCTTCTCCACTGCAGGTCCGATACACTGGAACTCTCTACCTTCGGATCTTAGGCTTGAACAATGCCCCATCACTTTTAAAAAAAGACTTAAAACTTGGCTTTTCTCTCAAGCCTACGATTGAGTACTATCCACAAATCCCTCCTCCAGGTCTATGCCATATAATACCTCTTAGCTCAACAACTAAAGAATTAATTTTCCAATCCCTCTTGTCTATTTTGCAGATATCTTATTCATAACTGATTCATTTTAATCGCCTGTATATAACATGTCTATTACTACTGTTGTTGTTTTAATGTTATTTGTTATTAGTATTTATTCAATTGTCTCCAAGTTCATTTTCCTGTTCCATGTAAGACTCGCATGTTAAGTCACTCCAATGTTATATGTAAACCGAAATGATTAGCAACATTGTTGCTAGAATTTCGGTATATAAAAAATGTTAAATAAATAAATAAATAAACATTTATCACAATCCACCAATGACATTTTATATAACCGAGCTGGCGTCAGATACCATCTATATAGCTGTTTATACTCGTTCTCCTTTATTTGGGCTGAAAGGTTGGAAGAAAGGCTAAACAACTACCAGCATGGTAAAACAGTGAGGTGAAAGAGACTATAACAGCTAAAAGAACATCTTTCAAGAAATGGAAAAGGGATCCAAATGATATCACAGTGTCCCATTGGTTATCCTCTCTCCACCAGGTTTCTGAGATGCCAATTATATCTACATCTTCAATCACAGTGTCCCTTAGAAAAACAGAACTGTCGGCAGAAAAAGACCAAATGGTCCATCCAGCAAATTTCTTATTATAGGAACTGCCGCTTCGTGTAGGTCACCCCATGTGCTGTCGAGGACAGTAATACTTACAATCAAAAGCAAGCAACTGTCAAACCCATAACAAAATTACTGCTAGCAACATTTTTACGTGATGAACAGCTTTCCTGATAATGCTTACCGGGCTTTGCTTTTGGATTTGGTCATAGAAGCAGTCCGGTGCTTTATCCCTCACATCATTATATCAGTACCTCAGACCATAAAAAGGCGGGGGCTCTGCATTGGCTGTCTTCAGAATCCAATACCCCTCCCCCCCCAATCGCTGTCAAAGCCGAGAGCCTTCCTGATAATTCAGACAATGCTGCTTGAACATGCTTTGCTTTTGGAATTGGCCATAGAAGCTTTGTCCCTAATGTCAGCGTATCAGAACCCCAGACCATAAAAAGGCGGGGGCTTGGCGACTCTTCTACCCTTTCCTCCTCCTGTGTGTAACTGTCTGGCAGTCCCTACTCCCTCCCCCCTTCCCCAGCGGCGGAGGAATGGGCTGAGCCATTTCTCGGAGCGGCGACTCGTCTGCCCTTTCCTCCTCCCCTCTGTGACACCCAGCACATAGCTCAGAGCTCTATGGTCCGCACATGCGCGGTAGAGCTGCTCTCTACTGCGCATTTGCGGTCCATCAGTCAGAGCCCACTTATATTGTAGATAGCGTGTGTTGCTTTTACGTCCAACAGATGGCGCTGTTTTTCCCAAAAAGCATGTTTTTACCTGTCACAGGTGTGACATCTATATAATATAGGTATATAAAAACATGTGCATATTCGAATGCAACGTTGTGTCAAAATTTCAAAGCAATTGGTGAAGAACTTTCGGAGATTTAAGATTTTGAACAAACGAACCTTTACATTTTTATTTATATAGATATATATCTATGTTCTCTCTCCCTAGCTTGATAGTATCCTGGTAGTCAGTCCATCAAGCTAGGGGGAGAGAACATTGTAGAAATCTCATCTTTGTGTGACTTTCCTCACTTCAAATCATGTCAAATCTTCACTAAGGTTTACATGCTGTTCATATGTCTCACTCTGCATATAAAACTGGCCCCAAAGGGAGCCCTGCTGGAGGAGAGGTGCACCGAGACCCGAGACCTGCGCGTTGAGAGCTGTATGGGCGTAGAGGACTGTGAGACGGAGGTTTGGAGACCCGTTCCTGCCCCCCTCTGACGTCATCGCGAGCGCCGGCTGCACCTATTTAAACTTGTGTGCAGCAGCACAGTGGTAGGAGCCCTGCTGGAAGAGAGGCGCACCGAGACCCGAGACCTGCGCGTTGAGAGCTGTACGGGCTTGGAGAACTGTGAGACAGAGGTTTGGAGACCCGTTCCCGCCCCCCTCTGATGTCATCGAGAGCGCTGTTGTGTCCGGTGCTCGATGCCCTCTCTCCGCCCTCCTTACCTCTCTGGCACCTCCCCCTCCGTCCACAGGAAGATTGGCTGCTGTGGCGTTCTCCTGCCACTTGTCCTCGGGCGTTTCCGGACCGACTCGATGCTACAACCGCCATTTTTACTGGAGGCCTAGGGGCCAAGGGGCCAATGCCGATTGAAGTACCGGCATTGGCGCGAACCTCAGGTGGTCCCCCAAAGATGACGTCACCTGCGACGGATATTTAAGGTCTCAGTATTTGCTAACAGATAGTTAGCAAGGGTTTCGCTATCTAAGCAACGCTGCCTCCTCAGACTTACCAGAGGTACCCGCTCCTCGGGGGCCTCGCTCTCTCCTTGTTTTTTTCAGGTGACAGTCTGGAACCCGTACTCGCTCCTCGAGGGCCCTGTTCCCAGACTTGCTTCGTATACTTTTCTGCCTGGAAGTCTTCACTACCAACTATAATCAGTTACATCAGTGAGTTACCATCTTTCTCTCTGAGCCTTCCCTGGAACCAGGTACTCGCTCCTCGAGGGCCTTTACTTTCCAGCTCCTGGGCTTCATTGGGACATTGTGTGAGTGTTACCATCTGCATACCCTGCCTACTCACTATATCTCAGTCTCTCTTCAGCTCAGCCTCCAGGGATCACTGTTCCAGTCTCTGAGGGATTACAGCCCAGACGGGCTTACCAGCTCACTACTGCAATCTCTGGTGGTTCAGTATACTGTCTAATAAAAGAACTAGTGTCTGTTTGTCTCCTAACTCTGAGCCTGACTGGTGGTCCCTCTCAGGATCATTTCCCGGGGGCGTGGTCATCTGCCACTGGTCCAAGGATCCACCCTCAATTCTCCTATATAACTACAGATTGCTAACTCCAACAACTCCGTTAATAACAGATTGCTAACTCCATGAATCCGGCAAAACTCAGTGCTTTACAGGCCATACTGGGCCTGGCCCAGCGCATTGTGGAGCAGCAAGACGCTTTGGAGAAACTTACTTCAGCGTTTCATCAACTACACACCAAAGGTTCAAGGCACAACCTCCAACCAAGAAGGTCAGTCACCGGAGGTAACTTTGAAGACTGCTGTACCACTGGCGGCTCCAATCTGCTTTTTCGGAGAAATCCAGAAGACCCGGGGCTTTTTGAACCAGTGCTGCATGCACGTTGCCTTACAGCCGTCTCTGTTTCCTACAGCTCTCTCCAAGACTACCTACATCCTTTCATACCTGGATGGTAGGGCTCTGTCTCGGGCATCTATCTTGTGGGAATGCAAGGACTCCATTTTACAGGACATAGAAGGATTTATGGACTTGTTTAAATCCGTTTTTGATGACCCTGCTCGAATGTCTGTAGCCGGTTCTGCTTTGGTGGATTTGAAGCAAGTCAGCAGATCTTTGGCTGAATTTGCCACAGAGTTCAAAACTCTTTCGGCAGAACTTTGCTGGGACCCCAGATGTCTCAAGACTCTCTTCTGCAGAGGCCTGGATAACTGTTTGAAGGACGAGCTGGCCGCTCGCCAAACACCTGACTCGCTGAACGAATTAATAGCCTTAGCTACTCGGATTGATCTACGACTCTGGGACAAGGTGAAGGAACTCCGGCCTAGAGTGGTACCCGGGTTGAAACAGGACAGTGCTGTCTCTACACCTCGGATGGTTCCAGTAACCCCTGCTGCTGATACAGATGAACCTATGCAACTTGGTCATGGACACTTGACTACCAAAGAGAAAAGATTTCGGCAGAAGAATGGCCTTTGCAAGTACTGTGGTCAGCCTGGCCTCGATGTCTTTACATGCTATAATTACACAATGTTGGGTTCCATATTAGGTGCTACAACCCAAGAAAGAGATCTAGGTGTCATAGTGGATAACACATTGAAATCGTCGGTGCAGTGTGCTGCGGCAGTCAAAAAAGCAAACAGAATGTTGGGAATTATTAGAAAAGGAATGGTGAATAAAACAGAAAATGTCGTAATGCCTCTGTATCGCTCTATGGTGAGACCGCACCTTGAATACTGTGTACAATTCTGGTCGCCGCATCTCAAAAAAGATATAATTGCGATGGAGAAGGTACAGAGAAGGGCTACCAAAATGATAAGGGGAATGGAACAACTCCCCTATGAGGAAAGACTAAAGAGGTTAGGACTTTTCAGCTTGGAGAAGAGACGACTGAGGGGGGATATGATAGAGGTGTTTAAAATCATGAGAGGTCTAGAACGGGTAGATGTGAATCGGTTATTTACTCTTTCGGATAGTAGAAAGACTAGGGGGCACTCCATGAAGTTAGCATGGGACACATTTAAAACTAATCTGAGAAAGTTCTTTTTTACTCAACGCACAATTAAACTCTGGAATTTGTTGCCAGAGAATGTGGTTAGTGCAATTAGTATAGCTGTGTTTAAAAAAGGATTGGATAAGTTCTTGGAGGAGAAGTCCATTACCTGCTATTAAGTTCACTTAGAGAATAGCCACTACCATTAGTAATGGTTACATGGAATAGACTTAGTTTTTGGGTACTTGCCAGGTTCTTATGGCCTGGATTGGCCACTGTTGGAAACAGGATGCTGGGCTTGATGGACCCTTGGTTTGACCCAGTATGGCATTTTCTTATGTTCTTATGCTTTATTCGTCCAAAAGCACGAACGGGCCAAAGTCCTACAGGAGGACTATTCTTGGGTCATTTCTATGCCCTCTCCTTCGCGCTTTCTCCCAGTCTACTTGACCTATGGACCAGTCACGGTTCAGACTTCTGTCCTGGTGGACTCGGGGGCAGGACGCAACTTCATTCTCAAACATCTAGTGGAAGACGTGAGGAGTCTTTTCAACAAGCTGAAAGATCCACTACAGTGTCATCTTTTGAAGTGGGCTTTGGACGTTCCCCAACTTCGCCACTTCCTCTGAAAATTCAGTGACGTCCCCAGCAGCCCATCCATCGCTGCTGATAACAACTCATACTCAGTGAATTTTCTTCCAAGACTCAAGATCTACCTGTCATCAATGCAGAAGACGACTTGGAATACAAAATTGAAGAAGTCCTGGATGTTCATAAGAAAGGCAAGACTTTTGAATACCTTCTATAATGGAAGGTTTCGGCCCCAAAGGAAACTCTTGGGAGCCTCAGACCAATATCCTGGACAAAGAGGTGCTTCGTCAGTTCCATCTCGCGCATCCTTCAAAACCTAAGCCTGGTACCTGAAGAGGAAGTCGCCCTTTGAAGGGGGGTACTGTTGTGTCTGTCGATGCCCGACGCCCTCTCTCCGCCCTCATTACCTTTCTGGCGCCTCCCTCTCCATCCGCGGGAAGGTTGGCTGCCGCTGCGATCTCCTGCCACTTGTCCTCGGGCGTTCCCAGACCAGCTTGACGCTGCAACCGCCATGTTTCCTGGAGGTCTAGGGGCACGCACGTGCGCGGCCCCAATTGAAGTACCGGCATTGGCGCGAACCTCGGGGGCGTCCCCCGAAGATGACGTCACCCACAATGGATATTTAAGGTCTCAGTATTTGCTAACAGATAGTTAGCAAGGGTTTCGCTACCTAAGCAACTCTGCCTCCTCGGACTTACCAGAGGTACCCGCTCCTCGGGGGCCTCGCTCTCTCCTTGTTTTTTTCAGGTGACAGTCTGGAACCCGTACTCGCTCCTCGAGGGCCCTGTTCCCAGACTTGCTTCTTATACTCTTCTGCCTGGAAGTCTTCACTACCAACTATATCAGTTACATCAGTGAGTTACCATCTTTCTCTCTGAGCCTTCCCTGGAACCAGGTACTCACTCCTCGAGGGCCTTTACTTTCCAGCTCCTGGGCTTCATTGGGACATTGTGTGAGTGTTACCATCTGCATACCCTGCCTACTCACTATATCTCAGTCTCTCTTCAGCTCAGCCTCCAGGGATCACTGTTCCAGTCTCTGAGGGACTACAGCCCAGACGGGCTTACCAGCTCACTACTGCAATCTCGGGTGGTTCAGTATACTGTCTAATAAAAGAACTAGTGTATTCCCTTGTTTTAGTGTAACTTTTTTTCTCCTCCTTTTTATGGTTTAATATGTACTGTTACCGTTAAGATCTATGTTCCCCGTAAACCGACTTGATTTGATTTGTATCTCGAAAGTCGGTATAAAAAAGCTTTAAATAAATAAATAAATAGTGTATGTCTGTCTCCTAACTCTGAGCCTGACCGGTAGTCCCTCTTGGGATCATTCCCTGGGAGTGTGGTCATCTGCCACTGGTCCAAGGATCCACCCTCAACTCTCCTATATAACTACAGATTGCTAACTCCAGCAACTCCGTTAATAACAGATTGCTACTCCTATCTGATTGCTCCTCCCATCAGGCATCAGATTAATAATAAGCGCCGGCTGCACCTATTTAAATTTGTGTGCAGCAGCACAGTGGTGGGAGCCCTGCCGGAGGAGAGGCGCGCCGAGACCCGAGACCTGCGCGTTGAGAGCTGTATGGGCATGGAGGACTGTGAGACAGAGATTTGGAGACCCGTTCCCGCCCCGTCTGACGTCATCGAGAGCGCCGGCTGCACCTATTTAAACTTGTGTGCAGCGGCGCGCAGCCACCGGTGCACTGCCGAAGCCATGCGCCAAAGGGGCGCGCCCCTGGGAGACATTTTTTCTATAGTAAAGGTCTCACTCCAGGAGATTGGACCTCGATGGAAAAAAAGAGAAAAGCGAAAATAGTGGTCTCTACACCTATAAGGAAGGAAGTCACTGACCAATGGATCAGCACCTCGTCAGCAGGGTGAGTCAAACCTCCAGGGACGTTATCCCGGACATATCGTTTTCTTTGGGAGCCTCAGTCAGTCCTGCCCTAAACCAGATTCCCAATATGTCCTCTGGAAATAACGGGGCCAGCAAAACAGCTGACCCTGAATTAGAGGTACTAACATCACTCAATTCCAGAGGAAATCTTTCACCAGGTCAGGATGGGACACGTCTCTTAAATGCAAAGGGTAATGTGATGGCTGATTTTTCTTTGGAGTTGAATGCAGAGACAGCTAATCCTGATAATATTACCCTGGTAGACATTTGAAGGGCGGTTACTAAGATGGAAAAGATGTTATCTTTGTCCATGGCCCAATCTACCAATTTTGCTGCGGAAATAAGGATTAATATGGAAGACCATAGTAAATGTATTACGCAATTAGAGATAATGGGTGCAGCATCTACTTCGCAGATTACATCATTACAATTCACTGGGACTACTTTCATAAAAGATTCATTAATTATGTATAAGAAATTAGAGGGACTAGAAAACACGAGGAGAAAAAAATGTAAGATTCTTGATTTTCCTGAATACAAGATTACTATCTGCTCAAGAGTTGTTTAATAAATATATTAAAGAAATCTTGGGTATTACAAAAGATCTTACTATTTAAAAAATGTATTATATATCAAATAAGAAAAGAGATGTATTGGCCCCTGAAGGGGAAATGGATGTGATATCTACTGATAGTCCTAATTTAACAGCCTTCTTAGAGGCCTCAGTGGATGATATTCAAACTAGAGCCACTCTAATAGTGGCATTTAGTTTGGAACTAGAGAAGAATCTAGTTCTTCAAAAGTATTTTAGGAATAAAGAGTTTAGTTTCTGTGGCCAGAGAATTCAAGTTTTCCCAGACGTTTCTAAAGATACACAGTCAAGGTGGAAACAGTTCTTACTTTTGAGACAGAGAGTTTTGGCCTTAGGGGCCACTTTCTTTCTCAAATTCCCTTGCAAATGTTTGATTACCTTCCAAAAAAAACCAAGTTTGTCTTCTTAGAACCTACCCACCTTGAGGTTTTTCTTGTTGACAAAGGTGGATAAAGGCATAGTAACCGCCCCCTAGTTTGGGAATAGATAACTGGTTAATAAACAAAGGTTTATCTCCTCTTAGTTCATGTTGGTATGAATTTTGTTCCCTGTACGTACCAGGATCAGTCCAGACGGTGGGTTATATCCCCCGTCCAGCAGATGGAGTCAGAACAAAAAGCTCAGTGGGGGGGGGGGGGGGGGGGGAGGTCCTATATAACCTCACCTCCCTTGCCTCAGTCCTCAGTATCTTCTGACTCCAGCAGATGTGAGCAGGGGACTGGCAGTCCCCAGCACAGGATCTTAGGTTTCCTAGGCCTCTTTGGTCTGTTCTCTGAGGGATCAAGTGAAAAAAAAAAAAAAAAAGCAAAGTGGCTTGTTTTGTTAGGGCGGGAAGGGCTTGCTGACAGGTCTGCTCCCTTGTCTCCCTTCTCCTGCCTTCTTTCCTTCTCCTTTGCCTTCAGGTATTGGGGTAAGTGTGTGCCTTTGTTTTCAGGCTTATTTTTCTTTAGCTGTACTCACCATCGCTGTGGGCCGCGCCGGATCGTTGGGGTGCACGTTAGTGGTGCTAACCTCTCCCCCCCTCCTCCTCCTCGCCGCTGCCGACCCGCGGCCCCGCGACGTGCCATTCCCTGGGGTCGCCAGCCGCTGGGAGGTCCGATTCCCCGGCGGTTCGCTTGGGTCGGTGGGGGGGTGATCCGCGCGCATTGGTCCGTCGGGCGCCGAGGTTTTCGCCACGCCTGTCTGGTTCCTGCCCCCCCCCCCGGGGACTCACTATGCTGCGAGCGGCGGCCTGTTCTTCTTGCGGCCGGCAGGGGAGTCGGCTGTCGTGGGAGGGGCTCTGCGCGAGCTGCCTCCCCGCGGGGGAAGACAGCTCTCCTCCGAGGGACGGCACAGGAGCCTGCGGGGAGAACCGCGTGGCTCGGAAGCGGCAGGCCCCGTTCCCTCTGAGCGCGGGAATGGCGGCCATTTTGTTTTCAGACGAGGAGGCCGGCATTTCGGAGGGGGACGCAGGGGACCCGATTTCAGCAACGCCACCAGTTTTAGCTACGTTTGCGGAGCCGGAGCCGGGTTTTCAGGATGGGGAGGTCCCGGCTTGCCATGGTACTACAGGAACGAAAATTAGCAGGTAAGGAATAATTTTCTTCTTTGTGTTACTTCCTTGGATGGCTCCCCTATAAAGTGGGCTGAAATATTTGAATTTACATTATAAGTTTGCTTGCTAAAGTTTACCTCTGTTAGAAATATTGATGATGTAACTCAAAATTTTCTTATTTCTTTCTGCATTGTAAAATGTTTAAGAAACTTAATAAAGCATAAATAAAAAAAAAAAAACTGGCCCCCAAAACCCTAGACCACCACCAAAAACCTCACCTCGAGTTACTAGCGGGCCCTCCTATAGCAGTATAAATAGTTGACTACAATATGTGCCAGCCTAGAGTCTCTCTTTCTCTCACATATTAATCCTGACCCTTTGAATAAATTTGTAAAATTTGCATTTGTGTTGCAATAACCATCGTGTGCATTAATGCCATAGTGCATTTTGATAAATGACCCTGTAATTTTGTAGCCAAGGCAGTGGTGTACCTATCATGAGTTGGCAAGGCATGCTTTTAAGAGCCTTTGAAGCATGTGCTGCACAGAAAATACACAAAGGAGGCAGACAGGTACTGGCTGATATTCTCTTACAACCCGCCCTTGTACCTGATAACCCTATTTAAAAATGTACAACTAAAACCAAAATACACTCAGATGCAGTGGGAAAGTATCACCCCATACACTGAGCAAGAGGAACTGGATGTTCAGCCGGTGAAACAATCTGAGTGTATCCTGGTGCTCCTCCATAGTCAGTAGCACAGGCCTAGGCAATAGAGTCAGACCAGCACTTACCCTCTCCGTTCACTTCTGGCAGTAGCTTCCGCAGAGGTTTTTTCACTTCCCATGTTCCATTGATGAATGTTGGCATGACTTTGAGGAGCTCTTCTTTGTCCTCTTCACGGACGACGGGGATGGTCTGCAAAATCAGCTGCATCTGTTCCAGTTCATGGCCACCTAAACAAGCAAGTGGCAGGCTGTTTATTTGTGCCACAGACCCATCTGCTTGCCATCCATCCATATCTGCTATCATTCAGAGCTCAAGGTTCTACCATTCAGTAGTCACTGCTTTCACGCTAAAGGAGTCCCAGTATTTATGCCTACTGGCTTCTTCAAAGCAGATGCTGTTTCCTATTACAGTGGAAATTACCCCATTTTTCCTAAGCATGTCAGACGCTTGTCATAACAAAGACGTTTATTTAAATCTTGGCATGTGAGGGCTCTACTGTGGAATATTTTAGACATAACTACTACATTATTTTTTTGCTCTGTTTCTCTGTTATTGCCAATAAACACATTTGATATTTATACAATGCCATAGATCTTGTACTCATTATGCTAATACAGGCCACAGAGGGCAAACAGGTTAAAATTTGTTTTCCTAAGCTCTTGCATTCTGCAGCGTGTATGAGTACTATAAATAACAACGCTCACTGCAGGTTTACCCAGTGCAGGTTAGACAGTCTGGCCTGCCAGAATTCTCCCTGTGGAAACAACCTAATTAGACTTAGGAAAAAAACACCCTCTTCTTTTCTTGATTTCAGGTAAAGCAGAAACACAGTAATATGATAAGATAGTGGCAGAAAAAGACCAACTGGCCTATCCAGTCTGCTCAGTTATTCTCTCCATGCTGCCAGCCACAGAGTGTGACCATCTATATGATCTGTCTCCTTACCCAGGACAATCTTTTGTCTTCTTATGAGAAAATAGGATCTCCTTTTACCTCCCTCCCCCCTCCCCCACACCTACAAAGCTCTGTAATAATCTATATAGCCAGCAATACCAGTAGGGTTGTCACCTGGCTCCGTGTGATAAGGAACAGGAGAATTCTGTCCTGGCTTTACCCCATTGCATGTAGGGACCTGTAGTTCTGACTTTCTTGAATAACTTAATGAGACGACCAGAACCACAAGTCTCTGCGGACAGTGGGGTAAAGCCAGGACTGGATTAGCCCGCTCCTTAGGATATGCAGCCAGGGGGCAACCTTAAGTACTAGCATGGCTGTTCCCTGAACATTCAGCCCCCATGGTCACTGCATAACATTATTAGACCTGCGGCTCTGCTGAGGGCTGCACAGCTTCCCTGACATTGCTGCTCGGATAAGTCTGGAGTTTCATTTTATTTTAACTTTGTCAATATACTGCTTGCTCTTTCTGCAATTGGATTCTGCCTATCTGTGCTGCTTGGCCTTTTAAATTCTTTTATCGCCCTAGCTGTTAAAACCTTAAGAATCTTTTCTTATCCTTTTCTTTTAACTCTGTCAATATATTGCTGCTTGCTTTGCTGTTAGATTCTACTTATCTGTGTTGCTTGGGTCTTCAAATTCTCTTGATTTCTAGCTGTTAAGAAGTTATGAATCTTTTGCTAACTTTTATTTTAAATTTTAAAGGGAGAAATAAAAAGGTTTTTACCTACAAGAGTTATTTTTACCCTCCCATCTCCCACTCACCCATAGGGTGTTTTCTTAAATAGTTTTTCCAAGGACTTAGGTTACATGAATAATATTAGACCTATGTAACAATCCAACAACTTGCATGTTAGTTAAGATAACATTCTACAAGCCTTCCTCACTGACACTCATTATCAGAATGTCTTTTATTCAATATAACAATTGTGCTTATGTCCCAAGGCATATCATTTGGAGACTTAAGGTTTGTCCAATTTTCCTTCAGTGGTCTGCAATGAAAAAGGAACTCACTCATCTGAAAGAGGAATTGTCTAGGCTTCAAAATACCTCCCCTACCTCCCAGCATCCAGAATCTCATCCCCAGCTTCCTCCGAGGTTCAGAAATCCAGGTAAAAATGGATTAGTGGGCTCTGGTAGAACAAAACTTGTGATCCAGAGACACCCATTCTCTTCAAATGAGCAGCATCCAGGATATCCGCCCCCACTCCCACAGAGTAAACAAAAATTCAGGAATAAATAGATTATGGTAGGCTCTGGTAGAATAAGGCCTGTGTCGAAGAGACAGCAACACTCCCAATGATACCCTTACATAATGCCTTTTCTGCACTGGAAAATAAAGATACTCCAGTGGTGACTAAAAAAAAGACACCCAATGCACCCAGAAACCCATTAACATTATCAAATGTCATAAAAGGGTTTAGTCTCCTCATCCAGCAATTGCAGGCAAAAGGTTTTTTTCTTTTTTGATGACCGCCTGTATGCATGTCATGGATGTAGCCAGATATAGCCTGTGTACTACTGTCAAAGCTAAATTTAAATTACAACAACTAGCAAACAGAAAAATGTAATAACTGAAATCTAAAATGTTGACCAAATCTCAACAAAAAACACAAAAATGTAATTTCTATACTTTGAGATAAATCATCAACTTACACTATGAGAAGCACTTTAACTAAGAAATCTAATCTTAAAAAATTCTTGGAGGAATGAAAATTCTCCTTAAACCATTTCTCCTTTTTATTAATCTTTTTCTTTTCTTTTTATAATTTATAACATTTAGTCAATCTCGTAGAGGTAGCCCAATTTGCACATCCCAGGGTGGGCTTCTTGACTAGTGTAGCAGAAGTAAAGGAAAGGAAATTATCAGGTAAGTCTTAATTTTTCCTTCCTTGTCCTTCTGCTCCACCAGTCAAGAACCTGTGGGATGTATCAAAGCCCCATTACATCACGTGGGTGGATTGCAAATTCAGATTCAGAAAAAATCGCTCAACTGAGACTTTATTTATATCATTGATGGATCCTGTCTTATGCGGGATTAACGATAATGAATCATATATTTATGGTGCTAATCAATCTAATAGCACTCTTCAACACTGTGGACCATACCCTGCTATGCCACCAGCTGGAAAATATTGGAATAGATGGCAGAGTTCATAAATGGTTCTCTTCATTCCTTTCTAACAGGACATTCTAAGTAAAACTGGGAAACCATTTATCTGACAACTTTCCCATAGATACAGGTGTCCCCCAGGGCTCAGCACTATCGGCAACCCTATTCAACATCTACGTGCTTCCTCTGTGTAAATGTTGTCGATGTGGACCCTTGAACCGGAGCGAGAGGTGAAGACTGCCGAGGGATCCCCTCATTGGGACTCATCTCCGGGAGGTGGCGTAGGCGAGAGGAGGACTCACAAGGACTGGTTCCAGGGAATCAGGCAGGATGGCCCTCCGAGGAGCGAATAGCCTATGAATGTGGAAGAGCCCCCGAGGAGCGGGTACTCGGAGCGTTCACCCAGCGAGATAGGAACCGACCTACACAAAGAGACGGCATGGAGTCCAGGCAGAAGGTCCGGGGCAGGCAGCGAAGAGACGAAGTGAAGTCACAGGACACAGGTCAGGACGGGCAGCAGACAGAGAGGTCAAGAGACAGGCCGAGGTCAGTACCAGAGAGACAGTCCGAAGGTACTATCTGGGGTGACGAACAGACGGCGACAGGACCAGAAGGACGCTAGAACAGAAGGATCCAAAGATGAAGGCAGGAAACTTCGGAGGCGAGGATCGGAGGGGCAAAGGATGCTGAGGCACAGGAGCACAGAGGCGCTGGAGGCAAGAAAACACTAGAGGCAGGAAGACATTGGAGGTAGGACGACACTGGAGGCAGGAAGACATTGGAGGTAGGACGACACTGGAGGCAGGAAGACACTGGAGGCAAGGGACACTGTACCAAGGCACAGGAAGCACAGCCCAGAAGCAACAGACGAAGTCTGTTGCAAAGGCGAAGGAGGAAAGCAGCTGCGGGGTTTAAATACCCCTCTGTAGAGACGTCATCATCCGGAGCCAGCTTGAATCTCCCGTCACGGCTCCTTTAAGAGGTGGGGCCTCCCGCGCGAGCACGTCAAGGGAGGCCGGGAGAGAGACGGCGCTGCAGCTCCTTTAAGAGGTGGGGCCTCCCACGCGAGCGCGTCACGGGAGGCCGGGAGAGAGACGGCGCTGCAGCTGTGCAGCCCGGCGCCCGTGGCGAAGAGGAGGCCGCCGCATTGGGGGACCAGCCAAGGTAGGGGGGGAGCTGGGCGGTCGCGGCCAGATGACCTAACAGTAAATTACTGATGGAATTAGGAATCACCTGCTTCTTGTATGCTGATGACATACAGTTCTACATTCCACTCACCTCATCATTTGAAAATACAGGATTGACACTCTCAAAATACATGAAGGCAATATAGCGAGATCTCTCCTATCTTAAACTAACATTAAACTAAAATAAAAAATGAAACCATCTGGTTAACGAGAAAACCCTCCATAGTTAACCTTCCACTCTTAAATCTAGGTAACTTTCAGATTACACCCTCTGATCAAGTATGGGACTAAGGAATACAGATAGATGAAAACCTTACAATGAAAAGGCACATAAATAAATTAATCACTACAAGATATACAAAACTGCACATACTATATAGATTGAAACCACTACTAACTCTTGAAGACTTCCATATAGTTCTACAATCTCTAACATAGATTACTGTAACTCCATACTACTAGGACTTCCAACCTGCCTATTAAAAAAACTACAACTACTACAAAATGCGGCTGCAAGACTTTTAATAGAAACCAGGAAATTTGATCATATCACACCATCGCTAATAGCACTGCATTGGTTACCAATACAATACCAAATCTATTTCAAATTATTAACCTTAATATTTAAATTCATCCACACTGATAACCCCGGACTAACAGGCGTGATGCAACAACCGTATACACCACAACAAACCCTAAGGTACCAAAACAAAAGACTATTAACTGTTCCAACAATCCGGAGCACACACCTGATGCAAATAAGAGATCATATGTTTTCCATAGCAGGCCCTAAAATGTGGAACTCACTACTGGAGACAATATGACTAATCCCAGAAAGATACTCAAATGTGAACTAAAAACTTGGCTATTTAAAAATGGCTATAATCTAACCTAAATCTATTTGAATGCAGAGTCAACAATATCAAGAACAAAGACAATATTAAGTAACGAGAGAACAAAGTATCTCATTACAACCCTCCTACAATTACATAAATTACAAAACAGAATCACCATTCTATTAGCCCTACATCCCATATCTTCAGTTAAGATATATAAGAACATCCCTCAGATCCACGTGAACCCCTTTTGTGTTATTTATTTATTTTATTTATTTAGTACTTTTTTTATACCGACATTCATGATACAGATCATATCATATCGGTTTACAAGGAACATCGGGTTTTAACATTAACCATAACATAGAAGAAAAGGCAAAAAGTTACAATAAAACAAGGGTGATGGAACTTGGAAGATGAAGAAGCTGTAGAAGATAGGTTACTCGGAACTATAAAAGATCCAGTACAATGTTTGCAATGTATATACCAATGTTATACCAATGTATATGTCAAACCAAAATATGTGTTATTCCAAAGTATGTGTTATATCAAAGAATGTATTGACCTAAAGTATGAATGTTACTTTTGTAAACCATTGTGATCTTCTCTAGGAATGATGGTATATAAAATAACTAACTAAATACATAAATAAAAGAAGCTCCTTTTGCTGGGAGACTCGGTCATCAGAGGAACCAATCTGGAAGCTCATTTTGATGGTGACCCAATAGTTAAATGCCTTCCAGGATCTTCAGCTGGTAGAATGCAAACCAGGTAGTCAATTTAATTGTAGAAGAAAGATTCTAATATCAATATTATCATCCATTTGAAAACCATCAACCTCGCTGGAATAGTACAGAAAGATTTCCAAAACCTAGGTAAAGAGATTAGACATATGGAAAAGTCTATTACCGCCTTTTCTGAAGTATTACCTGTTCATGGAATGGGAAAGGAAAGGCTACGTCATATAGATAATTTCAATATATGGATCAAAACATGATGGAACAAAAGTGAATTTGGATATATTGGAGGCTGGGTTCATATATAGATCAATAAAAAAGACTATATGGTAAGGATGGCCTACATTTGACAGTATTCACTAATATAAAACCCACTACCTCCTTATTTCATATCATACACAAATTCCTCAACAAGCAGCGCTGGATATAGTAGCTCAAGAAATAATTCATCATAGTGGACCCTAAAGAATACCCATCAAATTTTTAATTTCATTAGCAGAGTTGGTTCTTTTTAACAATTATTTCCTATTCAAAGAGATGGTGTATCATCAAGACCATGGTATTCCTATGGGATCTTCATTAGCGCTCCTTGTGACCTTGGGCAAGTCACTTTACCCTCCATTGCCTCGGGTACAAACTTAGATTGTAAGCCCTCTGGGGATAGAAAAATACCTACAGTACCTGAATGTAAACCAATGTGAAATGTCAAATGAAATGTCTGTATATAAAAATACATAAAATAAAATAGGAAAACTGAAAGTGGACAAGGCCATAGGCCAGATGGGATACATCTCAGGATACTAAGGGAGCTCAGAGATGTGATGGTGGGTCCACTGAAAGACCTGTTCAATAGATCCCTGAAATGGGAATGGTGCCACAAGATTGGAGAAGAGCACTTACGGTCCCGCTTCACAAGAGTGGTGGTATAGAGGAGAGTGGAAACTACAGGCTGGTTAGCCTCACCTCAATGGTGGAAAAATTAATGGAGACTACTGAAGGAAATGGATAGTGAACTATCTACAATCCGATGGGTTGCTGGATCCAAGGTAGTATATATTCACCAGGGAACGTCCTGTCAGAAGAATATGATTGATTTTTTTAATTGGGTGACTAGATAATTGGATCAAGGATGAGCATTTGATGTGATTTACTTGGATTTCAGCAAAGCTATTGATGTGGTCCCACATAGGAGTTTCATGAATAAAATGAGAAGCTTGGACGTGGGTGCCAAGGGGGTGGAGTGGATTACAAACTGGTTGATGGACAGAAGACAACATGTGATGGTAAATGGAACCTACTCTGAAGAGAGAATGGTGTTAAATGGAGTTGCTCAAGGATCAGTTTTGAGATCGGGTCTGTTCAATATTTTTGTGTTTGACATTGCAGTGGAATTAGAAGGAAAGGTTTGTTATTTTTGCAGATGATACTAAGATTTGCAAGAGTGGACACGCCTGAAGGAGCAGAGAAAATGGAAAGTGATTTAAGAAAGCTTGAGTGGTCAAAGGTTTGGCAGCTGGAATTCAATGCCAAGAAATGAACTCATGCATCTGAAGTGCAGTAACCCAAAAGAGCTTTATCTGATGTGTGTGTGTGTGGGAGGGGCAGAAGATTAATGTGCACAGGTAAGGAGAGGGACTTGGGGTGATTGTGTCTGGCAAACTGAAGGCAGTGAAGCAATGTTACAAAGTGGTAGCTAAAGCCACAAGGATGCTGAGCCTCATAGAGAGAGGAATAACCAGCAGGGAAAATGAGGTGATAATGCCTTTGTACAGGTCCTTGGTGAGGCTTCATCTGGATTTCTGGAGAGTGTTTCCCAAAAAGGACATAGATAGGATGGAAGTGCTCCATCGAAAAGCAACCAAAATAGTATGAGGAGAGATTGAAGGATCTAAATATGTATACCCTGGAGGAGAGGAGATGCAGGGGAGATATGATAACTGACGTTTAGATACTGAAAGGTATTAATGATGTACAAACATCAAACCTTTTCCATTGGAAAGGAAACTGTACAACTAGTTATCATGATATGAAACTCCAGGGTGGTCGACTCAGTACCAATATCAGGATATATTTCTTCACAGAGAGGGAGATTTAGGCCTAGAATGCCCTCCCAGAAAAGGTGGTGAAGACGAGAATCATTTGGAGTCAGCCTTAGTCACCTAAGAGCTGAGAAATTTTGAGTGCCTCTCCTTGCAGAGGGTATTTGAATGAATCTTTCTCTCCACAGGGAAAGTATCAGGAGTGGGGGGCCTTCTCTCAACAGATGGGTGCCTGGAAAATTAGAGATCCTGTCCAAAGGAAGTGACTCGGGCCCAAGGTCAAGGTATGCAGATCTTACTGGAAGGAAGGAGTTTTATGATTCAAGAGCGAATGCCTGAGAAGGTTCTAGTATCAAGAAGAAGTCTTGAGGAGGAGAGGTTAAGTCAATATACCTCATCCTGTCCTGAGATCATCTTGAAGAAGTGTGTGCCATAGAGGATTATCCCTTGGGGGAATTTGCAAGAACAAGAACTGCCTGAGGAAAGGTCCTATGAGAGTTGCTATCTGAAAGAGCAATCAGCCAAAAGCTCAAAAGAGTGGAGAATTGCCTAGAGAAAGAAAGAAGAGCTGTCCTGCAGAACAAGTACAAGGAGGAACTAAGGGATGAGGGTTCCTGCCGCAAAAACATTTACCAGTCTGGGAGTGCAGTGGATTGCTGTTAAAGAAACAGATTTAATTATGAGTATTTCTGGACTTTGCTCTCCTGTGGTGTGTACTATCCATTGATGTAGTTCTTTTGGACTTTGTTTTTACTTCCAGTACAGAACTTTTATTTTGAACAACAGTTTTGGTGTCTGAGTGGTGTTTTTTTGAACCTGGATTGGACGATGAGCAGAAGAGTCCCAGTGAGGAAAAATCTTAAGGGCCTTGAAAGGGATATTTATTCTCTTCTCCCTCCCCCACTCCCACCCCTGTGGAGGAACTCTGGGAAGCCATGGGGCTTGCTTTTGGTCACGACTGTTCCAGTGAGCCCCTGTGCCTAAACCAGGATTGGAGCAGGGGCTACACATAAATGCACCCAACATAAGGACCAGGGGTTTTTTGGAGCTGTTACACTGACCAGAGATGTATCCCCTACCTGAGGAAGGCCCCCAATTTCTGACAAATTTGATGAAGAACCGCAGAGATTGAGAGATTCAAAATGGCCAGAGTCATCTTGCAAGGTTTCCCACTGGAGGAATACTCCCTGGAACTTATGCTGGAGAGGAGAAGCAGGCAATGAGAAGATCAGTGGTGTCACTGGCTGACAAAGAAAGGTGAGTACAATAGCATGGCCTGAGAGCATGCTCAGAAAAGAGAGAGGTGCATGCCCAGAGCCCTTTAATTGGCAAATGCATGCTGGAAAGGAGAATCTTGTGGAGAGGGATTTAGTAGTACTGCCACCAATTCCCTCACTTGAACCCAGTGACATGGCCCTTTATCCACCAGGAAAGCCATACTGCCCTCAGTTTCAAGTCACTTGGGCTGCCTTGGAAGATCTGGACACTGTGGGGAGTAGTGACTTAGTTTTTGGGTACTTAGTAGTGACTTAGTTTTTGGGTACTTGCCAGGTTCTTATGGCCTGGATTGGCCACTGTTGGAAACAGGATGCTGGGCTTGATGGACCCTTGGTCTGACCCAGTATGGCATTTTCTTATGTTCTTATGTTCTTAGTGTTCTTATTACCACTCTGTAGGAGCCTGCAGCCACTGTGCTGAGATGCATTGGGTGCCGTGGCTATCTGTATAAGCCAGATGAGGATTCTGAGGAGATTCAGAATGGTTGAGAGATTCTACCAGAGAGTAAGGAGTTATCTGGGATGAGATGCATTCTGTGACTGGGAAGGTGAGTGTCCTAAGTCTCCCGGAAGAGAGCAGTGAGTATCCCTCCAGTGTTTAGGAGAGTGATCCTGCAATTGAGCAAGGGTGGTTATTGTCAGCAGGTCTGTGTGATCGTGACTTTACAAGTGACAACAGGGATGATGATTCATCTTCACCCTTGGACAAAGAGACTGCTGTGGTGAGTGGAAAAGAGCCTGGCCCTTTTCTGGTTTATTCAGATATAGCTTGTGTCATGGGATGACATTTATAGCAGGGGGATTCACCTCACCTCCTCCATTCGCCAGCTCACCATCTCACCACAGGGCTCCTTCTCATCGCCAGCTGCTCTCTTCAACGGCATTGTGCGTCGAGAGGGGGGGATCACTTTTCAGTGCAATCCTGCTCTCACGCTGCTCCTGCTGCTCTTGCTCTTCCTTCCGATGTGGCGATTCCTTCCTGCAGCATGGGGCCATTCCATTGCTGCTCCGCATGGCACAATGGTCCTCTCTCTCCCAGCTGACATGGGGTACTGATGTGGCTCCTTTCCTTATAGCACTAGCTCCTTTCTTACTGTGGCTCCACGCTGCTGCTTCTCCACTTCCTGGCACTGCACCATTCAGGCCCCATGGTCCCTCCACAGGCCTCTCAGGTCCTCACGGTAACATCAAGGGACCACTGGGCAGGCTGCGACTGTGCCAGGGATAGATGCCTCTGGCTCTCTGGGGTAATTCCAGGAGGCAAGGGGCCCATGTCTGTCTTTTACTTCACTTTACCAGATCTAAGCTGGCTCCAGATATCCTGGTCTCTGGTTTTCCTTCAGAAGGCAACCACACCTTCTGTTTCTGGGGGTATCCAGGGCTATCCTTGTCCAGAGGGATAACTTATTCTGGAGGAACTGACCTAGGCCACATTTCAGTTTATCCTTTCTCTTTGGAACATGAAGGTACCCGATCCAGGTTCATCTGCTCCTGTGTATCCCACGATAGAAACCTCTGTCCAGGAGATCCATTACAAATCCCAATCCAGCATTTCTTTTCAAGACTATCTTCAGCTATTTCAAACTCCTAGGACGGGAATGCTGAATTATTTTACTACATATAAGGAGTAGAACAGGGTATGTTTTCTCTACTATGCTACAACTGGGACCAATGCTCCCTTCAAGGAGCGACTAGGTGTGTGCAAATATATTTTTTGTGTGTGTGAGCAACACTTTTTTTAAACAAACAAGTTTTGACTGTCACTATTATAGCACAAAGAAAAATGTATGTGAGCAACCATGTAAGAAAACCTGTGAGATGTATGAGCAATCGCTCACAAGCTTAGCTTAGAGGGAACTATGACTGGGACTCATACATACTGTATGCCTGATATTCTTTCCCACGTGGAATAACCTTTTTATAATACTTCCCCCACTTCATCTGGTTGCAAAGTTATTTTTCTTATTGTAGAGACTAAAAATGTAAGCATAGTGTTATAATTGAACAGAACTTTAACTGTGAAGGCAGAAAGCATTATTTGTTGAACTGACCGTACTTTAGAAGCTCTGTCAACTCAATTTCCTTTCCATTGTGTATAGTTTACCATAAGCAAATCTCTTAAACTCAAGATGTTAGAAAGGACGGTCATATGAGGGAGCAAAGGCAATTTTCTGAGAGGAGCTATACAGTTGGCTGATTCAAGAAAAGAGGAAGGAGCAAACAGCAAATATGTCTATCTGTTCTTCAAGTAGGACTGCCAGGCCAGTAAGAGCTATCTAGTGTTGCCAATCTATCCTGTGTGCCCCTATTCGCATGTAATGCCCAGGCCAGAAGTTCTCCAATCCAATCCTCGGGCGTCAAAAATAGCTTTGATTTTCGGAGTAACCAAGATATGCATGTGGCCCTGGCCCAAATGCTAGTCCTATGCCTCTAGATACGGACCTTTCATTGTATTTTTGTCGCTTAACCTCTGCTTTAGGTTAAATGAAGAAATATGTTATTGCAGAAGAGCATGGCTATGTTAGTTAGAGGCCTTTCTAAGTAAATATATGAGAGAGCATAATGAAGAGTATGCCCTGCCTCAATATTCAAAGTGGGATTGTGTGATTTGGTGATTCTAAACTTGGGGACAACTTCTGCAGCAATTCTTGGTGGGTCTATTGGTCTGCTCAGTCCAGTAGGGCCATGCCACCAAGGAAGCAAGCAAAACAACTCTAGGCTGCTAGGTAGTGCCTGTGGCATCTAGGGTGGTCTACAGACAACAACATTCTTTTGGAAAAGCTAAGGGAGTGTGCTGAGCCTGCTGAGAATACTGATGAGAAGAATTATGTGAAGGAATGTGAATACTCATAACAGCATGTTTGAAGAGTGATTAAGCCACTTATGATATTTAAGAATCCAACTACGGGAGGCTGTAATAGAGGAAGAGGAAATATAATAGAGTATTTATTTTTGTTCTTCTTGTTATCTCTGATGTTGATTCCTTTGACTCATCCTTTTGATGATTTTTATTATTGCGCTTTTTGACTGCTGGTAACCCCAGAAGAATAAATCAGAGACCGATACTGAAACAGCACTTAGCCAATTAAGTAAAACTTAATCAGCTAAGCAGCAGCCACTGTATATTCAGCGGCCACCACTTAGCTAGTTAGGTCATTTAACCAGCTAAGGTCTTAACCGGCTAATTTGGGGGCAGACAATGGGCGTAATGGGGTGGTGCTACTTAGTTGGCTAAGTAATCCCGCTAAGTAGTGTTATTGAGCCTTAGCTTCAATATGAGATCTAAACGTAACTGGGAATACTTATCTGGCTAAGCAACGATTTACCCGGGGATGTTCAGCAGAATAGCCATGCTACGGAATATTCCATCTAAGTCAGCCGGATAACTATATCTGGCTTAAGATAAATTGATATTTTTTTAATATCTACTCCCACAGTGTTCGCCTCTGGGCCAGGCCCACTACAACATCTGCTTCACCATTTTGGGGATTTTTTTAACTTTCAGAGCCTGGTATCAGGCTAAAGTAGAGGTTAAGCGACAAAAATACAATGAAAGGAACAGATCTGTATCTAGAGGCATAGGACTAGCATTTGGGCCAGGGCTACATGCATATCTTGGTTACTCCGAAAATCAAAGCTATTTTTGACTCCTGAGGACTGGATTGGAGAACTTCTGGCCTGGGCATTACATGCGAATAGGGGCACACAGGATAGACTGGCAACACTAGATAGCTCTTACCGGCCTGGCAGTCCTACTTGAAGAACAGATAGACATATTTGCTGTTTGCTCCTTCCTCTTTTCTTGAATCAACCTACTGTATAGCTCCTCTCAGAAAATTGCCTTTGCTCCCTCATATGACCGTCCTCTCTTACATCTTGAGTTTAAGAGAGATTTGCTTATGATAAACTATACACAATGGAAAGGAAATTGAGTTGACAGAGCTTCTAAAGTACGGTCAGTTCAACAAATAATGCTTTCTGCCTTCACAGTTAAAGTTCTGTTCAATTATAACACGATGCTTACATTTTTAGTCTCTATGATAAGAAAAATAACTTTGCAACCAGATGAAGTGGGGGAAGTATTATAAAAAGGTTATTCCACGTGGGAAGGAATATCAGAGCCTGGTATCAGGCTCTGAAACCCAGCGTTGGACACTCTTTTATTTTATGGACCCAGGAGGAGGTTACACACAAATAAATACAGTTCTTGGACAACAAAGCTATGTAGATTTATCTGACGATTATTCATTGTGGATGTCCTGCATACCAAGCCTGTCTGCGGCCCTTAAAGGCTGGAGTTGGGAACCTCTAATCCAGGCAGGCTGTACCAAAAAATCAGATTAAAAACCTCTAGAAAGATGTTTTTTTTTTGAACAGTTAATGTATGATTTAGATACATAGTACAGTTTGCCTTTAGGGGCACAAGTTCAGAGATTATTGATTCAAAATTGATGAATCTTCAGCATATCCAGGAAATTAAGAAAGCAGGAACAACTTATTACTCTCTGATTAATTCTATCTTTGATAATCTAATTTATTCCTTCAAGGCTCTTGCCTTCTTTCACAGTGCTTGTACTGTTAGTCATATTTGGAGGAGGCAATGTAGAGGAGGAAAATTACTGAAACTGTATTTTATGTTCAAGTATGGCTATTAAAGGACAATTTTTAGTAGCATATTGAGAGTATACTTAAAGGAAACACAATCTTTCAGCAAATGTCCTGAAAAGTTAACACAAATATGGGTTTTCAAGTATGATAGACAGAATGACCAACAGAATCAGAACAAATTTTATATATATTACTAGCTGTACCCGGCCACACGTTGCCATGGCTCAGTCTGGTTTAATTTCACAATGCGCATTAGCTCTGCTCCGGCAGTCCCTACTCCCTCCCCCCTTCCCCGGCGGTGGACGGACTGGCTCGGCGACTCTTTTACCCTTTCCTCCTCATGTGTGTAACTGTCCGGCAGTCCCTACTCCCTCCCCCCTTCCCCAGTGGCGGAGGAACGGGCTGAGATGTTTCTCGGAGCGGCGACTCGTCTGCCCTTTCCTCCTCCCCTCTGTGACACCCAGCACGTAGCGCAGAGCTCTATGGTCCGCACATGCGCGGTAGAGCTGCTCTCTACTGCGCATTTGCAGTCCGTCGGTCAGAGCCATTTATATTGTAGATAGCGTGTGTTGCTTTAACGTCCAACAGATGGCGCTGTTTTTCCAAAAAAATATGTTTTTACCTGTCACAGGTGTGACATCTATATAATCTACCTTATAAATGGCCTGTGACCGACGGCCCGCAAATGCGCAGTAGAGCACAGCTCTACTGCGCATGTGCGGGCAAGGACGTTGGTCAGAAAAAAAAAATGGCGGTGGGGCCGCAGGAGCGGGAGGAGAAGCAGCGGCGCCGCGCGCGCGCGGTGCCGCTACTTCTCCTCCCCAGATCTGCCGGCAGATCTCGGGGGGGGTGTCACTCCCGCGCCCCCCCCCCCCGAGATCTGCCGGCAGGAGCGGGAGGAGAAGTAGCGGCATCGCGCGCGCGCGGTGCCGCTACTTCTCCTCCCCAGATCTGCCGGCAGATCTCGGGGGGGGGGGGGGGGGGTCACTGCTGCGCGCGCGGGAGTGACACCCCCCCCCCCCCCGAGATCTGCCGGCAGGAGCGGGAGGAGTTAATGGAGCCGGGTGAGGGTTGCGGGAAGTCGCGCTTACGGCGCCGGGAGGAAATGGAGGTGGGTGTGGGCTGCGAGGAGTTGCGAGTACGGCGTCGGAAGGAAATGGAGGCGGGTGAAGGGAGGGACTGAGTGGGAGGGAGGGAGGGAGAGGGGGACTGAGTGAGTGGGAGGGAGAGGGGGGACTGAGTGAGTGGGAGGGAGGGAGAGGGGGGACTGAGTGGGAGGGAGTGAGGGAGAGGAGGGAGTGAGGGAGAGGGGGGTGAGAGGGAGGGAGGGACTGAGTGAGAGGAGAGGGAGGGTGGAGAGGAGTGGGTGGGGGTGGGGGAGGGGGGTGGTGAAGAGTGAGGGGAGAGAGAATGAGGGGGAGGTGAGAGACAGAGGGATGTAGCCCGTTTTAACGGGCTTAACTGCTTGTATAGGTATATAAAAACACGCGCGAAATCGAATGCAACGTTGTGTCAAAATTTAAGATTTTGAACAAACGAACATTTACATTTTTATTTATATAGAAGATATATAAGGTCAATATTCAAAGTGCATTCAGCGCTATTTAGCCGGATAAGCTGGACTTATGCGGCTAAGTAGTGGCCACTGAATATATGCCTACATTCAATGGCCACTCCTTAGTCGTATAAGTCCCTTATATGGCTAAAAAGTTAGTTGCATAAGTTGTGGGTGGTCAGTGGGCGGATCAGAGTGGAGCGAGACAGCCATATAATTTATGTGGCTAAGTGTCGATATTTGAACTTAGCCGCATAAGTTGTATGGCTAAGCTACACATGCCATAAGTCCTTTATTTGGCTAAGTGCTCAGTTCTACGCACATGTTCAGCGGCATACATAGCCATGCCGCTGAATATACATCGTAACTTAGCAGGATAAGTTGTAACCGGCTAAGTTCCTTAATCGGCCAGTTTTGAATATTGACCCAGTACATATATACATAATTAAAAGAGTGTTACAATAATAGGTAGTTTTTCTCTGCCTTGAATATGAAATTGGGTCATGGTGTGCACAAACACATACACAGAGTCAGGCTGCAGCTTTGGGCTACTTTGGACTGCAGGATCAAGTTACCAGAATGGACAGCATCGGGAGCAGGAGCACCAATAATGCATGGCAGGGAAAGTGAGTAATGCTGATGAGGGCTGAATCACTGGGGAGGTGACCTGTTCCAGTGGCAGTAGCGTCGGCACTTGCCAAAACAGTCACATCACATCAGGTGTGCCAGCAGCGGGCAGTGGGAGGCTTGCAGGAGTAAGACATGGTGAGAGCTGCAGTTTTGGCCACATTGTGCTTTGGGGCAATGTGTGTTGCGGGGTCATTAGCAGAATCCTGGGAGCTGCACAGGCCGTAGATGCTGGGTAGTAGTAGGAGGCAGCAAAGGGGGTGAGAGAAGGGGGTTGATTGGGGTGTGTAGGGATCAGCTGGTATGACTCAGGGGTGAGAGAAGAAAGAATTAGAGAGGAGGAGCTTGGGGATTGGGAGAGGGAATTGTGGGAGAGGTGACTGACTCGGTCAAGGTTAAAAGAGGATCAGCTTGGAAAGGGGCTGACAGAGGATCAATTCAGTGCATATCTGTATATGTCTTCTGTGAGAGAAAGAGAGACAGTGGATAAGTGCCAGTGCTGTGTGTGTGAGAGGAGACTAGTGCTACAGGTTGGGGAGTATTTGAGATGGGGGCCAGGGATGGGGGGGAGAGGGGGATTAAAGAGGAGGGAATGCAAGGTGGAGTAGGACTAGAGCTGAGAGAAGGATATCCTCTATCCTTTGAACTTTTGAAATCCTATAGTTACGAAAGTATTGCTGCCATAAAGATACTACTTTGACTGCAAGATTTTTGATCTCTGCTAGTTTACTTTATAAACGTATACTTCACTGCTTTTGGCAGGTGCTGACTGCCAACCTCAGTAAAACCTAATAATAGCATTAGCTGAAGCAGAAACTATGTGAGAGAACCAGAAATGAAATATATTTAACATCAGTCACAGCGCAAGCGTCTCATGATGAATGATGTTTCTCAGCTGCACATTGTCCTAGAATATTTTAACAGTGGACACACGACTGCGTTCTGCACTCCTGTTCTTTTCAAGATTGATCGATGGGTACGATAAAAATTTCCTTGAGAGCCCTGGGAAACTTTCCAAACTTTTATAGCCCGGTTCACTTAATGAGGCTTTACATTACCATCAGAATGAAGTTATCACCTGGTGCTGATCCAATGTCGTACGGAATCCATTTACTCAATGCCTTGTATCTCTTTACAGCAGAGTCAATTCCATCTACATTCCATGTAATGCATTGTACAGAATTAGCCATTCATGAGATTCGTAAACAGCCTTGAATCAAAGAATGAAAATCTCCAATAAACTTTAAAGGAAGACTCCTAGCCTAGACCTCCCTCTTCAACAAAGGGGTAGATTTTAAAAGCCCTAAATGCACCAAATCAGGGAGATAAGCGTGTCTCTCAGCTTGGTGTGCGGCGTGTATATTTTAAGAAGCATCCATGAACACGCGTATCTCCCGGTATGCGAACAAAAGAAAAAGTCCAAAAAAGGGGCGGGGCATGGTCTGGGCAGGGCATGCATGTTCCGGGAATTTAAATGGAAACCAGCGCATGAAAATTTACGCACAGAAGTGCACACCGGGGTCACCTACCACATAACTTTACTTCTGCTATAGATGGCATGTGTTGGATTCGTGGACCCTTGGGCCGATCGGAGCCAGAAGAGGAGCTGCTGTAGGTGTTTCCAGCAGCGACCCCGACCGGGAGGCGGAAAGGACAGACTAGTGGCTGGCCGAAGGTGGAACTCTGGGAGCTCTATGCGACCAAGAGCTCTGGCGAGGACGGAGGTGAAGAAGGCGCTGGCACTGTGTTGAGGGAACCTTCGCCCTGGAGGCCGATCCTCCCCCGAGAGGAGCTCGTAGGAGTTCGGCCGCTGGGACTTAGGAGATTCACCCTGGAAGCCAGAGTCCCCCCAGGAGGAGCCCGTAGGGACCCGGCCGCTGGGACTTAGGAGGGCCCACGGGGGCCTGGTCAGCTGTGGTCCAAGGTTGAGTGCCGAAGGGTCGTTGCTCGCCAGTCCAGAGTCAGGAGCCAATGAATCGCCGTCAGCCAGTCCGAGGTCAGGAGCCAGAGAATCAACGTAAGCCGGTCCGGGGTCAGAAGCCAGGGGGTCAACGCAAGCCGGTCCAAGGTCATAAGCCAGAAGATACCAAATACCAGTCCGGGGTCAGGAGCCGAGAATATCCGTAAGCCAATCCGAGTCAGGAATCAAAATAGAAGACAAGACAGCAGGAACGCAGCAACTGAAGACAGGAGCAAGCCTGGGAACCTCGTTGCAAGGCGCTGGAGAGAAGCAACTGCAGGGCTTAAGTAGCCCTGCAGCGTCTGACGTCACCGGAGGCTCTAGTTTGAATTTCCCGCGCTGGCCCCTTTAAATGGTAGGCAGAGACGCGCGCGCGCGCGTCTAGGGGGCGGGGCCAGACGCCGAAGGACGCCGGCTGCTCCGGCGAGGCGGACACGCGGCAGCAGAGGGCCCTGCAGGACCGGGAGAGGCTGCCCGACGTCGGGGCTGCGGCAGGGAAGGTCCTCGGAGGCCCGGGGATCGCGGGTAAATGCCGGAACCGCGGTCGGGTAGGTGGCGATCCCGGGACCGACCCGGGATCGCAACAGTACCCCCCCTCCTACGCCCCCGTCCGGGGGGCCGAGGCTTGTCCGGGTGCTGGGCATGAAACTGGCGAAGGAGGTCCTTATCCAGGATGTGGGCAGAGGGTTCCCACGAGTTTTCCTCAGGTCCATAGCCCTCCCAGGACAGGAGGTATTCCCACCGGTGACGGCGGAGCCGTACATCCAGTACTTCTTTAACCGTGTATGTGGTCCCAGGGTCGGCAGGAATGGTCGTAGGCTTCGGAGGTAAAGGATGGAAGCTGGAGAGGACCACTGGTTTTAGGAGGGAGACATGGAAGACGTCATGGATGCGGAGCGTAGAGGGAAGGCGTAGACGGTAGGAAACCGCGCCAACGCGTTCAGCCACCTGGCAGGGACCGATGTAACGAGGTGCCAGCCTCATGGACGGGAGCCGGAGCTGGATGTTCCGAGTACTGAGCCATACTCTGGAACCGGGCAGAAGCACAGGAGCGGGTCGCCGGGACTTGTCTGCGTACGCCTTGAAGCGTGCGGCGGTAAGGCGGAGCTTCTCCTGAGTGGAGAGCCAAAGCTGCTGAATTTGGCTGGCCGTCAATTGCGCTGCGGGCGAGGGCGTAGGAACAGACAGCGGGAGAGGTGGCTTGGGTACCTTCCCATATACCATCTTGAAGGGAGGCTGTTGCGTGGCGGAGTGTCGATGGCGGTTGTAAGAGAACTTCGCCCACGGAAGAAGAGTAGCCCAGTTGTCCTGCTGTTCCCTTACGAAGGCTCGCAGGAACATCTTCAGGGTTCGGTTCGTGCGCTCTACTTGGCCGTTGCCCTGAGGGTGAAACGCCGTGGTCAAGTCTACTTGAACCCCAAATTTCTGACAGAGCGCCCGCCAGTATTTCGCCGTAAATTGGGGTCCCCGGTCCGAAGCGATGTGTTGCGGTAAGCCATGCAGGCGAAAGATATGTCGGATGAACAGCTCCGCTAACTCCGGAGCCGTAGGCAACTTGGCTAGGGGCACGAAATAGGCCATCTTCGAGAAGCGGTCAATGGTGACCCAAACCACCGTTTTCCCCTGGGACGGCGGCAGCTCTACCACAAAGTCCGTGGAGATATGCGTCCACGGTTCCGTAGGTATCGGGAGAGGTTGGAGAAGACCCCAGGGACGTCCCGGTAACGGCTTTTGCTGAGCGCAGGTGGGGCATGACTGGACATACAGGTGGACGTCTTCCTTCACTCGTGGCCACCAATAGAACTAGGTTAAAAGCTCCAGCGTCCGAGAGATTCCAGGATGGCCCGCTGTCAGTGAGTCGTGTGCCCAAGCTAGCACCTTTTTCCTCGAGCGGAGAGGGACCACCGTCCTACCAGCGGGTACTAGTTCGGTGGCTGCCAACTGGACCTTTGCCGGATCTAATATGTACTGCGGAGGCTCAGAAGAATCTTCTATTTCAGTGGTGCGGGAGAGAGCGTCAGCCTTAATATTTTTGGATGCTGGTCGGTACCGGAGCGAGAAATTGAACCGGCTAAAAAAGAGGGACCAGCGCGCCTGCCTGGGGTTGAGCCTTTGTGCTTGAGATAGATACGCCAGGTTCTTGTGATTGGTATAAACCACAATTGGGTGTTGAGCCCCCTCCAACCACTGGCGCCATTCCTCGAAGGCCAACTTAATGGCCAGTAGCTCCTTGTCCCCGATACCATAGTTCCTCTCGGCAGGCGAGAATTTCCGGGAGAAATAGGAACACGGCCGGAGCTTACCCACACTAGAAATCTGGGACAGTACGGCCCCTACGGCCACACTGGAGGCATCCACTTCTACCACAAACGGGCGTGCGGGATCCGGATGTCGGAGACAAGTGTCCTGAAGGAAGGCCTCCTTTAGGGTCTGGAAGGCCTGTATGGCGGTGGGAGGCCAATTTCGGGCATCAGCACCCTTGCGTGTGAGGGCCGTAAGGGGGGCCACCAAGCTGGAATACTGCGGGATGAAGTGGCGGTAAAAGTTGGCGAAACCCAGGAAGCGTTGGAGCGCCTTTATACCCATGGGTTGGGGCCACTTCCGGATCGCTGCGACTTTCTCGGGGTCCATACGGAAACTGGTCGATGAGACGATGTACCCTAGGAAGGGCAAGGATTCCTTTTCAAACTGGCATTTCTCCAGCTTGGCGTACAGCCGGTTCTCTCGTAGCTTTAGCAGCACCTGGCGTACGTGTTGGCGATGTTCCTCCAGGTTCTGGGAGAAGATTAGGACGTCGTCGAGGTAGACAATTACTGATGTGTATAGTAGGTCGCGCAATACCTCATTCATTAAGTTCTGAAACACGGCCGGGGCGTTGCAAAGTCCAAATGGCATGACGAGGTACTCATAATGGCCGTCCCTGGTGTTAAAGGCGGTCTTCCACTCGTCTCCTGGTCGAATTCGTACGAGGTTGTACGCCCCTCTAAGGTCCAACTTGGAGAAGATGCGGGATCCCTGCAACCGATCCAGGAGCTCTGGAATGAGGGGTAAGGGATAGCGGTCCCGTCGGGTGATCTGATTCAGGCCCCGGTAGTCAATACAGGGCCGCAGGGACCCATCCTTCTTGGCTACAAAGAAGAAGCCGGCCCCTGCCGGGGATTTCGACGGGCGTATGAATCCTCGGTCAAGATTCTCCTTGATGTAGGCCGACATGGCCTTGGTCTCAGGCAGGGACAGGGGGTAAACTCTGCCACGAGGAGGTGTGGTATCCGGCAGCAGATCAATCGCACAGTCGAAAGGGCGATGTTCCGGGAGCAACTCAGCCTTTTCTTTCGAGAAGACATCCTTGAAGGCCTGGTACGGAGGCGGTACCGTCAGCGGGGCTGTAAGAAGTGGAAGCGTCTGAAGCGGAGAGGCAGGGAGGCAAGTGTGGAAGCAGGCTGACCCCCACGACATAATCTGAAGCGAGTGCCAGTCTATGACTGGCGAGTGTTTTCTTAGCCAGGGCAGTCCGAGGATGAGGGGGTGAATAGATCTCTCCAGGATAAGGAAAGAGATCTCCTCTTTATGAAGGAGCCCGACCTGCAACTGAAGAGGGCTCGTACGAGTGGTGATGGAGCCAGGAAGGGGAACCCCCTGGATGGACGATACTCGCAACGGAGGCTCCTGCGGCAAGACTTCGAGGTGCAATTGTTGAACCAGGTCCCGGAGGATAAAATTCCCCCCAGAAACCGAGTCTATTAGTGCCTCGGTGTCGAACCCTCCTCCCGGGAGCAAGAGCTTAGCTGGAACCGTGCATGGGGAGTCTGGAGAGATACTGCCTAGAGTCAACTCCCCTCTTGACTCTAGGTTCTGGCGTTTCCCGGACGCTCGGTACAGCGCGCCAGGAAATGCCCGTTACCACCACAGTAGAGACATAGTCCCTGTGAACGTCGGCGCCTTCGTTCCTCGGCCGAGAGAGGACCCCGACCCAGCTGCATGGGTTCTTCAGACGGGGAGGCAGCTGCCGCGGTCGGAGGGGTACGAACCCGGGGTGGCGTGGTTCGACGGGCGGAAAGCCCCTGGGTGGACCTTCGCTCTCGGAACCGACGCTGGATGCGCCGATCCACACGTCCAGCCAGCTCGATGAGTTCCTGTAAATCGTCTGGAAGGTCCCGGGCTGCAAGTTCATCTTGGAGCCGAGGGGACAGGCCCTCCAGAAAAATGCCATGCAAGCTATCTTCGCCCCAGGCCAGCTCGGTGGCCAGGGTCTGGAATTCCATCGCAAATTCCTCTAGGGGGCGATTACCTTGCTTCAACTGGAGCAGTTCAGAGGCGGCGGTGGAGGCCCGAGATGGCTCATCAAAGATCCTCCGGAACGCCTTGACAAATTGCACAAGATTATTTAAGCGAGGATCTTGGCGTTCCCAAAGGGAGGAAGCCCAAGTCAGCGGTTTCCCATCCAGAAGGGAAATGATGTAGGTCGTCTTCGCTCGGTCCGTGGTGAATTGTGCAGGCAGGAGGTCAAAACGGATGTAACAGTGATTGAGGAACCCCCGACACACCTTCGGGTTTCCAGAGTACCTAGGAGGTGCTGGCATCTGTACTGGGACAGGAGAACCCGGGTTGACCTGAGAAGTGGAAGCTGCGGAGTGAACTGTGGGGTTCCCATCTACGCGATCCGCCAGGCGTTGTACGGCAGACATCAACGTATCCAGACAGGACTGCTGTTGCTGCAGCTTCTGGGCTATGCCTGGAATGGCTTTTAGGCCGGCGAGGTCCGCCAGGTCCAAGGCCTTGCAATCTGTTGGATTCGTGGACCCTTGGGCCGATCGGAGCCAGAAGAGGAGCTGCTGTAGGTGTTTCCAGCAGCGACCCCGACTGGGAGGCGGAAAGGACAGACTAGTGGCTGGCCGAAGGTGGAACTCTGGGAGCTCTATGCGACTAAGAGCTCTGGCGAGGACGGAGGTGAAGAAGGCGCTGGCACTGTGTTGAGGGAACCTTCGCCCTGGAAGCCGATCCTCCCCCGAGAGGAGCTCGTAGGAGTTCGGCCGCTGGGACTTAGGAGATTCACCCTGGAAGCCGGAGTCCCCCCAGGAGGAGCCCGTAGGGACCTGGCCGCTGGGACTTAGGAGGGCCCACGGGGGCCTGGTCAGCTGTGGTCCAAGGTTGAGTGCCGAAGGGTCGTTGCTCGCCAGTCCAGAGTCAGGAGCCAATGGATCGCCGTCAGCCAGTCCGAGGTCAGGAGCCAGAGAATCAACGTAAGCCGGTCCGGGGTCAGAAGCCAGAAGATACCACATACCAGTCCGGGGTCAGGAGCCCAGAATATCCGTAAGCCAATCCGAGTCAGGAATCAAATTAGAAGATAAGACAGCAGGAACGCAGCAACTGAAGACAGGAGCAAGCCTGGGAACCTCGTTGCAAGGCGCTGGAGAGAAGCAACTGCAGGGCTTAAGTAGCCCTGCAGCGTCTGACGTCACCGGAGGCTCTAGTTTGAATTTCCCGCGCTGGCCCCTTTAAATGGTAGGCAGAGACTCGCGCGCGCGTCTAGGGGGCGGGGCCAGATGCCGAAGGACGCCGGCTGCTCCGGCGAGGCGGACACGCGGCAGCAGAGGGCCCTGCAGGACCGGGAGAGGCTGCCCGACGTCGGGGCTGCGGCAGGGAAGGTCCTCGGAGGCCCGGGGATCGCGGGTGAACGCCGGAACCGCGGTCGGGTAGGTGGCGATCCCGGGACCGACCCGGGATCGCAACAGCATGTAAGTTATAAAACACAAAAAAACGAGGCTAATTAGTGGGGTTCTAAGGACTGGGGCAGATAGGGTAAAAGAGAGGTTAGTTAGTTAGGGGGGTTAGGAAGTCCTATCCTGTAACTGGGCAACATGGGAATGAACTGGTTTAACTGGTAATTGTGTCTGCACGCGTGTATATTAAAATCCTCCCCCCCCCTTATGCGGTAGAAATGGCACATGCGCGCATCCATATAACATGGTGCGCACATTTTCGTGCGTCCAGCCGATTTTAGACCATGCTCGCATATAATCGCGCATGTTATAAAATGGCCGTGTCCATGGGTGCGAGCCGGCACACACGTGTTCATGTACGCCCGCGCATCTGTTTTAAAGTTACTGTCAAAGTGTTCATCTTACAAGAGATGTCAAAGTGTTCATCTTACAAGAGATGTTATCTCTAAACATTCAGCCCTTAACCATGCCTTTTGTATATAGCATTTAATTTGTATATTGTTTAACCATTTCTATTCTTTCCTATCTCTTCCTCCTTTCTCCAAGTTCTGCTACCCTTGTTAAATGTAACTGCACCTTCGGTCACCACAGTTCTAGTTTGATGTATATTCTGCACTCCCGTTTTATGTAAACCAGCAAGATATGTTTTCATGATTGCCGGTATATAAAAACCTTAAATAAATAAATAAATAAATAAATAAATAAAATCTTTGGCAGGAGGGAGAGGGGATCTGGCTGGCTAAATTCAGCAGACTGGGACTTTTGGTCAGTTTGGTCTTTTGCCGCTGTCAAGGGAAATAATCAGCTAAATTAAGGAATTAGACACCTAGATCAAAGCCTTTGAAAATTTACCAGGCTAACCAGCTAACTTTATCCTTCTAAGTCTTAGTAGGTGGTTAAAGTTAGCCAGCACTGATTTTTCAGTGCTAGCTGCTGAATTCTGCCCCACAGATCCACTCTCCCTCCTGCCAGAGATAATTAATCTGTGCTTATTTATTTACAGACATTTGATATTCCACCTATTACCAAGATTGGCCTCAAGGCGGATTATAAAATTGCTACATGGCTGTCTTTTCATAAATTTAAAGTCAATCCAATGAAGTCTGACGCCTTATGGGTAAGCAGAAAGAACTCTGTACAGATGGAGCTACAGTCATCATTGGGGAATGTATTGCGCTCAAAGATGGGGTCACGACTTTGGGTATTAGAACTGTTGATAAACTTACCATGATCAGACAAATAGCTTCCCTAATTCAAATGTGTTTTTACTTTCTTTGTTATACTCCCTGCTTAAGATCCTTCTTGGATAAGCAAGATCTCAAATAATTGGTCCATGCCCTTGTTTTGAATCAGACTGACTACTGTAATGCCTTTATTAGGGGCTTCCAGCAGTCTCATCAAAATGATTTCATCCTTTTCAGAACACTGCTGCAGAAACGATTTACAGTCACAAGAAATGTGACGATGTAACTGGTTAAAAGACAGAAAACCCATGGAGGACTAAATGATCAGTTTTCCAAATGGAGAAAGGTCATTAGTGGAGTAGCACAGGGACAGTACTGGGACCTGTGCTGTTAACTTATTCATAAATGATCTGGAAAAGGGAACAAGAGAGGTGATCACATTTCAGGTGACACACAATTATTCAACAGCATATAGGGATAAACTACAGAGGACCTTGTGAGACTAGGAAACTGGGCATCTGAACAGTGGATGAAATTTAACGTGGAAAAACACAAAATGATGAATACTGGAAAAAATAATCCCAACTACAGGTACCCAATACTGGGATTTCTTTGGGGGAGTCACCACGCAGGAAAAAGATCTTGGAGTCCTTGCGGACGATATATGGAAATCCTCTGCTCAGTGAGTGGCAGAAATCAAAAAAAGCAAATAGAATGTTTGCATTCAGCTGAAAATTCACCTCTAGGTAACAGGGCTAAACCTAGCCGGATATCCTATCCGCTGGAGGCTTCTGGAATATTGACCGCTAAGTTACTATATCTCTCCCCCCCCCCCTCCCCCGCCTTCACTTACTGCATCTCCCTTTATTCCTATCCCTCCATTGTGGCTCGTATATATCTTCTGTGATCCTAACAGGAAAAAAGTGATTTGAGTGCATTTTTATTTTCTTTATAAGAGCCAGCAGTGCTAGGTGGGAGGCATTCCAAGAAATACAAGGATTTCCCCAGGAGCGCAATTTTCATGGCTGCAAAATCCAGGGGTACTTTTTACCTGCCAACTTTGCAATGATTTTCAAAACCATTTTTACTTTGCCAACACAGTTCCCACGGAGGTCTGCACCTGCTTTTTCCCACAGATGCTTTTTTTTCCCGAACAAGACTGGACGCGTAGTTCTGAAAATCTAAAACTATGCACATTCTTTTCTTCCCCCACCTAACCCTGCCAACAGAATGCCTCTGCCTCAATGCGGGCAAAAGTACACAGGTTGTGGAACAGCGCAGGTACAGCGTGGGCATTATTCAAAGAGAAATAGTGCAACATAGGTCTGATTAACTCATCTCAAATGTTCCTATCAATGTAACATATATGATGAGAGCAGAGTTTACTCCTAAATTCAATGTTATTGGCAAATATGTTTTTTTAAATAAGAACTTAATATAAATAATCCACAAAAATAAAAAATACATTTCATATATCCTTATACCACATATGTCTTGACATTTCAAAAGTATCTAAATCATGCAGGTACACCACACCAAATTCAAGAAAACTTCCCCAACCTCTCACTTCCATACATGCATGTGGCCATCATTAGCAAACAACCAGTCATCTTCACAAACCTACCCTAAAATCATACTTCCATATTAATATTACTCCAACACTATAGATTTCTTAATGGGGTGCTATTTGCCGTTGGTAACTGACGTTAATTCTCACTACTATATGTCCTATAGGGATCTAACTCTTTGTAGATAGCAAACATCCCATCCCAAATCTTAAATTATTCTCCTTAATTTTTCACTTTTCTAACAGATGCTATCTTCTAATTTGTCAAAATACTATGCACCAAAAAGATTTTTTTGCTAGGATATTAATAGATCAATCAATCCCAACTCCAAAAATATCCCATATATAAGTTTATATTGTGTCTTTATTTGTTACTCACTATGGGAAAAAATATTTCCATTTTATATAATATTTCACATAACTTTTAAAAAAAAAAACTGTGATGTAATCCAAAACACCAAAAAAATTTTTTAAGGAGAGGATGGAACGTTTCATAAGTTTTTCAATGTCATTACCACCGTGTAATGTACCAATTTCTATTCATTAACGATCCACCTCCGTCCTAAATATTTTTAATTTCTGAAACGTGTGCCAATGTGATTTAAAATGTTTTTTATAACTGCTTCCCAAGTGAATTGTCCTCTTGATGGCTAAAAATTAGCTGACTGATTTACAGGGAAATCTTATTGCATGTATGACAGCGAAAACCAATTATTACAAATAACAGGTCAACTTCCTCCGGCATAAGAACTGTGCTCACAGATGAAATATAGAAGAAAGGAGAAACCAACTTATCTTAATGGCTGTCGTTGTCCACCTGACAAGGCCTTGTTTCAGACCCGAAAAAGGGTCTTTCCTCAGGGGATATATATATAGGGGCGGATTTTCAGAGCCCTGCTCGCCTAAATCCGCCCAAAACCGGGCGGATTTAGGCGAGCAGGGCCCTGCGCGCCGGTATGCCTACATTCAAAGAGGCCTACCGGCGCGCGCAGACCCCGGGACTCGCGTAAGTCCCGGGGTTTTCGGAGGGGGGCGTGTCGGGGGCATGTCGGGGGGCGGGCCCGGTCGTCGCGGCGTTTCGGGGGCGTGTCGGCAGCGTTTTGGGGGCGGGTACGGGGGCGTGGCTACGGCCCGGGGCGGTCTGGGGGCGTGGCTGCGCCCTCCGTACCCGCCCCCAGGTCGCGGCCCGGCGCGCAGGAGGCCCGCTCGCGTGCGGAGATTTACTTCTCCCTCCGGGAGGCGTAAATCCCCGGAGAAAGGTAAGGGGTGGGGGTGTAGACAGGGCCGGGGGGGTGGGTTAGGAAGAGGAAGGGAGGGGAAGGTGAGGGGAGGGCGTTAGAGGATTCCCTCCAAGGCCGCTCCAATTTCGGAGCGGCCTTGGAGGGAACGGGGGTAGGCTGCGCGGCTCGGCACGCGCCGGCTATACAAAATCAATAGCCTTGCGCGCGCCGATCCAGGTTTTTAGCAGATACGCGCGGCTCCGCGCGTATCTACTAAAATCCAGCGTACTTTTGCTTGAGTCTGATGCGCAAGCAAAAGTAGGCCAAATCGCGCTGTTTAAAAATCTACCCCATAGTGTATTTAACTGTCGGATTTACATGTCAGTAGTCGTTGCATAGACGATTGCTGTCGCTTTTTCAGGCCGTTCTTTTTAAAGCTGTTCTTTATAACTTTTTCAAGCCGTGGTGCTTAGTTTTTCAGACCGTTCTTTTTTGAAGCCGGACTTTTTAACTTTTTCAAGTCATCATGCTTCCCTTGTTTCGCCGTCTCGAAGTGAAATTTGTAAGGATTCCTGTCTCTTCTCACAAAACGCTCTCAAATTGCACTATAACAGCTGATGTGATTATATGCTGCACCCCCTTCATTGAAAACCTACCAATCACACCTTACGTCATATCCCGCCGGCTCCATGTATCAAACCAATGCGTTCCAATCCAGCTCTTCATTTAAGCCTTGCGGCGTCTGGGTTTTTAAAGTGAAAATCCAAAACGATTCCCAGTGGTTTAATATATTTAAGCGGTCACCTCCCCGTGGAGACTCCTTAACTTGGTCCACTGCAGATGACTGAATTGATGATGAACTTGTAAACAACCGAGATTTGTGTTCATTTAACCGCGTTCTCATGCTGCGGGTTGTTCTGCCTATATACACCATTGGGCAAGGGCAGATGATGGCATATACCACATATGCCGAATCGCAATTTGTTTTGAACTTCCGAAATACTTTATACTTTGACACCCAAACCTCCCCCTCTATACAATTTGTACAATGTGGACACTGACCACATTTATGGTGTCTTGGTGTTTCTGCCCCTTTGGCGATAGGAGAGTGTGCATATACTAACTTATCTCATAGGTTACTCCCTCTAGATGTCACTATTATTGGGGGGGTTTGGAAGATGTCCTGTAACTGCAAAAGATGCCTCTGCAAGAGTTGCAGTGTTTGAGCTCCGGTCCTGCCTGCACTTCGCTCCTGAGTTCTATCCCAGCCTGCACCTCGCTCCAGAGCACCAGTCCAGCTTCACGCCATCCCTGAGCTCCAGCACAGTCTGCCCTTGTTCCTGTCCCAGCTTCACCGGGCCACCCACACTTAGCTCCAGCCTTGCCCTCCTGTGCCACCCTTGGAGGTAGTGTTCACCACACCCTTGCTGCAGCCCAAACCCACAACATATGGAATGTATTATTCTTGATATCTGTGGATTATTTATATTAAATTCTTACTAAAAAAACATATTTGCCAACCACAGTGTATTTATGAGTAAAATTTTGCTCTCATCATATATGTTACATCAATATACAAAGAGTCAATTTCCAGCAGTGAAATGTGGAGATACAGAGTAAGAAAACAAGACAGTAATGTTTTTTGAACCAAACATAAAAAGAATGATTTTAGCAAATTCTTATCTTTTCAAGAGCCAGAAGTCCAAGGCAGGAACATTCAGGAAAATGCAGTTTTCTCACTAACGATTTTTCCCCATAGACCCACACTAGACCAGATTCCCTAAACATTTTCTCTTATTCAGTATCTAAAAGAAACAAGATCTTGATAAATCAGGCCCAAAGGAAGAAAACCCTTAATACATCATACTGGCTCAGTATATGCTTCGCAGGCACTAACATTTAAATTTGGCTCTCAGTTCATTCCTCTGAACTCAAACCTTTAGCACCCTGGAGGACCCCCAAGGAACATGGAACGTAAAGGCGCCACATCCTGCTCTCGCAGGGAACCATGCTGACCGCTTCCGCACATTAGGGGTGGCACCTCTGTTACTTCACCATGTGCGGGACCTCTCTTTCAGTGAAAATCAGGTGTTTCCCTAATTTGTTATCCTGGAGAGTGAAAAGTAGGAAGGAGAAAAGGCAAACCTACCAGCAAACAGCATCCTTCCCGTTAGCATTTCTGCTAGGATGCAACCCGCAGCCCACATATCAATTGCTTTCGTATAGTTGTTGGGTGAAAGGAGGAGACGTGGAGATCGATACCATTTTGTCACTAATCCTTCTGAAAGATAACCCTGAAAGATGGAAAAAAAAATATATATAAGTATAAATCAACTTTGGCAATAGGTTTTACCCCTTAATGTTACTGAATAATGCCACTAGAAATGGCTGAGGTTTAACAGCGCTAAACGTGTACCTAGGAAGGAACACACCTTCCCTACAGTCAGGAGAATTAGACTTAGCTTTCAGATGAAGCTAAAACTTCTGGCGATGCTGGGTCACAAGAGCCAAGCTAGCATTTGCAATATAGAGGTATTTCCTGGCAAATGTCATCTTTTGCTCATTCTGAGGGAGTTTTCAGTGGTGAGCATTACTCAGCACATGCATGGGTCCATAGGTGCCCCTAAAGTTAGGCCTTTGTTTTACAAACTGTGCAGTATCACCGCCCCAAAAGTACATGCCTGTGTTTCAGTATGTGTGCACAGTTGGAACACCTATTTTATAATAGGACTTGCCTGTATTTTACACATTAAATAATTGCAGCATGTGTATGAGAACCTTCGGTTTATGTGCGGAGGGAGGCATTTTATAAAGTTAGCTAATGTATGTGCATATCTGGCTTATGAAAATATTTGTGTGTGTACTTCCAAGCACCAGTTCACCGAGATTTCCAGCAGTTGACCCACACTCTCCAGTAGTTCACCCACACTTTCGCCACTTGCTCCAAAATCCCCCAGTCATAAGCTACAGACAAAAGAGAAGCAATATGAATGGCTCCCCTATAAGGAAAGACTAAAGAGGTTAGGATTCTTAGCTTGGAGAAGAGACGGCTGAAAGGAGATATGATAGAGATCTTTAAAATTATAATTGGTGTAAAATGTGTAAATAGGAAACTATTATTTAACTTTTCCAATAGGGACTAGGGGACACCCCATGAAGCTAAAGTGTAGCACATTTAAAACAAACTGGAGAAAGTATTATTTTCACTGAGCATACAATTAAACTGTGGAATTTGTTGCTAGAGGATGTGGTGCAAGCAGTTAGCGTAGCTTGGTTTAAAAATTATTTGGACAAGTTCCCGGAGGAAAGGTCCATCAGCCACTGTTAATCTTGTAGACTAGGGGAAACCATTACGTGTCTCTGATTATGAGCCAGAAGGATTCAACCTATACTTTGGGATCCTGATGGATATTTGTGAGCTGGATAGGTGATTATCAGAGACTGGATGCTGAGCTTGATGGACATTTGTTCTGACCCAGTATAGCAAATCTTTTGTTCTTATGTTCCATGATTTGATTAACAGGTATAAAAGCATGCACGCAAGTTTGATGATGTATGTATTTACTCCATTTATAATATATATAAATGTGCATGTACCTCCAAACCCTGTGCTGGAATGCCCTTAAAAAGCCCTCTTTGTATGTGCAAACTTTTCCAAGTGGCAGCATCAGTACACATGACCTATTGCCCTTCTGAAAATTCACTTCCTGCGCACAGAGGTTACATATGCATTTGTATGCTGATTTTACCTGCACAATCCCTGCATAAGGCTTTGAACTTGCCCTATTCTGACCTAAGGAAGAGTATTAGCTCCCTAAAGCTAGTCAAGAAATGTATTTAGTGCAATAAGAATGTATCACCTTAAATATTTTTTGGGGTTTTTTTTTTTTAACCTTTATTTCTGAGAAAACACAGACGCAGGATAGATGGTGATTCAATATCTTGGTATCAGGCCAAGACAAAGCTGAGGAGCTGCTGCTTGTGTCACAACAGAGATTATAAGCAAGCAATAAACTGACAAGGTGTTTGGTTATACTCGAGGCCCCAAAACTTTACAAGAGAAGGGCCACACAGCACATTTGAAATCACTGAGAAGGCTGGCAGCAGCTGGCCCCTTGGAGTTTGATGAGCAGCATCTACTGGGTGGGGAGGAGAAATAGCAGGTTTGATAGGACTATGGTATGGCAGATTGAAGTTGGCAACCGTACCACATCCCCGGGAAATCTACCCACTGCCTTCCCCTTTCTCCTCTCCCTGTCTCCCCTCTTCCACCATTCTCCTCCTCTCTTTTCTTGCCCCCTCCCTTCCCGCTCCTCTCTCCCACCACACTCTCTCCTCTCCTCGCTTCAATCACTCCCCCACCCCTCTCACTCACCTCCCTAATGTTCCTGGCAACAACAACACTAATGGGAAGTTGTATTTGTTTCACCATTTCTTCCCTGTGGCTCCCGATTCTTCCAGATACACCGCAGGCCTCAATGCCCTCCCGCGCAGACTTAGAAACACAGAAACATAGAATATAGACCCTTCCTTTCTCTGATGTACTCTGTGCTTGTCCTACACTCTCCTGAAGTCCTCTATTGTCTTTGTCTCCACTACATCCACCTATTCCATGCTTCCACCACCCTATTTGTCCTCTGGACTGACTCTATTGTTTATTTCGTTCTGAAGTTGCGGTCTCCAAAATTGTACACAGTACTCCATGTAAGGTCTCACCAAAGACTTAAACTGCTCCATTTTTCTGCTGGCTATTCTTCTCCCTATTCATTCACGCTGTAGCCACCTAAGATCATTAGATATAATTACCTCAAGAACCCACTCCTATTTTGTGCAGAACTTCACAGAATTTCATTCCATATACCTTGCTGCTCCCCTGGGTTTTTGCAATCCAAATGATTGACCCTGCATTTTTTAGTATTAAACCTTAACTTCCAGACTCTAGATCAGTGTTTCCCAACCCTCTCCTGGAGGCACACCTAACCAGTTGGGTTTTTAGGATATCCGTAATATCCCGGTGTATGCATACACTGGTTTTCCATTACATGCAAATCTATCTCATGCATATTCATTGTGGCAGTCCTGAACACCTGACTGGAGAGATGTGCCTCCAGGAAAGGGTTGGGAAACACTACTCTAAACCATTCCTCACGGGACACTAGATCTCCTTACGTCTTCCATACCTTCCAGGTTATTTAAAATCAGAAAGAAGGCAACTGAGCAGAATGGATGGGCCACTTGCTCATGATCTGATGTATTCTATTAAATTACTCTATTTCCTTCTAGCCCTACTGGCTGCTAGGGCCTGCTGCCTAGGACAGAGAGTGCACAAAAGAGAGAGAACTGGAGGATAAAAACATTTATACCAAAAGGGTAGAAAAATAAAATTTGTATGGCTTACACAACTGATACAGCATCTGGGCTCCTTGATGACCATAAGCAAGTTGTCAATGCACACAGCTTGCACCTTCAAAAGGATATAAACAGGATCACGTCGGCCCATAGAGTGCTCTTCATTCTAAAGCACATGGGGATAGACTTAAAGATCTAAACATGTATACTCTAGACTCTAGGAAAGACGAGTTAGCGGAAATATGATAGAGGCATTTAAATACCTCCAAGGTATCAGTGAGCAGGAGGTGGATCTCTTTACATGGAAAAGAGGCTCTAGAATTGAGGGGTCATGGGATGAGGGTGAAAGGGGGTAGACTCAGGAGTAATCTTAGGAAATTTTCTTTACAGAGAGGGTGATGGATGTATGGAACAGCCTCACAGTGGAGGTGCTGGAGATAAAAACATTATCTGAATTCAAGAAAGCATAGGATAAGCATAGAGGATCTCTAAGGAAGAGATGGGAATTATAAAGCTAAATTAATTGGGTGGACGAGGAGACCAAATGGGCCTTATGGTCGTTTTTTGCCATTATGTTTCTATCTCTAAAAGCATGGCAAATTTTTTTTTATTTTGAATGGTAGACACATTCTATCTAATAACCCTCCCATCTCCATCAAGCAAAGATTAGGAAAGAAAGAAGGAGACACCAAATTGGTGGAGGAAGGTCTATTTTGTGTGAATGAACGAGATGAGGCATTTAACTAGCATGTAGGCTAGTAAAATACCTCACAGTAAAGTCCGCGGGAGAGCGCGGCGGGCGCACAGGCCACTCTCCTGTGCGCGCGATTCTCTATTCAAATGAGGCCCGGCGGTAAAAACAGGCAAAAGGAGGCGCTAGGGACACTAGCGCGTCCCTAGTGCCTCCTTTTGGACCGGAGCGGCGGCTGTCAGTGGGTTTGACAGTCGACGCTCAATTTTGCCGGCGTCGGTTCTCGAGCCTGCTGACAGCCACGGGCTCGGAAACCGGATGCCGGCAAAATTGAGCGTCCGGTTTTCGACCTGACAGCTGTGGGCCGACTTCAAATTTTTATTTTTATTTTTTTTTTTTACTTTTGGAAACTTTTGGGACCTCCGACTTAATATCGCCATGATATTAAGTCGGAGGGTGCACAGAAAAGCAGATTTTACTGCTTTTCTGTGCCCTTTCCCGGTGCCCGATGAAATTAGTGCCTATCTTTGGGTAAGCACTAATTTCTGAATCGCGCGGGAATACCTAAAAGGGCCATCAACATGCATTTGCATGTTGCGGGCGCTATTAGGTTCGGGGGGGGGTTGGACATGCGTTTTTGGCCTCTTACTGAATAAGGGGTAACATTAGCGCATCGAAAACGCGCGTCCAATGGCGGGTTAACAATGCACTCCGTCAGAGTGCACTGTACTATATCGGCCCGCTTATTTGTTGTGTTTTCTCAATAGGACATGCACTGATGGGTGAACTGCTGTCCTTTTATAAGTAGGGCTATTGCACCTGGTAGTAGAGGGAGTTTGTGTTGCTGTTATTGAGATTACACCAGAATATCTTTTTTTGTATGGTCGATTTGTACGAGGACTGTCTAGTTCTGCTTGATACCCATTGCTGAGGGTTCCTGTGGATGCAAAGTGTACATTCATATTTAGCCTGTGAGAGCCATCTATCAGATATGTCCCGACAGAAAAAAGGTTGAGAACCACTGCTCTAGACTGAATGGGTGCCTGAGAGACTCTTGGAATTTACGGTGCTGAAGTGTTTCTGTTTCCAGTACAGGAAGTTCTGATTGTTTTTTGGTACTAAAGTAATCCAGTAATGCAGGATAAAATAATCACTGGTAGGTTCCTTTCTAGAGGAAAGTGATCACAAATCTGCCTATTTATTATTTTTGTGTTGGAAATCTCTGCAAACTATTTTTAAAGGAAAACTAATATTACAACAGCTGGACCCCCAAGACACCTCCGAGTATCAACACACCGCTTTCTCAGCTCGCTTGCATCTCCTGTTCCTAAGTATCCTGCAGAGGGCGATAATGACTCTCCTTGCAGAGCTTGCAGTTCCGGGAGTACAATGCAGGTACAACAGTATTTATTTATTTATTTATTTATTTATTCTATTTAGAGGTTTTCTATACCGGCATTCGTGATTAAAAAATCACATCATGCTGGTTTACAGATAACAAGGGGGAGTGAAACGAAAGAACGGAACATTAACAAGTGCAAAGAGGTCATAAAGTTACATTACAACAAGGTTGAAATAACTGGGGAAAGAATTAGAGCATGATAACTGAGCAGTTAAGGATTAAATATTTACATTGTATTGTGAGGTCTCTTAAAAGATGCACAATTAAATCTCTTTGTGCACTTTCCTTCCCCTGACCTAACTCTGCCTCTTTTTATGCTTTCCAATAAATAGAATGTTGGAAAGAATTATATAAAAGGGATTGATGTCCGTCCATCCATCCGTCCATAGGCACAATAACTGTCCCAAAAAGGGAACTTCACCAAATTTGGCATGCAGGAAGAAAATGAAAACCAGAAATATGAGGTCAGGATTTCCAGAGAAACGAGTCTCCCAAAACAAAAAATCATCATTGCTTTTGATGGGGAACACTGCCCCTCCCTCAACATATAATCAGCCCCCATATCCCACCTACATCTCCCCTCAGTCCTAACAAAACTACACCCCACATAACCATACTCCCCTCATCCACACCCCTACTCCTATCCTCCACCACACACACACACACACACACACACACACAAACTTCTCCATCTCCACACCAGACACACACACATCATATATTCCTACATCCCCATATCTATACAATTCTATATCCTCACACACACACAAATGCATCTCCTCAATGTCCTCCCACTCACTCACATGCACACATTATACCCCCACCTACATATCGCCACTTATTTTCTCCTAATCCTCCCACATAGCAGCACCCCCTACACATCCACCACCCACATACTTGCACGCAAACCCACAACCTACACATTTCTACCCCCACCAAATATTTCTACACCACACACTCACTCCAAACCTGCCAGCCATGCCCACATCCATGTCCACCCTACACAAACACATACACCCCCTCGTACACAAACCCATGACTCATATAGTCCCGCACTCACACACTCAATAAAGCAAAGTCAGTGATTAACAATTGTGCATTTCTGAGGGAGCGAGAATAGAGTACATTTTTCTTGAAGTATGAATGGAAAGAGAAAGAAAAAGGTTTAATAACTACACATTGCCCAGAATAAAATGGTGCCCACCCTTAGCTTCAGCATGAGGGCTAATGATGGCGGCAGTCACAGTGCAGACCCTTCACATGAAGATAACACTTGCGGTACTATAGTTAGTTTGTGTGTGGACCCAGTGTAGCAGAAGGCGGACCGCAGAAGCTATTGAAAAAATTGTGAGGAAGAGACACCTACCCCTGAAGATAAAAAGAAGATAGTGCTGTGCTATTGTTAAGCCACAAACCCTATATTTAAATGAAGAGGGCAAACCAAAAACCTGGAAGGAAGAGGAAAACTATGAAAGGAAAAGCTGCAAAAAGCAACTGATGCAAATTTAAGATCCCTACTGGGAAGGAGGTAAGTGGTAGCACTTACCTCCCTCAATTTAAGATCTCTGACTGAAAAATCAAATAAAGCAGTATATACGTGATAACACTTTAAACCAATTAAGGGTGAAAGAGGGGACCTGGAGAGACGTGGCGGGGCAGTCCAGAAACACAGGAGAAAGCCGCTGGAACAGCAAAGGAACTGCAGAATGGGGGTGCACTGTCATTCCATAGACACTATCAGCAACGCCTCCAAGGAGGAGGAGGATCTGAAGGCCAGGGCAAACATAACCTGGCCAGTGACCCAAGACTTTTCAAAGCAAACTTATGCACGAGCGTTCGCTTTGAATCTGCTCAGTAATGCCCAGGCAGGCTTTACCTCTGCGCCGGCTATTTGAAAACGATCCACTTTAAGCATAAGTTTCTCACTTTGTGCACATTTATGGAAAAGTGAGTAAGAAATAAACCTGACTGATTGATTGAGAGTCGCAGTGTCACCGGTTTCCAGCGGCCGATCGGGACGAAGTAGTAGCAGTTCCACTACTGCTGCATGAAACTGCCGACACTAACTCATATTACGTAAACGCAACATTCTCGCCCTTGGGGTCGTTTAGAGGGCGATGCTCAGAGGAAAGTCACCTTGGATATTCGGCAGAACATACCTGGATAACTTTAGGACAGTTAGTTTTCCAACCAGACTTAGCCGGCTAATTTTAGACCGGTAGCGCTGACTATGAATCCTCAGCAGCAAATGTTAGCCCACCCCATCCCCAGAATGCCCTCAATGCTGACTAAATTTTGTCCGGGTAAGAGCTACCAAGGCGATATTTACTAGGGTAGGGGGAGAAAATTTTTAAATCTCGGGTTTGTAAGTGTAACTTGAAAAGTTACCTGGACAAACCCTTTATTAACTTCTGAGTATCGTTATACAATCCAATTAACCCTTCCCCAACAACAGCTATGAAACTTAACCACCCCTTTATAACAATTAACCCCCCCCCCAAAAAAAAATACAGTTACAAAACTATAACCTTTAACCATATTTTCAGTTATTTAATTGACCATTCAGCAATCGAGAAATGGTGTTGGAGGACTGATAGCAAAAGTCATCCTCCAGACCATACAGCCTTGTTAACATTTCCCGTCTGTGTCACTGGCCCTGTATGGGAGAGGGTGGGACTGTAAGGGCTTCCTAGCTAGGATATAATTTGTCTCCATCTTCCTCCCTGCCTATGGTGTCTGGTCACACCAGTACCATAGGACTGAAGGAGTAGCCTAATTGTTAAAGCACTGGGCTGCAAACCAGGGAAGCCAGTTTTCAAATCCTTAGATTGTAAGCCCCAGCACTAATTCAACCACATCTATGTGCGCATCCTTCTAAATATTACCAAATATTTGCATATAAAATATATATTGTGAAGGAGATTGTGATATACTGATGCGGGCCAGTTTTATGTGCTTTATTGCTAAATTTTTGCAACCAGTAGTTATGTTTTCAAGATCTTATTTGCAGGACACTTCTCACATGTTCAGATTGTATGATCAAATTTAAGTGGATTGTGAAATAGTGGATAAAGTGCCGGCTACTAGGGGTGTGCATTCGTTTGCAACGTATTGGCAATCCGCAACTTATATGCCATATTCGTTGTATTCGTGGGGGTCACAAAACATATGGCAAACCCCCACGAATACAACGTATCACGAACGAATAAACCCCCACCCTCCTGACCCCCCCAAGACTTGCCAAAAGTCCCTGGTGGTCCAGCGGGGGTCCTGGAGCGATCTCCTGCACTCGGGTTGTCGACTGCTGGTTTTCAAAATGGCGCCGATAGCCTTTGCCCTTACTATGTCACAGGGGCTACCGGTGCCATTGGTCGGCCCCTGTCACATGGTAGGAGCAATGGATGGCCGGCACCATCTTGTGCTCCCACCATGTGACAGGGGCCGACCAATGGCACCGGTAGCCCCTGTGACATACTAAGAGCAAAAGCTATTGGCAAAGGCTATCGGCGCCATTTTGAATACTGGCAGCCGACGGCCCAAGTGCAGGAGATCGCTCCAGGACCCCCGCTGGACCACTCCTGATCCCCTCCAAGACTTGCCAAAAGTCCCTGGTGGTCCAGCGGGGGTCCTGGAGCCATATCCTGCACTCGGGCCGTCGGCTGCCAGTATTCAAAATGGCGCCGATAGCCTTTGCCCTTACTATGTCACAGGGGCCGGCCAATGGCACCGGTAGCCCCGTGACATAGTAAGGGCAAAAGCTATCGGCGCCATTTTGAATACTGGCAGCCGACGGCCCGAGTGCAGGAGATCGCTCCAGGACACCTGCTGGACCACCAGGGACTTTTGGCAAGTCTTGGGGAGGTCAGGAGGGTGGGGGTTTATTCGTTAGTAATACGTTGTATTCGTGGAGGTTCGCCATACGTTTCGTGACCACCACGAATACAACGAATATGGCATATACATTGCGGATTGCCAATACGTTGCAAATGAATGCACACCCCTAGTAGCCGGCACTGTATCCACTATGTCATAACCACAAAGGATACCCATGTCTTTTATTATGGAATTAGCTGAAATGATTCCGCATAATAATTTTTTTTTTGCTTTCATCAGCAATTTTACTATCAGTGCTTCGCCAAATGTGTAAAACTTGTACATGGTTAGGTTTAAAGAAAAATGGATATATTCTGCACATTACAGCATATATATTTTCATGTGGAGAAGAAATATTGATGACATATTTTTGTTGTGGACATTTACAGATGAGAAGTTACAAGAATTTTTTGAATGGCTAAATACATTAGAGTCTTCTTTAAAGTTTACCATGCAATATTATAAAGAACACACTGTCTTTTTGGACATCTGGATTTTTAAAACTCAGTCAGGTATTGGTACTTCAATATATTGCAAACTAACGGAGCAGAATAATTTGCTTGTGTTTGAGAGCTGTCACCCTCTGGCTTTTAAAGCAGGGCTTCCATTGATCCAAGTTTTCCATTTACGCAGGCTATGCTCTGAACTTTCTGATTTTATAGACAAGCACAAGACTTGAGTGAGTGTGTTTTACAGTGGGGTTATCCTAAATCTGTAATTAGGAATGCATTTCTAAAAGCCTGGTATGCAGAGAGACAGAGCCTTCTACAATCTTCTAGGAAGACGTCGAAGTTTGAGTTGGTATGCCTGCTGCCCTATTCTAACACAGCAATTGAAATGTCAAGGTCGATAAAAAGGCATTGGCATGCGTTATCTCTGCATTCAACTTTTTCTGAATTCTCTGTAGTAGCATATATCAGGGATCATGTGGTCCACTCTGATCTGATGAACAGACAAAAAGCACAGGAGCAACTGGGACATTTCATTTATTGAAAATGTGGCATGTGTGATGATCCTTTGGGATCCTCACTACAGGACCCAAATCTTTTTGAGCTAGGATAGCGATAGATAGCAGAGGGAGGGGTGCACCATTTTGGAACAGCTCCTTCACTGAGGTTGCTGGAATGGCCTGCCCCCCTGCTAGTATAAAAGCAGCTTGCATCATAACTAGGTGTGGCTTTTGACTTGGAAGTCAGAGGTGTAGGAGTGTTTCCTAAATTGTTGTTTGTTCCCTTTTTTGGTTTTCTAGGCCCCAAAGCCTGGAATCCTGCACTAACTAGGAAGGAGGCAACTGCTTACTGGTGCTAGCCTCAGGGGTTGTTTTGCAGGATTTTGGGGAATCATATTTTGAAAATGTTGTCTGTGAGAGCCCTGATACCCCTGGCCTAGAGGATTTCGGGGAGTTCCTGGGTTAGGTTAAGATCAGGAAGTAGGGAAGTTTCTGCTGCTCTCCATCTCACACATAGTGGATGCAACAGAGATGTCTCACTGCAGAAGTGTTCCAGATTTCTGCCATTTTTGTGAAGAGTTTTGCCTTGAATTTTGGGGGAAAGTTTGTTACCAACCTTCCTACCCTGAAGAGAGAGAACCAGAAGAGCTGCTGTTCTTTGCTGCTTAGCCTTTTCCTGCTAGAAGATCCTATGGATCATCTGGAGACAGAAATTAAGACCTTTCATTACACTTGAATGACCCCCATTTGGAGTCTTCACCCTGAAAAGAAGAGGTACATCTTAGGAGTTTGCTCAGACAAGATTTACTATTTTTGTCAATCCGCGATTTGGAGGGGAATTTTTTCCACCCAACTAGGATAACTCTGCTCACCTGGGAAGCCTTGCTCTTCCAAGCCCTGGAGAATGAGTATTTTCCCTGGCCTGACTACTGAGAGACACTTGCACAGATAAAATTCAGACAACTGTGATTTCAAGCCATCAGTGTCAAGATCTGCTGTGTAATGTAGCCATCTAAGAACTTATACAGTGAAGATTTATTTTGGACACTCAGCTCATGCTTCCAGAGTATTTTGTTAGCACTCACATCCCTTAATGGTGAAAAGGAATTGTTACCTCCCTAGAACAGTGTAATTGAGAGCCCTCCTACCACCTTGGACCTTAGAGGATTGATTCCTCCCCCCCAAATGAGGCCTGTGGGATTAAGAAAAAAGGTGAAGTGTCCCCGGGATCCTGTGTGTCCCTGCCCATTAGGCTCCAAAACTGGAACAGGGGTTACATATTAATTTGGCTATGACTGGCACTACTTGGGAAATCCTGGTTTTAGATATAAGAGCACTCAACGTTTTCATACTTAGATATTGTCATCTATCTAATCCAGTGCCCATGTTTGAATATTTATGTTGGCCAGATGAAACGATCTATCAGAACCCAGTATACAGAACATCAAAGTTGTTCGCATAAGGGTAAACTTCAAGCACTCATTGTTGCACATTGTTTGTCTTTACAACACACGTTTGTGGATCTGAAATGAGCTGTCATTGATAGAATACTTCCATTGTGACCTGGAGGGGATAGACTTAAAACAAAGGGAGCAAATTTGGATTTCTACACTCAAAGCTGTTCAACCCTTGACGTTAAATAAAGAGATTGAGTGTAATAGCTTAAGTGCTACAATCAATTCACTCCTGCATGCTGATTGGTGATTAGGTGTTTAAAAGTTGCCATTGTCTGTTTGCAGAATCAGCCCTGGCCTGGAAGCCTTGTCAAAGTGCCATTAGAGGTTGCATGAATGTCATCTGCAGTGGTTCCCCTGAAGCAGAAAGGTTTCAAAACATGGTAGCCTTGTTGGGACTTTGAGAAGTTTTAGAATTTTTTTGTCAACTGTGACTTTTTTTTTTTTTTTGAGAAGTTTATTGTTGAATTTTTGCAAGTGCTTTTTATTGTGTTAGTAAAAAACTAAATTATATACAAGGGTGCATGGACTGAGACCTATGATTAAAAATGGCAATGTGAGGACCTGTTTCACAGTGATTAAAAGTGCATAAAACTGGCCCGCATCAGATTATGATGGTCTCCTTCACAATATATATATTTTTATGCAGATACCCATGGTAATATTTAGAGGGAAATACACATAAGTGTAATTGGTTCATTGTTGATATTTAGCCCTACAATGGTACTTTTCATTTAGGATAGGGAAATACCTATGGCACCTGAACGTAGTCTGCTTTGAAGCGCCTGAAAGGCAGAATTTAAATAAATAAATAAAGCCACCTGTACCGAACCACATAACTGTGTAAATAATGTTTATTATTTTTCTATCACAACAAAAGAATGTGTGGCATCAAATATATTGGACAATAACAATTTAACATCAAAAAAATGTACTTTTATTTTACACATGCACACTAGACAATGTGCACGAAATTCAATTCACAGTAAACAGTTGTGTAAATGCGAGGGACCCTGACACGGCCGTGTGTCGCATCAAGCTGCGTCAGGGGGACCGGAAGATTCTAAATTTGCATGTTGTATAAAGAACAATGTATTTATTAGCAGCAGAGGCTCCCGCTGGAAAAACAGCTTAATGGTCAGAATAAAAGAGTTATTGGAATTTAATTCTTGGCATGAAGCTCAAAGTGGATCCTGGAAACATCGCAGGGAAAATTGCTTCGAGGCACCCGATGTTTCAAAAGAGGAACTTTATTCAGAAGAATAAACCGAGTGGGTCTCCTAATGAGGGGTAAGTAAGTGAAGAGACCGGCAAGTCTCTTAACCCAGTGTACAGGAGATTTACAAAGTTTAAATCATGATCAGACTGGGCGCAGATGCCAGAACCAGCACGGAAGAAATTGTTGTAAACAATCTGATATCTTGAAGATTGGAAGTATAAGCAATGTTGAAACTTCAAATGTCAAAGTGAGTGCAATTTTCCCCGCGATGTTTCCAGGATCCACTTTGAGCTTCATGCCAAGAATTAAATTCTAATAACTCTTTTATTCTGACCATTAAGCTGTTTTTCCAGCGGGAGCCTCTGCTGCTAATAAATACATTGTTCTTTATACAACATGCAAATTTAGAATCTTCTGGTCCCCCTGATGCAGCTTGATGCGAAACACGGCCGTGTCAGGGTCCCTCGCATTTACACAACTGTTTACTGTGAATTGAATTTCGTGCACATTGTCTAGTGTGCATGTGTAAAATAAAAGTACATTTTTTTATGTTAAATTGTTATTGCCCAGTATATTTGATGCCACACATTCTTTTGTTGTGATTTATCTATATGTGTGTGTGTTTCACTCCGCCCTCCTTCTGTATTATTTTTCTAGCCCAGTTTCCCAAGTAAGAATCCTTGCATGATTCTGTGGAAGAGTTCAGAGTCATTTCTACTTCACAGTAAGTGTTTCCCGTGGAGGCATGGGAGTCTCCAGTGCACACACCCAGTTCTGACCCTGAACAAGTAGACTGGGCCAGACCGGTACCAGCGAAGAAGAAATAAATCTATCACCTGTAGCCTTGGAAAAAAGCTGAAGCCAGGACTACCTCTGCTGGAAAAATCTTCCAAAAATAGTCATTCTTTGAATAAACAAGTCCTTCATCTGAAGTAGGTAAAATCTATGCTTTCTCAGTTGAAGAAAGTGCTTCCTTTGCTATATTTTTTACTCCTGGGGTAAAAAGGTCACCTGCACAATTGCTATATTGTCCATTGATGCATTTGTAGAGTATAAATAAATTATTTTGTTTAAAATTATTTATAACCTGCCCCTGCAACAAAATAGTTTGGAGTGGGGAACAAAAAAACATACATAAATTTGTTAAAAATACAAAAAAAGAATAAGTATAATAGAAAAACAAAATAAACAGTACAATACATACGAATCAAATCAATCCAAATAGAATTCATGGAAAGAGCAGTAGACAGGTGAACTTATTATTCAGTACCAGCAAAAGCAAGAGTAAATAAACAGGTTTTCAAGAGTTTCTTCAATTCCTTTGTATCTATAAAAAGGCGGATGCTACCAAGGAGGGAGTTCCATAAAGCAGGACCGTAAATTGGAAATGAACACTCGCAAGTAATTAAAAGACGGGCTGTTTTTGTAAAGGGAATATCGAAAAGGCACTGACTAGCGGAGCGTAAGGGATATGGAGTATGAATTCGTAAGGTGGACTCTATCCAAGGGGAGGAGATATTGGGCAGTAAATTATGAATAATTATGGCGTTCTTGTATTGAATGTGGTATGAGGCAGGTAACCAATGTAATGTTTTAAGTTCTGGAGTAATATGTTCACGTATCTTTATGCCAGTTAATAAGTGAGCTGCAGAATTTCGAATAAGCTGGAGTGGGTATAAGGTGAACAGATGTAGACCTGTATATAAGGCGTTGCAATTACCCCTCAATCATCGTTTTTCTAAAGGAAATACATCGTTCTTGGGTGCTCTGCCACCACACATTCCAATGTGGCAGTTTAGAGTAATTGCAAAAATGTTCCTGTTTGCTTACTCCTCAGTTCAATTGACTGATTACAGGTTTGGAGAGCTGTATTCCTCTTTGTGAATGCCATCACGTTATGGCTGAATGTAGTTCCAAATACTGTACCTTTAATTCTTTTCTGCAGGCTAGTTCCTGTCCTTTGACCTCATCCTTTGATCATTGCTTCCTTAGTCTGCAAGCACTCACACCACCTCCACATGCAAGTCCATCCACCCACTCCATTCCCCGTGTGTCTGTGCTGTTCCTTCACTGTGCTGGCAGACTTAGGCATGCATGGACACACGTGGCCTCCCCTTCGTGCATTAACATGCCCACAGAGAATGCATGACCATGTTAAACAAAAGCAGTTAAAAGCACTGGCCCCTTTGGATCTCCCTGCTTGTCAATTTTTACAACTGCAATATGTGCCATTAATTATAGCCTTCTGCATCCTTTCCTTCAGTCAGTGCCTTACACCCCCCCAAAGGCATCTCCAAACTCTTTGCGCGTGAGCCTATCATGGCATTCCATATCAAACGCATTCCAAAATCCCAGAGAAAACTGGATCAGATTGCATGCATATTACTGAAATTCAATCTCTAAAGTAAAAACAGCTAACATAAGACACACAGGGAAGATAAAAATGGATATTTTATTGAATTTATTACATTGAAAAAAGTCTGAAATTCCTGCTGCAGCAGAAGGCAGGGTTGATTCTTGGTACATGTGCGGTACCCACCACTTAATTCACAGGAGTGTAACTGAGGTACACTGGCAAATGAGCAAGACAGCACTGCCTGGGTTACGGTGAGCTACAGAGATTAATATTCATATGTACTGCTTAATGCAGGAAGGGATGGAGGCAGGGCACCGAAATAGCTGTAAGCAGGCACAATATGCTTTTTATGGCAGCTATATCTGCAGCTGACCCACGGAACTATGCTATCACATAGTGAAACAGTGATGGGGGCGTTACACTGATTATTTTTATTGGCACTACACAATACACCTGTGGTGTCAGCACCCTTGCATTTATCAGTTTCCATTTTAAAACATTTCATGGCATTTCACATAAACTATTATAACCAGTTAGTGTGCGACATATCATAAATTAGTGAACAACATCACTTTATAAATCTGTGTTTTGCTCTCTTTTCTTTTTGAGACTTAACTGCAAAAGAAGTGAGTTCAAACTGCCAGTGGTAATTCTACCAGCTACAAATGCCAGGAATGCCTGAACTTAAACCGGGGACCCTGGAGATTTGCAGCTCAGAGAGCTAATCCTTGGCTGGCTTCTGAATACCCTGGCACTAGTTTATCACTATGATGCGGTGGAATAACTACAGCCTTGTCCCATTGGTTCTCCCCATGCTGGCCCTTATGTGGCCGGCGTACTTGACTTCCTGGTTCAGCTGCCTGGAGTTCCATTGTTTTCGTGTTGAACTGCTCGGTCACGCTGGTCACACTGTTCTTATTTTCCAAGCCTCTTTTCATTTGATTCTTGCTTCTTCCTGTAATCCCCCTGTACCTCTGGATTCACCTTCCCAGCCTCGCGGAGCACTGGGGGTCCCTACCCCGAGGTGGGGGATCACGTCTCCGGGGCCATGAGCTGGAGGCAGGATAACCTGCAGGGCAAGCACCAGGCTGAGGACACTCCACACAAACAAACCAATGTTTAGCCACAAGTTCTGCTCCAAAAAAAAATAGTTTATGGTAGAACCTTCAGAATAAAACATAACAGACTCCAGCAGATACAGAAAAATAAACTAAATCAAAGCTCCAAAAAAACTCAACTCCTTTCCCTTTATTTCTCTTCCTTTGGTGATAGTTACTTCTTCTATGAGCACAGTGTGACTTTCTATTTTGTTTCTTTCCTTTACTCACTTTTCTCATTGGACTTCGCTGGTCCTCTCTTCCTTTCCATCATTTAGAAAAATATTTACTCACACAGTCCTGATCAGCTGAAGGAGAGATTCCCTCTGGGGCAGCAGAGAGGAACCCACCGAGCCCTCCTGATCCAGACAGATGGCCTGCAGCAGTTAAGCACAGGGTTTATTTTTCTTACGATCGTTTCAAATTGTATTGCAAACTCTCTATTTTCTTCTCTTCAGGCCTCCTGAGATTTTTGGGGAAAATCTCTGTCCCACTCCTGCTACTCCCTTCTGTAACCCTGGGAGAGGATTCACAGCTCCAACCCTTCTCTGTCCTTCCAACTCTGGAGCAGCCCCAGAGTCAGTAGAGTCAGGGTTTTTATCACTTTTCCAGAGGCTGAGCCCGTAGGGGATGTACCCCAAAGTCAGTCAAGAAGGGCATGTAATACCCTCTGACCAAAAGATGACCTAGCAGCCTGGAACATTCTTACTCTATCTCCAAGATAATGTTTTGCACTCTGCATATTCTGTGCCCTGTAAGCAGATGGTTCATACTTTTTTTTAACCTTTGCAGATTTTCCATCAGGGGAAAACCTTCTCTTTACCAGACACCTCTGATTTAATATAAAATCCTATACACTCTGTGGCATAGGGGCCACATTCTATTTTGGAAGCCCGTGGCTCCTAATAGTTCTTGCCTCCAACCCACTGCCCAGACTGGATGAACTCAAGTCCCATTTACATACGCAAACATTAACAGCACCTATAGTTAATCATTGTATACAGTATCGGCACACATTTTCTCAGATAAAATGGACAATTATAGATCAAGTGAAATCATCCATATGTGGTGGTAGCCATATTGAGTTGCTGATTCGAAGAGAGGTTTATTGGATTTTTACACTCCAGACGCAATTGCCAAGAGGATTAAATGAGGAATTGGAATGGGGCACTTTACTCTAAAACTAGGTTTAAATGGAGTGAATGGGTGCTAGATGCCGATTGGACATGTCATGCAAGTACTGGGTATGCTGAAGGGATGTGTTTTAGGTGGACGAAATGACATCATGATCACGTGTATTGGGATTGAACGAGATGACATCATGATAACGTGTATCGTGATTGGTGAATT